>NC_071394.1:127386006-127688743 GCF_022682495.2 Desmodus rotundus
GAAAAGATGCTCAGCATCACTAGCCATCAGAGAGATGCAAATTAAAACCATAATGAGGTACCATCTCACACAGGTCAGAGTGGCCAGCATACACAAATCAACAAACAAATGTTGGAGAGGATGCGGAGAAAAGGGAACCCTAGTGCACTGTTGGTGGGAATGCAGACTGGTGAGGCCACTGTGGAAAACAGTATGGAATTTCCTCAGAAAACTAATAATGTGAAGCTTTTTGACATACAAATATACTAAGCTTAAATTACTTTTTTCTACCTGTAACTAACTTCATGCACTTGTCAGTAGACAAGCCATAGTTAAAAAGTGGAAAAATTAAATTGCTGTGAACGTTAGTTCTTTATTTCTTAAGGCTAGTCGTTTGTGTTGGAGAGTAAATAAACTTATGTGGTCCCTTGTGTATGTTTAACATTTTGATAACAATTCTACTAAAGATATTTGGACAAATTTGCATGTGAAACATAATCTACATGATAGAGGATAATGTGGAATACCATGAAGATGGATATTTGGAAACATGGGGGGAGGGGAGATTGTGAAATGTTAGAAACTAGGTTCTTCCTTTGAGTTTCAGTTATAAATGAATCTATTGTTTTGGGTGATTTTTGAATTTCCTTGTTCAGGTGAGATGCTGAGTGTCCCATGGACGGAAGTAGGAACCTAAGTGGTTGCTTCTTCCTGTGCAGTTTGTCCCAAGGTTTTGGCTCTTTTGAAACAGCTTTTAGGTGGATTCTGATGTCTCCCTGTTGTTGCTGGGCTTGGGAGTCCAGCGTACAGCCGTGAAAGGAATTTATGGCTTTGGGTGATGGCTGGAGGTCACTGGGGACAGACTATAAAAAATCCTTAGCAGCTGACTGGTGCCACAGCAGAAGTGGGCCTCCCTGGTACCTTGGCAATACACTTGAGCAATGTCCAGTGTCCAAGCTAGGAAGGCCTTCTGAAATGTACCAGGCTGGGCAGCAGGTACCTGCTCCTGCTGGGTGCTCCCTAAAGGTGCTCATGTCAAAGCCAAGGCTGACCCTGTGTGCTGGGTCTTGCTGTTCCCATTTTTCAGTTGGACCTGCAACTGGGAGGCTCCGAGCACCACACTAGTAAGTAGCAGGGCTGAATTGGAGCCTCTGGGTGTCTGGATTTAGTCTAAGGTGCTCTTCCCACATTTCTGCTGCTCCCACTGGGATGGGAACTCATTTCAGTGTTTGGTTCTTGTTTCTTTAGCTTACTCAACTGACACTTTCTTATTTAGTTTTTGCATTGATACAGAGCATGAGCGCTTGCTCGCTCTCTCTCTCTCTCTCTCTCTCTCTCTCTCTCTGGTTAATCAACAATAGAAATATCCCAACAGCCAAGTAGGTTGTGGAAGAACAAATCTTGATTCAAGTTTCTTCTTATTAAGACATTTCAGGTTTAGATGGAAAGGCCACACTATTATAAAAAGTGAAACAATTATAAAAAGTCCTGGGAAGGTTTTTCTGGAGAATATGATTCTTGTGCTTTCCTTCCTGATTCAGGGAAGACAGGCATGCCTGGGAGCCATTGGCTTTCAACATCGGGTCCTTTTCAGTTGCAATACAGTTGAGAAAGCTAAATGTAATAAGAGTAGGGGTAGACTCCTGTGAATTGCTGCAAGATTGTCCCCGAGAATGACTAAGTATCAGTTGGGCTTAGAGGAAGGTTGTCACAGAACTGCTCAGTTGCAGAGTAGATGGTAAAATAGGTGGTTTGCAGTGTGTGCTGTAGTTGGCTGGTACTGACAGCTATTGCTAAATTTTCAGGAATTTTGACACCCATTGGCAGCTTGAAATCAGGCATAGTGGTAATATTTACACCATGGGAATCAAGTGCTATAAATAGGGGATTTTTTCCCTCTCCTTCCCCTTCAGTGGATTTACCAGCCCCCTCCAGGATTTAGGATTAGAATTTGACTAGTTCTTAGACATAGGAGAGTGGATTTCTTTTAACAGACTGTAAAAACCAGTGATTCCTCTCTGTTGCCATCTCCCAAACCTTTGCCATCTGATTTCTTAAAAATTACAGAACTCCTCAATGTCACATCCCATGGGCTTTTATTTTTCTCTGTATTTATCTTTCTTGGGTCTTTTTCAGTCTTTGCCACTCAAAAGATGGTTACTGCTTTTTGAAGCTCTTGTCAGACATTTCTAGCTCTTATGATTTTGCTTCTTGTCTTACTTCAGACCTGTAGTCACTTTCATTAGGTTCTCTTCTTCTTCCCATTCTCTCAATGTAGTCCTTCTCCAATATTGTATCTTTATCTTCCTTGTTATTTTTATTTTTTTGTTTTGTTTACTCACACGCCTTGACAGAACTGCCTGTGGAGAGCGCTGGAACCTCATCCTCATTATGGAGCCCTCTGCAGTAGCCCCGTCTCCCACCGTGTGCCAAGTGTCTGCACCTGGGTCCTCGAGTGTACTATGTCCCGGCCAAGATCTTCTTTGCACCTTCTTTTCCCGGAACTAAATGATACAAAATGCTCAGTTCTTCCTTTGACTTCTCCATTTTTGTTAGGATACTTCTGTCAGGGTTCCTCTGGTCATCCAGATTCAGAACTATGGCATGATCTTTCCACTCCCTTTTCCCCTCCTCGTTGCCCTGAACACCAGATCTGTTACCAAGTCCATGGATTCTAAGCGACCTGGTTCAGTCCTTCCTTACTCCGTTTCCTGGGTTATTGCCGGCTTTAGTGCCACATTCTGTTTCTGTGCCCTCAACATAGCTGATTTCATTGCTTACTTTTATATCCCCAAGAGGCACGGTCTTGCGTAGCATAGCCACGCACAGTGGCTTGTTCTGTGTCCTCAGCCTGACTTCAGAGCCCTTTGCAGGCAGTATGGCTCCTGTCTGTCATCGGAGTCGTACTTCCTCATGGTCCCTGGGCCCTAACCCAGCTGTGTGGTTCATTGTTTCCTAAATAGGCTCCCTGCTCACTGCCCTCGGCAAGCCCGTTACTTAGTTCACATTGTCATCTCCGACCCAAAATATTGTGATCTCCCTTCTTTAAAGGTCTTTGGAATTTTCTTAAACTTTCTTTATGGCGCTTATACCGTGCTTTTAGAACAGTTATTTAGTACAGTTATTTATATATATATATATAAAATATACATATTCTATTGGCTCATTGAAGACAAAACTTTTGTTTTACTCAGATGCCTGGTAGGAGCCTACAGGGGCTTTATAAATAGTAAAGTTCAATACATTTTTATTGAATTAAATAAATGTGTGCTGACACAAACATTGAGATCAAAACCCTGGTAGTTGACTATATATTTTGCAGCTGTGTGACTTGAATTTTTTCCATCCCAGGATATTCAGGGAACATCAAAAGATACATTCATAAGAATTCAAAGTTTGGATTTGACTAGGACAACAATTAGGTTCATGAACTTGTTATGTTGGAGAGGTTGGGGACATGATTTTATTTCTTGACTTGGGATGAGCAACCCATGCTTCACTGTTTTGCCTGTTTCCAAAATGCCAGTCACAGACCAGCAAATACAGATTTCAGTCATCTGACAAAGAATTTATCAAAAAGTAGTGAAGCCCCAGGGGTAGCCCATTTAATAAAACAGTACTAGAAACACACTTCATAGTAATATGCGTACCTGAATGAGTCCTTAAAGATTGGACTTTTGTAATAGTAGTTCAGAAACATCATATTGTTAGGTTGTGGCTGTGAATCATAAAAAAACTGTGTTGAAAGATTATTAAAAAAATAGTTTGAACCCTGGGATTTTAAATTTCTTTATCTAGTGGATGAACCTATTTTAGAGCTAACACGAAATGTCACTTGAATTTGTTAAGCAACTTCAATTACAATATAAATCTAAAATTGCACACAGAGCTTTAAGTATGTTCCGTGCTGTGCCTGACTTGCAGAACCCTTTGCTTACTGCATGAGAGAAGGTAGGAAACAATTGGGGGAAAATGTTACCAGCACAGGGTTGTGTAAAAGTGATTCTCCAACTCTGGGTATTGAAAAGTTACAGGTTAGAAATGTAAAGAAAAAAAATTTTTTTTATGTTAATTAATGTGTTAACATCTATTAGAGGGCCCCATGTTGTCATTGGTATAATGGTTATGATAACTTAAGCCATTTACATATCATTTATTTAAAATAAAATAGCATGTTAATCCCTTAAATTATGGTCATGTGAGACATATCTTTTTTTTCCTCTTTTCCAAGAATGGGATTTAGAAAGTCATTTCTCAGGAAAGAAGGCTTTTATTTGTCCAAGTGTTACATTGTCTAACTTGGAAGTTTTCAGTCATTCATTGGTTGAGGAGTTATTTCAGAGGAATTTGTGTATATGTACCTCTAAATTGAATGTTTAGACAAAAATCAAAACCTCATAGTTTCTCTAAATGAGACGGAACACTGTGCTTAGAGTCGCTGACGGAGAGCGATTGTGAGCCTGAGTTCTCTCTCTGGACGGCACCAGCACAGGCGTGGAGGCCATTTATGAAATTGTAATACAATGGAGTCCTCTTTACTTATAACCTAATTAGAAATGTTCTTTAAGTGGCCGAAAGTGTGTGGAAATTGGCCAGATTTTTGTATATTTTCCTCAGAATTCTTGGAAGCCTCTCTCACTGTTTCACAATGTTTGTAGATTGTGCAATTCAGGTTTAGCAACACTACAGACCGTCCCAAACAGGGGCTACCGGGAGGACGTAAGTATGTTCATGGTATTTTTAAAAATAGATATTAGAGTGTTAAGGGAAAATTTTCAGTGTTTTCTCTCTCAAACTCAGGGTACTTAAAATCATAGTCTTAGGTTAATAAAGTCTATTAATATGTTAAACACATCTTTGACTTTCCTTAGAATTCCTGCTTCTAGTGTACTCTTTTAAAGCTTTTCTTACTCAGAAGTCTGCTCCCTGGAAAGATTCTTTCACTGTATTTATTACAAAGATTATAAAACAAGATTCCCTTTATTTGTTGGGGTTTTCTTCCTTTTTTTTTTTTGGTTAGATGCCTCAGGCTTGGATGCTCAGTGTGCTAAGGTCAGTTCTCAACTCATGGGGTTGAGTAGAGGACCTTCCGGTGTGTGTGGGTGGCCTTCCTGTTGTCATAGATACGTATGATCCCTGTAGTGAATGGCTTTTTGTTTTTCTCTGTTAGTGAAGTATAATTGACATGCAACGTAATGTTAGTTTCAGGTGTGCAACATACTGATCTGACATTTGTATATGTCATGAAATGATCACCACGCCAAGTCTGTTGACCGTCTAGCCCCATACATGTAGTTTGAAAAAGTTTTTTCTTATGATGAGGACTTTTAAGATTTCCTTTCTTCGCAAATTTCGAATGTACAATGCGGTGTTATTAACTGTAATCACCAAGCTGCACATTGCGTTCTCATGGCTTACTATTTTATAACTGGAAGTTGGTCCTTCTACATCCCTTTCGCCCATTCTGCCCAACTCCCCGCCCCTTGGGCAGCCACCAGTCTGTTGGTTCTCTGTATCTAAGAGGTTGGTTTTGCTTTGTATCGTTTGTGTTTTAGATACCACATACAAGTGAAATCATATGGTGTTTCTCTTTCTCCGTGTGACTTATTTCGCAGCCTCATCCCCTCAAGATTCAGCCACGTTGTCGTGAATGGCAAGATTTCATTCTTTCTTTTCTTTTTTTTTTTTAATGGCTAAGAAGGGCCCCACTGGCTGTATCTACCACATCTTTTTTATCCATTTAGCCATCAGTGGGCACTTAGTTTGCCTCCATACCTTGGCTGTTGTAAATAATGTGGCAGCAAACATTTTTTCACGTGCCTGTTGGCCATCTTTCAAAAAACGTCTATGCAAATCCTCTGCCCATTTTGTAATCTGATTGTTTTGGTCATTGAGTTGTATCAGTTCTTTATATACTTTAGATATTAAACCCTTATCAGATAATATGATCTGCAAATGTCTCCTCTCAGTGAATGTTTCCAAAGCTATGAGAAGGCACCTCTGTATTTTGTTCATTCTTTATAAAATAGGTGAGCCATGTGAATTTAATTTTTACTTTGGGTGTTGTGACCTCAGAAGAATGGCTGGATATCTGCCAGGCTTCAGTCCTATGTCCTTAGTCACAGTGTCATGCCCTTAGTTCTAGGCTTCCTGGACTAGAGATGCAGAACACCACTCGGCGACACGGGAGAGCCTGCGGAGGGGCAGAGGTGAGGTTGGATGGCATTTTAGAGCAGCAGAGGTGGCACGGGAGGGTGTGGAGCTCGTGAACACAGGGCGATGAGTCGAAGGGTGGAAACGGTAGACCGCTGCCTTTGCCACTTAGAAACGTCCCTGCGAGCCTATTGTGTGCGTAGTCCTCAGTGCTGTGGCTGCTCTCTGAGAAAGAAGGCAGCTGCTGTACAGTTTGGTTCAGCCAAAACTGATTGGACAGACACTTCATCAGGACTTAGGGGAAGTGGGGTATCTTTACAGTCCATTGTGAGTGAAAATAAGATATTTTACTATGTTTTGTTAAACATAGATTTTTTTTTGTTTAAATACACTTTTAAAAACTCCTTAAACAGTTACCTACCTTGATGAAAAGGTGGCTGTGAGAGCGGGAGGAGTGGCTCGTGGTTGAAAAGCCAGGGTTCTTAGTGCCGGGCACGAGCTCGCACACGCAGGAATGTTAGTTTGACCCCTCTCTTGGCCCTCGCAGACAGACACACGGACAGACAGCTATCCTTTGAAAGTTACTTTTATGATAAGTAGTGGACGTAATTCCTGTATTACAGGCTGGCACATTACATTTTAAACTCCAGTGCCTTGTACATTGTAGGTATTCAGAGAGTGTTTTGGGGGTGTGGTTTGGTTTTGCTTTTTTAAAGACTGAAACAAAGATTGCATTTGTGTTTTCTTTTCCCCAACATGCCTATGATGTCAGCTGGAGTAATAGTAGATTACAGTTCATGTCACTTTACTTTCCTTCCTCCCTTCCTCCCTTCCGATTCTCTCTGGCAAAGAACTATATATGCTTTTGAGGGACATTTCAGAAAAGTGGTGAGACAGAGTTGTGACTGACTTCTTGGTACTAGCGCATGTATCTGTGACCACACGTGGAACTTGATGACCATTCCTGGACAAAGACAAAAGAGCTTCAGCTTAATAATGGTTTACTTTAAAACTTGTAAGTTCTAAAGGTCATGAAATTCTTTTAACTGCTTGTTAACTGCTTTTTTCCAACCATTGAAAAATTGTTAAATAAATTGACAAACTCATTGCTGAAGTCTTAAATTGTTTTTCCTTGATAGTTTGTAAGTAGGTTTATATATTTGCAAATAGGCTAATATTAATGATGTTTTATGTTAATTTTTGCTTTGATAATCAGTTACATGAGGCCTTACCATCGTATCCCGTTATGCAGGTTTGAAACGCGCAGCCGAGGACGTTCAGAGTAGCCTCATTATAATACAGGCTATAACGTATCTTCTGTTCTGCGCAGGTCTAGGGAATGTGACTTTATCGTGTAGGTAACAGGAAGTCCTCATACAGTTTAAGGAAGGTAGTCGCCTGAGAAAACAGGGGCTTTGAACTCTTATCTCCACTTGTATCACTTAACTTACTGGGCATATTCTCTCGGTCCTGCCTGGTGTTTAAAGCTTCCGAACCTCAGTTTTCACACCTCTGAAATAGGGATAACCTGGACTGTGAGCTACGTAATCATTCAGCAAATGGCCTTGAGTGACTGTAACACGTCATGCCCAGAGAGAGGTGTTTTACAGGGGAGGGAACTGGAGGGGAAGAGAGCCTGCAAAGCTCAGAAAAAGCTGGGTCCTGGATCCACCCACCCAAAACCGAGCACCTTCCTCTGCTCACACCTGTTCTTACTCATGTGTTCTATGATATTATTAGTGTCACCTAATAAACCTAGGAAGCCTCTATTATACCTTCACATCCAACCAATTATCAAATCCAGCCTGCTTTACTTTTTTTTGGTATAAAATTTTATTTTGAATTGCTTACATTTTAACTTGTTCACATGTTGAGTTTTGACATGTGCATGCATCTGTCATCCAGTCCCAGAAAATGCTCTTACTGCTCAAGTGACCCCCTTGAGCAGTAATTCACTGCAGCCAATTCATTTCGGATGAAGCAATAGCTGTTTTCATTCATTTCATCAGTGTATAGTAATTAATGTCACAGGTATTGGAATAGAAACTGATTTAGTCGTGAGCGCAGAGTTCTTACCTTCAGGGATATTGCAGCTGGGTAAGGATACTGATGAATAAATAGGAACTTTTCAAGCAACTTGAGAAGAAAATAAAGTTTGAGTGCAGGGTGTCATCCTGCCGCCTCGGGCCAACCCTGTCTGCGGCATGAAATCTGATCTGAGGTTGCCGAGGGCTGTGATGAACCATGAACGGAAGGGGACATGCCTGTCCCAGGGTACCCAGAATCAAGAAGCAAGAGAACGGGGAGTATTGTGTGTCTAGAGACTGGAGAGAGAATAAGAACGGACAAAAATGACGCCCGTGTCGAGTAAAAGGCCAGAGAGAAGCCAAGTTTCCCCATGTAGGTCAACCAGAAGTAGCCTTAGCTTTTTGAGGCAGGGAGTGATGCAAAATGACAATTCTTTGTCATTTCCTGTGTTTGAACTCCCTGTGAATCTTAGTTAAAACTCTTACTTTAAGAATCAGTTCCTAATTAACGCCATGTAATTTTGGCAAATCACTGTTGTTGTCATGAGTATAATGTCAGTTATGTACCATTTATTGAATGTTTCCACATATTTCATCTTGGGACACACTCCATGCTTTCTGGTTGTGGGAGTGGTCCCCAAAGATAATGGTCTCCAAACACATGGCCAAGTTCTAATACTTGGAACCTGCAAATGTTACTTCACATGGAAAAGACTTGGTAAGCTTTTAACTTAACTGATTGAGCTAAATATTGTGGCAGGACCACGGATTACCTGGGTGGGCCGTAAATGCGTTCACTCGTGTTCTTTCATGTGATCGGCAGAGGGAGATCCCAGGTAGGCAGAAGAGGAGAAGACACGTAGAAAACAGGAGGCAGCGTGGTGATGGACACAGACAACCGGAGCAACCCTGCCGCAGGGTGGGGGGTACCAGCAGCCGGCAGAACTCAGAGGAAGCTAGGAGTGGATTTTCCCCTAGGGCCTCTGTTGGGAGCCTGGCTCTGCTGACCCCTGACTTTTAGCCTAGTGATACTGGTTTCAGACTTCTGCTCTCCACAGCTGTGACGGGACACGTTTCTGTTGCTTTAAGCCGCCGAGTTTGTGGTGATTTGGTGCAGCAGCCTTTGGAAGCAGCCCGGTGCACGTGTGAGAACACACGTTGTGCACTTCCCGTGCTCGTGGATCAGATGCCTCTTCTTCACCGGAGGGGCTTGGACCACTCCTTCTTTGAAATAATCCCGTTCACTGTGAAGGTGAAGCTCAAAAGCAGCTTCCTGATCCCCTCAACAAGAAGTAATCGCTCTTACATCTCTCTGGTAGCCAGTGTGTCCCAAGTGCTCAGTAAATGCTCGAGGAGTGGATTCTGTCATGTGTCCTAGTTGTTGAGTAACATGAGATACAGTCGACATAATATTGGGTGAGTTTAAGGCATGCGACATGTTAATTTAGCACATCGATGTCCTGCAGTATGATTGCCGTCCTTGGCCTTAGCTGACACCTGTGTCACGTCCCATGATTACAGTGTTTTCGTTATGGCGAGAGTATTTAAGATCTGCTCTCTTAGTAACTTCAAGTACATAATGTGGCGTCAGCGACTGTGCTCACTGTGCTGCGCGTTAGATCTCCGGGACTTGACCTCCTAATTGTCAGTGTGTACCTTTCCGCCTGTTTTATTTTAAATAGTCCTTGACTCATCTTCTTGTCTCCATTCCTGTTGCCGTAGCCATGGTTCAAGCCGATACCAGGTTCCATCTGGAATCTGTAGTAGTTGGTCTGTCTCCTCTAATTCATTTTCTCTTTCATTAGAAAGTGTTCACTTTAAAAAAATACTGGTCATGTGCCCTTGCTAACTGTCACATGGCTGCTAAAGCTCTGCATTGTCCCAGATTGTTACAGTGAGCCTGTAGTTCTGGTGCCAGGGCGGGAATGGAAGGCTCACTCTCCTTGGCTGGCCACTAGCAAAGCCTGTCGGTTCCAGCCTCCCCGCACCTTGTGGCCTTGGCCCTGCCTCCTTTGTATCTTCGTTCAGCTGCCCTCTGCCAGGTGCCTGCCTCATTCTTTTCACCTGCTGTTTGCTGGAGCCCAAAGCTGTTCCACAGACAGCTGACCTGTGCACCCTTGGCAGATTGGCAGGGGCCAGTCCCTGGGAAAGGCAGCAAAGGGAGGATGACAGAGCGTTGGAGCCAGAGCCACCAGCTTTAGTCAGTCCTGAGTCCCTCTTCCTCTGGATGTAAAGCTACGAACCGATCACTGTCATTGTTTCAGCTGGATTGAGGGGGGTTTTCTGGAATCTGCCACCATAGGCCAACTGTAGGTTTACCCCACCTCCCTGCCCCCTAACCCCAGCAAACAAAAGGGGGGGGGGCGTACAAATAAGAAATGGCTTTAATGGTCCACTCTTAACTATGAGATTTGAAGGCTTTTTATAAAAACAATCTCATATTTTAGTAAGATTCCTCTCACCCCTCATGGCAGGGGCATTTTATGCCTGTTGTGAACCTGTCACGGAAGTTAGCCTACGTGTGGTCTCTGCCCTCCCGCACTTCTGCCCTCCCGAGAGGCTGTCCTGCAGTGGGGGGGGGTGCCCTTTTTGTCTTTTCTTATTCTGCCCATATTTAATCTCGGCTTCTCTATTGGGGTCTGACTGTCCATGCAGATAAGGTGGACTTGGGTGTCTACGGGCAGGTGCACGGGCTGCCGCTGGATGTCTGTCCCACACTTCACCGCCGTGCTTTCTCCTGGGTAGGCACACCTTTGTCACGCAGAAACAGCCTCACGGTCACCATCACGCAGACGGTCGGTTTCATGTTCTGCTTTTCCTCTGTGTCTGCAGGTGGGGGTTGGGAAGAGCGCTGCCTCACCTATTTGCGTTTTGTTTTTGATGCTCCAGGTCAGGATGGCTAACTGGTTGGCTTCCCACATGGTGCCCTACGTCTGCGTCACACCTTAAAGAAGCTGAAGAGAAAATGTTAAAATGTAAGGTCTTCTCCGTGTAAGTTAACCGAGCGGTTTGCTAAAATAGGCCCAGTATTCACACTGCCCTGAAACTGAAGATGAGACTCTGTGGTGCGTTAGTTGTTGGCAAAAGAGCCTTTTTCTGTTCTGTGCCATCAGTGGGTGCCTGGGTGTGGGGGGCAGGGTTCCCACGTGTGTGGTCTTGGGTGTCTGTTACACTTTTAATTAGTTAAGGACCCTAAGGAGCTTTCTTTTTAAATAGGGAAGAGCTATCATTACAATATTAGAAATTAAAACTAAGTAATTTAAAATCTGCTAACTTAGCCCTGGCCAAGTGGCTCAGTTGGTTCGTCCCATACACCATACAGTCATGGGTTCGATTCCTGGTCAGGGCATGTATGTGGGTTGCAGGTCTGATCACCCATTTGGGGCGTGTACGGGAGGCAGCCACTCTGTTTTTCTCTCACGTTGATGTTTCTCTCCCCCCACCCACCGCCCACCTTTCTCTCTCTATAAAATCAATAAACATATCCCCAGGTGAGGATTAAAAAATCTACATGTAAATGTATTAATTTATTTTAAAATAATATAATACACGCATTACAGGTTAAAATAAATAACATATTTTCTAAAAACAACTGCTTTCCAACCAGAAACGTGGTGAGGAGCGGGGCACGGCTTGCACGTCTGCAGGTCCCTGTGCTTCCGGCTCAGCAGTGGGACGGGCCCCGGGACCCTCCTGCGCGCTTCTGCGCGTAGGCTGTTTGCAGTCACGTCTCTGTGACCTCTGGGAAACTGCATCACATCCCCACCAAAGAATAAGAGTGAAAAGGCAAATGAGGCCTTAGTATTACTATGAAAGTAGTTTTGACCTCCTACATCTCCTGAAGGGTCTCAGAGGCCCCCAGAGGCCCCCAGACCACACTTGAGAACAGTCTGTAAGCAGTCCAGAGCAGGGGGT
Source organism: Desmodus rotundus (assembly GCF_022682495.2). Lineage (NCBI taxonomy): Eukaryota > Metazoa > Chordata > Mammalia > Chiroptera > Phyllostomidae > Desmodus > Desmodus rotundus. The sequence goes on from NC_071394.1 coordinate 127,398,081, forward strand.
CCCGTGGAGTGGAGCAAATACTGGACTGAGCAAGGCAGCCTGGTCCAGGCCCCGATCTGCAGTCAGGTGGTTCCAGGATGCCGGGAAGCCGCTTTCCTCAGCCTCCTGATTGTGACCTGTGCACCGAGGGGTCGGATAACCCTTAGCATCCCTTCCAGTTCTGGTATTTGGGGATTCTCTAATTCTGCACGTGTGTGGTGTGGGGAGCTGTCTGTCTGTGTCTTAAGGACCCCGAAACCCACCCACACTTGTACTGTCGGGGTGTGCCCAGGTGTCCGTGGGTGCACTTTTAAGCGATAGTGTTTATGGTGCACTTCTGTTCTCTGATTCCACTTAGAGGCGTGAATCAAGCAGTGCAGTTCACATACGTGGTTGTCACGTGTTACATGCAGGTATTTGTGTGTTTTTCACACTCTCCACCCAAACGCATTTACTTGTTTGTGTCTTTGAATGATTCAGGAGTAAGAAGTGACAGGCAGTCGTCTTACATGGATTTGTAGCATGAAAATAAATTTCCACTCTGTGAGCTTGGGTTATCTTGTTCTCTACAAAGCTGGGAAAGTTGTCGTTGTGGTTTACTAAAAGAAAAAAAATTCTTACAAGCTGCTGAGCTCACGTGGCAGGGACGTGCCCCCCAGCCGCCTCCCCCCGACACCCCATGCCTTCAGTCCTGTGGAGCCCGACTGTGACTTTGTGTTCATGGCCTACATTGTACCCAGGGGTGAGTGGCTGGTATCCACGGTGGCTGGTAACTTGCGCTGGTCGAGGTGCCTAAAGGGTACAAGCATGATGGAAAGTGTCTCAGGAAGACATGCCAAGTGCCACCGGAGGTGGATGTGGTGGGGGGCACCTAGCAGTGCTAGAGGCCAGGCCGGGCATCTGTTTCTCACCAGGGTGGGGGCTTCCCCACTGCTGCTGACTGCCTGGGAAAGGGAGCCGTGGGCGTGGCAGGGATCAGTTTCCTGACTCTGTAACCTGGAGTCTTTGTTTACGTGTGCCGCCTCTTGTTGACGAGTGCTGTCCTGTGTGTCCCCAGTGCTCGACCCAGTAACACACTAAACACAGTGTTCATAGGCTCCGTGGCATTTTTGTCCCTCGTTAAAGGTTCAGAAACAAAATAGAGATTCTTAGCAGGAGATGAAAAAGGGCGCTAGCTGCTCAGTTCATGCAGTTAACAAACAGGGCTGCAGGTAGAGGTGAGATTCGACCCCTGGTCCAGTATCGGACAGTGAAGCAAGTGACTGCTACGCGGTGCACTCTCCAGGGGAGGCCACAGGTGGTGTTTGTGGGAATGCGCAGACACCTGTGTTCAGAGCGCTCACGTGGTTTGCTCTGGCACTATAATGCTGCATCATCTCCTTTTTTAAGCTGGTGGCATTTCCTTCCTCTTGGGGGCATGGGCTGTGTTAATACTCTGAATGAATGCTGCATTTCCTCTTCAGTGCCACTGTGTGCATACAAATCCTGAGATGATTTCTTTAATTAAAGGGCAGAAACTCCTGGTCCTCCTCCAGTGTTTGTCCACTGCGGATGAATATAACAAACAAGGGGTACCTCTAAAGTGCATAGCTGTTCAGTTGATAATATAAATGAATTTCAAATTCGTTCCATCTTTAGTCTATTTAGGGGGAGATTTAAAGCATTTACTCCTACAGCACTGAAGGCAAATAAGAGTTTTTATCTACAAAATGATGATGATTCTCACTTTCTAGAGAGACTGTTGGACTTGAACTCACACTATAGCACCTAGGCTGAAGGATTCCTACCGTAACTTGCCACCTTTTTTCTCCTGACCTCTGAAATAACTTAAGATTTCAATCATGTGTTTAATACAGCTAATGTTAATCCTTCCCTAAACTTATGATGTACTTTTTAGGGGAAAAATGTTTCTTTTGAGTCTGAATTTTAGTCTTCGCTGCTTAATCTTCAAATGCTAATCTTCAAGTGTTAGACAAATTCAAGGTGGCTTTCTGCAAACCTTATTGTCTGCACAGATAGACCTCCAGATAGTGGGCTGGATGAACACGGAGCCCCCCTCCAGCTCTACGGAGGGGTGGCACTCTCATTCGACAGAGGTGGGAAGAAGTGCAGAGAGCTAGCGCGACGCACCCACAGGTCCTGTCCCCGTGAGCATGAGCTTTGTCTCCGATGGATCACCCCACTCAGATGTAAAACACGTCAGTTAGGGTCACTTGCCTCAGTGAAAGGTGTCCTTTACTTAGGGGTGACGTAATAAAGGCTAAGATCATAGGAATGGGCACCAGATGAGGTCTAGATTATTAATTTCTGATTGCTCTGGAAATACTCCCCTCCTCAGAGGCTAAGCAGAACTTCTCTTTTATGTTTTGTTAGGTGTCCCCTGCACCTACAGAAAGGAGCCTGTTCGTATATCGAATGGAAATAAAATATGGACACTGACGCTTTCTCACAGCGTTTCAAGTAAGACTCCGCTGGTCCTCCTCCATGGTTTTGGAGGAGGTCTCGGACTCTGGGCACTGAATTTTGGAGACCTTTGTACCAACAGACCCGTCTATGCTTTTGACCTGTTGGGCTTTGGAAGAAGCAGTAGGCCCATGTTTGACAGCGATGCGGAAGAGGCAGAGAACCAGTTTGTGGACTCCATCGAAGAGTGGAGGTGTGCCCTAGGACTGGACAAAATGATCTTGCTTGGACACAACCTTGGTGGGTTTTTGGCTGCTGCTTACTCCCTGAAGTACCCGTCAAGGTAAGTGACGGTGGCAGCAGAGAGGCACCCAAGTGCTAGTCTCTACTTCCCATCTTTGGTGGTTGCTGGCAGCTGAGCCTTACAAGACAGATTCTGTTAGCGGACCTGTAGACCAAAATGGTCACAACTGATGACCAGCTTAGTAGCTGAAGTAATGATGTCAGATTTTGCTGTTACAAGTGTTACAAATTTATGGAAGGCTTTCTACTTGTTAAACTTAGAATGTGCACAGTTGAAGCCACAAGTAAAAATAATTGTGGATTCCTTATTGTATCAGACCTATGGACTCAGCAGGTTTTTCTTAACGTTTTCCAGGTTACCATCTGTAATGGGAAACCGGAAGTTTAGAAATTAGAGCACTTAGTGCTGTCTTTTGGCCTAGAGCAAAATCACTTTGCTCTAAGCTTTAGTTTCCTCTAAACTACTGGAAGTATACTTGCTTAGTGTGTTTTACAGGGTTTTTTGATTATACTGTGCCCTAGCCTTTATCGATATAGAATTATTTGAATAGTCATTGAATTAATGAATGTTTGCTTCAGGATCTTTGTAGCATCTCCTCCTTTCTTCACCTGATTTTCTTATGCTATTTAATTTTTCCTATTTCCTATTATTTAATGTTACTTCTTCAAGGGAGGTCATATTAGAGTGCTAAAAAAAATAGAAGAAAAACTCATTTTTATTTCTTCATCTCTTGGAAAGAAACAAAGAAAGATTAGCAATTTCATGTTACCAATGTGTTTTTCCATTGGATTAATTTTTAAATCCCGAATTGCAGCCAGTTGTGACACTGTGGATGACGGTCATTTTTCAGAGTGCGTTTGTACACCTGCGCGGCAGCCCGTTGCGTAACTCCAGGTGTGTGCTGACACAGAATTTGCCGTGTGAGCAGCAGCCCTGTGTACCTGACGTTGTCTTCCTCTGCCACAGAAAACCAGCTTTTTTCCCCTAGCTTCTTTATCTCGGCTTCAGCATTTCTACCTGCCTTTTGTGGAGAGTTCATAGTCCTGCGTGTGCCAGACACTGATAGCTTTGTTGACTGGCACACCTGTTCTGTCTTCTGGTGGGCTGTTGGGGATTACGGCTTTAACTGTGCCCCACTCTCCGTGACAGATGTCTGTCACGGAGAGTATTTGTGGTGGAAGTAAGAGAAGGAGGTGGATGCTCTTCTGATGTGAGACAGCAGGGCTGTCTGTGGGGGTCGGGCTTCCTTTGTTTTATAACAGATGTTCATCAAGTCTGCCTTGGGGTGTTCATGCCTCAGAGATGTGAAGTGGGTCTCTGGGCCAGACTCCGGCTATGAGACCCCGAAGTCTTGGGGTCCTGGCCCTCATGGCTGCCTGCTGGTTAGGTTAGTTGGGGAGATTTTCACTTGCAGTTGTGAAATGTTTAAAGAAATAAGAGGTTTCATTGATTCAGAAGGGAACAAGCACTTTAAAATCACCTATAAAAGACAATAGCGATATATTTTGAATGGCATGGTTGGCAGAACAAGTGTCTAAACCAAAGCCAGTGGTCCCTGCCTTTGACTGACTACATTTATAGGAAATGATCTTTGAATGTTTGTGCCTGATACTAGAAATGAAACTAGAGTGTCAGGACGGAGAACCACTAAATATTAGCAACAGACGCATATGAGAATGCTTGAAATAATTAGCATGTTTAAATTGCTACCAAATATTGAGTGGGACCAAAATAATGAGGTTCTCTGGATTTTCAGATATCCCACATCGTGAATGAGGTTCAGGTGGAAGGAACCCTGTGCTTGGCACATAGTGGGGCCGCAGTGTTGAATGAATGAAACAAGGAGGCCACTAGGCTGATGTGGTAACGCCATGGCCTGCCTGAGCACACCAGAGTCTGAGCCTGTGAATGCCTCGAGGTTGTGAAATCAGAACCCGAGGACAGCAAATCACGAACAGCCACCTTCCGTCCAGCTCAGCGGAGCACTCCTACCCACTGCTGGTTTCACTGCCTGATTCAGATCGGTTTTTGCTCAAATAGACTCTTAAAGTTTTTAATATGCTTTATTTTATCTTTTACCAGTGTCAGTTAAGCAAGTATGGAGCTATCTACTCTAAATGTCCCTTATCCAACGTTCAGGTACTTGTTATGAACTAAAGAAAAGGACACTAAGAAACTTCTGTTAACTTGCAAAGTGTTAGCAGAGAGATCAGTTCCCAGGTACAACAGACTAGGGTACAGCAGGGCTTCACCTCTCCACTAGAAGGCTTTCAGATCATCGGGACTCTGACCTCGCCTGGCTCTGTCTTCTGACTCTGCAGAGCTGGGCTGTACCCCTCTTCTCCACCTTTGTTGAGGAGAAGGGCTGTTCTCCTTGATCCGAAGTTGGAGGTACAGTATTTAGTTTGTCGTTCTCTGGATGCGCCTCCCCCAGCCCCCCGCCAGTGGCTGGGAGGCCATGGGAATTACCTGGGTCTAACTTCTCATCTGTGCACTGGCTAGAGATCCTTCTGGTTCTTTTTTGTTCCTTCCCTTCTTCCCTAAGTAGGTTCTGCAGACTCCCTTGCACATTTTGGTTCTGTGTCTGGAAGTTCTTGTTGTGTTGTAGCTGTTTGGTGGCTGAACTTAAAACTCACAGAAGTCAGGTTACATGCCCTCATTAGCACTTAGGCTCAGTGGTGCCGGCGCTTCGAGCTCCTGTGCGTCCACCGCGTGGCCCTTTGCCTCACAGTCTGCTCGCCGTCCTCCAGCTCAGGACCTTCTCTTGCAGCTGACCTGGAGAAGAGTGCCTCCTTATGTTTTGAAACCGATGGGCTGTGCTCTTGTTCTTGCCCTGCTGGTTCCTTGTTTTTCCTGCTGTGTGACCCAGTCTCTGCTTCTTGACAGATGTCTGGCCAGCTGACTCACATACGGTGTCTGGGTAGACCCACTCCTTACCCCTCGGTGTGAGCTAGCAATCCCACCATGCTCTCAGCTGTGGGATGTTAGAGGGGAGGGCCTGGCTTACTATACTAATTCAGCTGTACATTAAAACCAGACGAACTCCTATCAAATGAGATCACCTCTTCATTAGAAAAGGGGGTGAGAAGAAAGCCTGGGAACTCGGTCTGCTGCAAGGTTATAGTAACCTGTGAGGTGAAGCGTGTGACCAGGCTGCCCCGAGGAGTGAGCGTTAAGTCGCTCACCGCTCACGTGCTTCTAGCCGCTGTCTTCACCCGCTCCCCAGAATGAACTCTTCTCCGGTAGCCTTCCTGCTTTGGCTGCTGTAACTGTGTGCCGTTGACTCGACATTTACTGTCTGATAGCTCTGTGCAGTCTGTCTCATTTAAAAACCTCACAACCAGAAATAGGGAACAGTTTGGACATTGTTGCAGAACTGCTAAAAATAGCTTTCAAGCTTTTTGACTCTAACCCTCAGTAAGAATTGTGTGTGTGTCTGAAACAAACTTTTGTGTAATGTTACTCACATTTGTTATATATCTTTCTATTCCACATTATGTAATTGTATTAAAAAGCAATCAGACTGTCTCTGACTCTCTAAATGGAGTTTACTACCCATCAGTGGGTAATGACCTGCAAGATTAATACAAGAAGTTATAGTGTTCTCATGTCATCCGGGGGACCCGAGAAATCCAGACTGGACTAACTCCTGTGCTTTCTACTTTATTATACTTTACACAATTTGTGTATTCTTATAGACAGGGACCGAAAGGAAATGTGGAAAGAGTACTCCCAACGTTTACTGATCATCTGCCATGTGCTGAGCGCCATTGTAGGCTGATGATGACACAGAGTGAACAATTATTGGAACACTTTAGTCCCTTAAAAAAAAGGTCGTGTACTCTGGTGTATACACTTTGCATAATTTCTTAAGCCGGCATTTTTACTAGGGATGGTATTTTGCAGATCCGTAGTAAATGAGGGGAGCCAAAACTAGCGCAGAAACAAAGCATCACGTAACTAGACTTTCCCTCCCTCAAGAGTTCCTTTGTTCTTCCTCTTCTTGGGTTTGCAGGTCAGTGAGAGCCTAGAGCAGACTGGGCAAGGTCCCATAACACATTTATAGTGAAAATTTAGTCATCTTTAAGGGTAGAGTATGTTTTAATAAAGTTAACTTTTCTCTTTAAGAGATAAGTCAGTAGTAAATAATACTATTTCCTAACATGAATCTTTGCAGCTTTCAACTAGGTGGCTATTTCATAAATTCTACTTGCACCTCTGACATGCCTCTGCCTCCCCATTCCGCACATCTCAATGTGGGCTGTGTAAGCGGAACTTAGGAGGAAATCCAGATGTCAGAGATAGTCTCTGCCGTTCAGACAAAGCAAACGTATTGCCTTTCTCCTTTGTGCACTGTTAGAAAATAGCAGCCTCATGAGGCTTTGAGTGAAGGCCCTGCAGGTCTGGAAACCTCACGCGTCACACGTTTCCACAGTTTCGTAGTGACAGTGTGCGAGTCTCGACGCCCCGAGATCTAGAAGATAGTGTAGCGCTGGCCTGGAGTTAGTCGTAAAGGTTGTGCCTTGCCTTTACTAGTATCTTCCACTTCGGTTGCTTAGCCTGTCCTTAGGGGAGAGCGCCTTCTCTGCCCAGTGGCTTGTTGGCATCTGTTAGTAAACTGGAGTCAGGAAATAGGGGTCTCAGTCCTCGTTCTCCATGAGCTGGCTTTGTGTCCAGGGGCCGGTCACATCGCGCTCTCAGCTTCCTCCTGGTCGGTGAGATGAAAGGCTGGCTGGCTTCCCTGAGGGCCCCGGGACCGTGCTCTGGGGCTCCCTGTTGGAGAAAATGCAGTCAAAGTGACTCCGTTGCTGTCCCTGGCACAACAGTAGAGCATTTATATGGAATAATTGCCATCTGTACCCATGTTCTGGTTTCTTTACTTTTCTGCTTCAGTGGTGACTTAGGAAAGGGACTTCAGAATCACAGTCAGTCCATTGGGGGGTTGCTGGCATTTGTTGGCTGCTTTGACAGTTTACAGTTGACTGTCGTCTGCTGTACGGAGGACCCTGATGCTGTGCTCCTCAGGAGCTGCAGGATGTAAGGGCCATGAGGCAGCCACGTGCCAGGAAGTGCTGCAGGCAGTGCCGGTCATGCCCCTGTTCCCCACGCTGCAGTCCAGAACTAGGGGTGTCTTTTCAGCCCGTGTTACTGCTTTATCCTTCTGTTTGTGAAAAGATCATTTAAAGTTCTTTTGTTGTATCCCGAACGCGAGCAGAAAATCAAATGGAGACATGTGGGGTGCACTTAGATGGTACTTCTTTATTTTTTACCTGCGCAGGGGTGAACTCCCAGGGTGCCTGTTAAGGCTGCAAAGGGGAGTCGCGCCCAACGCTCACAGGCTAGCTCTTTTATACGGTGAGAAGCAAGCAAGCAAGTTACAAAAGCGGGAGTTGCGGTTATCTCTGCATATCTCTGGGGTCAGGAGGAACTTTGCTCTGGGGTCAGGAGGAACTATCTGTCTGTCTCCTGTTGATAAGAACCATCTGTCTGTCCCACTTAATTTGTACCCTCAGTTTAAAGATAAGGGTCCAGACCTGAGATGAGTCTGGCACCTAAAGTTTTATGGCCCTCTAACTAATTGGCTGTAACTCAGAATAAGCCCTCTGCAAATGACGTATTGTTTACCCTTACTTTGGCCGACAATGTTGTTCTCTCCCCTATATATTCTGGTGACCTTCAAGAGGTTTTCTGCTTAGCAGTGCTTATAATTGCCTAGCCCTCTTTCCTAGCTCTCAACACTTTCAAGCCCACTTAAAGTCCCGATGCCTCTTACGTTGTCAGAGGGACTGGTTCACAGGGGATAACTCTCGTTGGTGTCCGAAGCCAGTTTACGAGTGCAGTACTACCCTTCAGTCGTTTCCGCAGGGTCAGCCTCGGAATAGTGGAGCCGATGGGTTTTTCTGAGTGGTCACCTGCCGGAGGGCAGCTTCACGACAACAGACGCTGTTTCTCGGGGATAGTCCCGTGATTACCGTAGACACCTAGATATTCACCTCTCAGGTCCTACCAGATCTCAAAAGTTTACCTGGAATGAGAACACGGTGCGACCTGTCCCACTACTAGTCTTGTCTTTGATGTGAGGGTTTTGGAAAGTGGTTCTTTCTGTCTTTCTAGATCGTGTTAATTCTCGACAGTCCTGGGGTGGATTTGCCAGATGAACTTGAATCAGCTCTCTCTCCAACAGGGTCAGTCATCTCATTTTAGTGGAGCCTTGGGGTTTCCCCGAGCGACCGGACCTTGCAGATCAAGAGCGACCAATTCCGGTGTGGATCCGAGCCTTGGGAGCTGCGCTGACCCCCTTCAACCCCCTGGCTGGTCTCAGGATCGCAGGGCCCTTTGGTGAGCGCCGAGACCTGAGCCCGAGGGAAGCAGGGTCTGTAGATTAGCGGGAGGGGGTGTTACTGACCACCGCTGTTGGCTAAAAACAAACACCTGAAGTTTACGTTTTCCCCTCCTCTAAAAAGTGCCAGCCCATGCACAGAGATGAATGACACCAGACCCTTCTTCTCAAAGAGGAGGCGTCTTTATGGAGTCAGCCTTACATAATTAGCAAAGCCGAGAAGGTGGGACATGCTGAGGCTGAGGGAGTCGGCCCAGGGCCTGGGAGAAGCGCCACATGAACCTGTTGGAGAGCCATAGGGAGCACTTGTCAGGTGCCCAACTGGAGATCACAAGGCCTCACTTGATGGACATGGGGATCATAGGCACCATCACACTCACTTGTCCCATAATGTCAGAGTGTTAAGGAGATAAAGCCATTCCTTTCTGCAGAGAGTTTGGGGATTCCTGATTTGTGTTTCTGGTCCTATTTTGAGGTACCAGTGTTTAGTCTCTGACTTAAGTTCATTAGACTCTCAGCTCCTCTGTTTCAGTCTCCAAGCCAAGGGAGTTTCCTTCCCCCATTGTCTCAGAGGGTGACGGTCTGGGCCTCCGCCTTGCCCTCTTACAACTTGTATCAGTTACGAGTGCTTTTGGCAGCAAGTAACTAAGTACTGAAGTGGTTTAAACCAGAAGAATTTTTATTATTTCCGTAACAAGCAGTCTGGAGGCAGGTGGTTTTAGCATTTGTTCTAGCAGCCAGCTCACTGATGCTGGGTGTGGCCTGCACCTGCGATCTCCCTACCCTTTCCCCACGGGTGTTTGATGGCCACGCTGGCTGCAGCGTCACCTCACAAAGCAGCACCGTGAGCAAGAAGAAAGCGAAGCACAGAATGGCCTTTCCTCCACAGTGCTCCTGTCAGGGCAGAAAGTCTTTCTTGGAAGGCCCTAACAGACCTCCCCTAGTCTCTGCCTGCCTCTAGTCCTTTCACCAGCAAACCCCCCCCAAATTTCAATGACTGATCCATTGCGATTTACTCCCAAGCTGGAGGGAGGGGCCTGCTTTCCTGGGCACATTGCCACCTGATTGACACACAAGAGGCAGGTTCTGTGAGCAAGAAAAGGGGAGAGGCTCAGGGTGGGTGAGGGGGTGGAGTAGGTGGCTGTGGGCTCTGCTCTCCTCTGCCCAGGCCAGGCCCCTACCGCCCTGCCCTGGGGACCCCTTGGGGGTGGGGGAGCGGTGGGGCTATGGCACAGTGGAAGAGAGCACCAGGGCTGGGCTGTGACCGCACTGCACCCCTCGGTGCTCTCAGAGATAGCCCTTTCCTCCTGCCCCCACCTTCTCGTCCCACCAGTAGAGCCCGGTCCTCCGCCGAAGCACCGAGGAGTCTGTGTAGCAGGTGGGCTCGACCGAGTCACGAGGACACAAGTAACCATCATGGAACAAACAAAATAGGAAACGAAATTAGGAGACGATGGTGGGGGAAGGGCGCCTCCCTGCACTGCTTGCACGTGGTGATGGCAGGTGTGGGGGGGTGAGTGATGTAGGCTCTCAGCTACATCATAAAAATTCTGATGGGGGTATATAATTCCTTCAGAAATGGGAAAGAAGGGCACTAAGGAGTAAGATCTGATTAGAGTAATAGGCAGTGACAGCAGAAAGAGGAACTGGCTAGTCCCTGGGGCCTGGAAAGGAGAGCAGTGACCGGATGACGGCCCCTGCTGTCCCCCCTCTTTCCTCTGGGGGCCTCGCTCCTGCTTTCCCCACAGGCCGTCGGAGCCACTGGGACAGCCTCAGCAGGGGCATTGCCAGTGTCCCAAGCAGAAACCCTGAATTAATATTTTCACAAATACATACAGTGTGGGAGAAATGCAAGTTAGTAAGTCAATTTTATGAATGAGTTGCTCTATTCATCTGCCATGTTTAATAGAATTTCTTTTCCCACCAAAAAACAAGTCTTAGGAAACTAACACGTGTGTTTGAACTTAAAGCACATCCCTAAGTCAATGTGAGGCACTCTAGGCTCCCCTTCAGGAGCTCGAGGAGAGCTGCCTCTGGGATATGTGCCTGTTCCCACCCAAAAGGATCTGACACACACACACACACACACACACACACACACACACACACACACACACGGCTCTCGTTATGTAAGCAGACACTGGAACTTTCTATATTAGGTAGTCTACCGGCCAGTTGTAATGTACACATACAGGTAATTTGAAACACGCATTTTCTGTTGCACAGGTTTGAGTCTAGTGCAGCGTTTAAGGCCTGACTTCAAACGGAAGTACTCTTCCATGTTCGAGGATGACACCGTGACGGAGTACATCTACCACTGCAACGCGCAGACTCCGAGGTGAGGGCTTCGTTCCCAGTGCACCGCGTTTCTGGGTTAGACTGTCTTGTTTGAAAGGAAAGTTCATTTGATGATTGCACCTCTCCTTACTAAGTAGCTCTTAATGTCTACAGTGGGTGAGGCGTGAGTGACACACAGTTCGGGATTGACTAGTTGAATAATCTCCGTGGGCTCAAAGACACACACAGGGTGGTCCCGAGTTGCCTGGTACCAGTCCTGGGATGATCGAGGCAGAGGAATGTTGCCCCCTGGAAGGTTTGAGCCCACAGAGGAGGCTGGGCGCTGGGTTGGCTCATTTGCATATGAAAGGCACGGTCCCTCTTGAGTCCCTTACAGTCTCTAAGTATGACTAGCTCCTGGAGACAGTCTCTCTCCAGCCAGGAAGGGTTTAAGCTATGAAATGTCATAATATGAAGAAAATTAAAAATAAAAACAATACACAAAGAGTACTTAATTTGAATTTCTTCTCACCTTCGCCACTGCACGTAAGAAGCTGGTGCCTTGAACCTGTGGAACGGCTCTCTTCCACATTTGAAATGAGTCACAGTGGAGAAACAGTTTCACTTCCATTATAGGAAACGTAATCATTTAAAGATAGGGAGTGAGGGTTGCATGTTTTGATTAAGAAGACACGACTTTTTTCCCCATTACCTGGAGTTATCCTTGTTTAGCTAACAAAGCATACCGCTTCTGTGGGGTGTACACAGAAGTATGTATCTTCTGTGGGGTTTGTTCCTTACAGTCTGTAGTAAATTGTTTCCTACTTAAGCTCAGGTTTTTCTTAAGTGGGGCAGCACCTCAGTAAGAGTCTGTTTTGACAGAGGTGGGCGTGGGTTACACGCTCATCCCCAGAAGTGATCCGTGTGGTTTTCTTCTTTTCCCTAAAGTGGTGAGACAGCATTCAAAAACATGACTATTCCTTATGGGTGGGCCAAAAGGCCCATGCTGCAGCGAATCGGTAAGATGGACCCCGACATTCCGGTCTCGGTGATCTTTGGGGCCCGCTCCTGCATAGACGGCAACTCCGGCACCAGCATCCAGTCGCTACGGCCACATTCGTACGTGAAGACGATAGTAAGTGCGCGCTGCGGCCTGTTCGGGTTTCAGCTGTGGGTGAGGGCTGTTCTGTGATGTTTGCCTTCGGTGAGGTTCACGTCTGAGCTCTGTGCTGTGGCCCTGGGCGGGGACTGCTGCCACTTGCCATGGGGTTCGGTGGGACTGCACAGATCGTTGTGTCCAGGCGGTGAATTGCCGTTCTCAAGGGCCTGGCCTGGCCCTAGAGCCGTGGAGGAGGGACAGGTGCAGTAGCACGGTGCCCGACTCCTGCCTCCAGGGCCGCACGTGCTCTCGGCTCGCTGCACCTCTGGCTCTGTCACTAGTGGGCCGTATGGGATGGTTTATTTTGTTGCATGTTAACATTTCAGTGAAGTTCAATAGGTTCTTCTCTTTATTCTCTGATTCTTTATTTGATGGAAATATCCAGGGTGGGGCAAAGTACGTTTACAGTTGTAAGTACACGAAATGCAGAGTTGATTCTTGTGCTATTATTAATTATTGTATTATTTTCCACACGAACAACTACGAAAACCTACTTTTGCCCCACCCTGTGTTAAGCTGGTTGCCACAGAAAGTTTTGCTTCTTTTTTATGTTTTACTTACATACAGCTGTTCTTACTTTCATTGCTAAGCGTCTTCGCTTACGTCGGTGTGTTAGTGAACACTTGTCCTCACTGGCCCTCTGACCGCTTTTCTGTCCCAGGCCATCCTCGGGGCGGGGCATTATGTGTACGCAGACCAGCCGGAAGAGTTCAACCACAAGGTGAAGGAGATCTGTGACTGCGTGGACTGAGCGCCCGGAGGCCACACGGGGGGCCTGCTGACGGCCGGCTCCTCAGCAGCAGCTTGGTCTCCAGTGAGGAGTGAGGGGCACAGCAGAGCCGGGTGGTCTTCCTGGCCGTCCTCTGCACATGCTTTCTCTCGAAGCTGCTCGCACACTCAGACAGTTAGTGCCTCCTACAAGAATGCCTTTCCTTTCTCCTGCACAAGGTCAAATACGCCAGCGCCTCCGCGTCTCCTGGCTTTAATAAAAGTTGTTTGTCCCTCTGCTGCACTGAAGAATGCTGATTTTTCAACTGAAATGTTCTCATTTCTACCTAACTTTGCTGTGTCGGGTACTTTTTATATTCCAGTCTGTATTGCCGTACTTTAAAAACTGATTTCTGAATCTATATTTTATATATTGTAAAGGTGCACTTTTATTTGCTTTGTCTGCTTCTATTTACCATGTCTAATAAGTGATGTAGTGCATCAAAATTCAATGTGTTTTTATGTAAAAAACTTGTCACCTTTCTAGAATACTTTTACTTTGAAATGGAGTGATGAGGCAGCACTTTGGTTAAAAAAAATAGGAATCAATCACTAGCATTAATTTTTCTGATTTTCCTCTGTTCTTTACTTAAAGCTGCAAAGCCATGTCAGCATTTTAAATGTGACCCATTCTGACACACCGGCCACAGTCTCAGCGCTGGGACTCTTCCATGTGTGGTACAGGTCTGCACTGCCAGCGAACACAGCGCTGATGCTTGAGTGATCCGGTACCGGCAAGCCTTCCCCGAGCCTGTCCTCTTCCTCGCGTCAGTGAGCGGGGCGCAGCCGCGGGAGCAGACCTCCTCCCTGAGGGGAGAGGGGACTGTGACCTTCCAGTAAGCTGAGGCACACGTCTTGGCTCTAACTTTTGTAGACGGGTGCTAACTGGAGTATATTTTTACCACTGAAATATAAAAGTAGGGGGTGCAGCTATGTCTCACGGCACCAGAGATGAACTAGCACTTGGGGTTTTTTTTAAGAGTTTTGTGTTGATTAAATAACTTACATGCTTGAAGTTATAATAAAATTCTACAAAGTTGATTGAACTATTTAACAGTAACTACCAAGTGTAGTACTTGTTGCTGTTTTAAAATGAGAAAAACCTCTTTGAAACTGTGAAGAAGCTCCACGTGGAAACTGGCTGCTGAGAAGAGTGGAAAAGAACACTGAGTAGCATTGTCGCCAGCAAGGCGTTTCTGACTTCTGTTTCGCTGATGTTGCTTGTCCAGGAGAAAGGTGGTTATGTAAATAAAAACTGTAACTTACAGCAAATAATGGTTTTGCCTGTTGCATTTTTTAAATGGTTAATTAGGAAGTTTCTGGTGGTTAGGAGAAGTGAGGTGGTATCACTGTTGATTACCTGCGCAAAACACCGCATGTTCTGTTTCCAGCACCATCTCCCCTGCAGAAGAGTAGGCAGTACCTACCGATTACACTGAAGCGCAACACGCCGTTTCCCAGGGAAGGTGTCTCACTGGTCAGATTAGGCAGTTTAGTGCAAAAGGTAACGTGAGAGCCGAGACCTGCCACTTTCTCTGCCGTTAGAACAGAAACAGCCTTTATTTTTTAGTTAGTATTTAGATGGCCAGATTCAAACCTGCATGTGGTACAAATAATCTGGGTAATACTTTTGTTTGACAGCCTCTCCGGCCTCTTAGTTATTCTTTGCTGGACGAATGGCAGCTCTCTGTTGTCCAGGAGGGCACCTGTGCAGGGAACTCGGGCCCGGCCCTTAGAGGGACGTTTCCAGGTTCACTTAGTACATGTGGTTTCTGGCCACGAATGTGCCAAGTGATTCAGGAAAAAGATGTACCCAGACGTCCAGTGCAACTTATTTTCCTACTGATGTTGCTTTATTTGAAAAACATTGTCATGTCCTGGCTGGTGTGGCCCAGTGGACTGAGTGCGGGCCTGTGAACCAAAGGGTCGCCAGTTCGATTCCCAGTCAGGGCACATGCCTGGGTTGCAGGCCAGGTCCTGAGTTGGGGGCATGTGAGAGGCAACCACACATTGATGTTTCTCTCCTCTTCTTTCTCCCTCCCCCTCTCTCTAAAAATTAATATATATAATCTTTTTTTTAAAGTGCCTTAAGAAAAAGAAAAACATTGTCATAATTCTTTTTAAAAGTTAAACTTGACCTCGGGCTATGGTGTACATAATTTTTATGAAAGTCGAGCGAGCAGAGAAAGTGACCATCCTGAAAACGCTGTGGGCACTCGGTCAAATCTAGTGCGGCGTTCGTGCTCAGTTAGTGCACAGCGCACTCTGTTTTCAGACCCAACAAGACAACTGCTGAGTGTCGTCTTGAGTGTTTAGCGTGGCCAGTCTGTCCGCCCCAGTCAGATGGCACGGGCCCCGCAGAGGTCAGTGCTTGCTGGCCTTCTCGGGAAGCCCGCTCTGTGGTGCCGTGACCACCACGCACCCCTCGGGACAACTGCTTGCTTCTAAAACTAATTTTTAAGAAACACTCGTCGAGAATTGATTTCAGAATATTACCTAGAAAACACTTATGAAATGTCTTCATTTATATATATTTTATGTAGTTTATGTTTTCATTTGAAAGGCATACTAGAGTCAATAAAACGAGAATTTTTTTTTCTGTATAAAAGGCTTGGGGAAAATAAACAAGAATCACCAATAAATCCTGGAAAAGACCAGTGTGGGGGTGGGAGAACAACCCCTCCAGGTACCATACAGTGCTGTAAACAGTACAGAGAGTTCAGAAGTTTAGTGTGTGATGGAGGAAGCACCTTACCAGTAGAGAAGAAGACTTAAGAAATGGTGGCAAGACACATGTGGCTCACTGTACGGAAGAAAATTAAGTTAATCCATTTCTCACACTGTACACGATGATAAACTCTGAATGGATCAGACACCCGGTTATAAGGATGCCACCTTCTGAGTAACTAGAAGAAAGCAGGTGACCTCCTTTGTAATCTGAGGGGGGGAAGCTTCCCTATGATGTGAGGAGACCTGAACAAAATAATACGCAATTGCTTCTGTGTGTTTTAATGCAGTGGAAGGGTCAGTTATACCAGTAGCTGATAAATCACTTCCCTTGGGCATGGGGGTGGGCAGCTGGGCAGGGACAGCAGCTAGATTTTTTTTGTTTGTTTCATACGTCGCTTTGGGACCCTGCCAGGGTTTTCCATTCAAAAAAAGAAAAAGCAAACTCTTAAAGCCCAAGCAAACCTGTGTCAGTCACGCTGGAGGTGTAACCACACGTAGAAGAATTGCTTCAAGGGACTTGAGAGCCCGGCATTCTGTCTGAGCCCTCCTCGTGGGACATACCCCTACAGGCCGGAGGTTGTAAAGACAGCTTAACTGCCCTCAGTGTTTCCCTTTTTAGCAATGACGCTGGTGGTGTCGTTTGAGACTGTTTATATATGATAAAGCAAACGTGTCGGTGGAATTCAGAGCCAAGATTTTAAGCACAAGAGGAAAGACATAGAATAAAATCGAGTAAAAACCCTGAAATTGTATATGTCAGTAATTGTATATTTGGAAATACCAGTGCAACCCTGTGGACTGTGTGTCTCTTCCCGAAAACACCTGTTGCACACCTTTGTCCACTGAAAAGGCCCAGACACAGTCCCAGCCCAGCAGCGGGCCCCTCCCCCCAGCCAAGCACCCAGGCTGTCCCACTAGAAGGGGCAGGGAAGGGACAACATGAGCCGGACCATCTTATGTCTGAAAGCAAGGACGCTGGCAGAGTAAGGCCACGTGAAAAGGACCCGGGAGCCGACCTGAAGGGACTCCTGCCCACCGAAGATGGAAGAGCCAGAGCCCCAGAGAGAATAGTGGACTGAAACGTGAATCCGTAACAACCCCTGAGGTCATAATGATCGTTACACGTGTGCACGCACACACACACATGCGTGCACACACACAGGTCACCTTTGGAGGTTACTAGGGTACTGGTCCATTATTCTGAAAATTTCTGACTGGGAAATTGGAACATGTATCCTGACGTCTGTGTGTGTCTGTCAGGTAAGCCTGGTGAGGAACGTTCTCACTCAGGGGTCATAGGCCAATGCCAGAGAAAGGATAGGGTAAAGAAATCACCATTTCATCACTCCTAGTGACACCATGGACCTAGGCTGCTGAGAGCGTGAGGTGTGAGAAGTTGGTGAGAAGTGTTCTGTTGCGTGGCTCAGGTTGCCAACACTGGAGCCCAGTGATCAAATCAGCGTTCCTGGAAAAGCAACAATCGGAAGTTCCACGCCTCCAACTTTGTCACGCGAGCCAGACCCCAACACCAGCCGTGATGACCTGTTGCCCCCGAGCCCCCCAACACGAACCTGAATCTAACCAAGCCCCTATCATCTATCACTGTGTAAAGACCTGGGGTACTGAGGAACGTATTAACACACCAAATCCAGAATGTGGGGAATTCCACGGGACAAATAACTCGGTTTCTTCAAGTGAAGGTGTAAAGTAAACTAAAGATAGTGTCGGTGGGACTTGAAGATGGACAGATTTAAGGGACGTATTTGGATCCTGATTTGAACAAAACCAACTTAGGCACAGGCAGGAAATAGATAAAATGAGCAGAATGTTGAGTTGAAGTTGAGTGACAGACACACAGGGGCTTATTATTTTATTTCCTCTACTTCTATGCATGCTCAGCAATGTCCATACTAGGAATTTAGACGAAAGAAACTGGGGAGAGATTGGAGACTGCCAGTATGGACAACTTTGGGGTGGGGGGGTGGGTAGTAAAGAAGGAGCAGTCAAGTGGGTACCAGCTGGAGGGGGAACCTTATGAATGACCCAGTAGGTGGGTGGGGGAATGGTTGGGGTGATGTGTTAGCGAGGCTAAGGGCAAATAGGAACTCTCAGATGCTGTTGCTGAGACTAGAAACAGGCATTACCCCTTTGACAAGTAACATGTGGTGATGTAAGGGCTCTAGACTGCCTGACAAAGCAGTTTCCTTTCCAGTTTTCAGTCCCACAAACATCTGCACCAACGTGCAAAGGCATCCACAGGAGGTTCATTGCAACATTGTAACATCAAATGTCTAGAATCCAAAATGATCACCTTCAAGTACATTCATACACTAGAATATGATACAGCTTTAAAACTTAGGTAGATATCAATATATATGTGTGTATCAAATCATCACATTTTACACCTTAAACTTATTTAAGTTGTTATGTCACCAATATCTTAATAAAGCTTGAAAAAATTGATGTAGGTCTATAAGGGACAATATAGAACACTTCTAAAATACCTTTATTGAAAAAAATCAATTCAGAATAGTATTTCATGTACAGATATGAGGGGGGACCCCCAAAAAAACCAGGATTTATTTACAGAAAATTGTGTATCTGTTCTTACATGTTTAAACTTCAGTCACCTTCAAAGTCCTCTCCACTTGATGCAATGCACCTATTGAGATGTTTTCTCCACTGCTCAAAATAGTGTTTGAACTCATCAATTTTGATGCCTTTTAGTGCTACTGCAGTCTTTTGTTTTACCTCTTCTGCATCGGCAAAATGTTTCCATTTGAGGACTTTTTTCATCTGGGGAAACAAAAATAGATTCTTGGGGCAAGATCAGGTGACTAGGGAGGATGGGGCGTGGGGGTCATGCCATTTTTGGTCAAAAACTGCCGAACACTCAGCGTGGTGTGGGCAGGTGCACTTATAGGTCACCCATCATGAAATGGGCAAATGTGTGCGGCCTCTCACAACAACTCCAGCTGGTGCCCTGATCCAGATGGGTTCCTAGAACACTCACCTAGCGAGGGAAGCCTGTCCTCCATGGGGCCGCCCTCCAGAAGATCATTCCGGTGTTTTCTGGCCCCTCCCCTCCTGCACAAACACATGTATAAATACATATAAACACAATTGTATGAGTCTCTGAAGTTATGTAAAGATACACACATGTGCATATAAATGGACATTTTGGGGAGGATAAGCATGTCCATGAGTTTAACAGTGTTTAGTTTTGAAGAGGGACAGTTCTGTTGTATATGCTTTTGTACCATTTGGTTCCTTGTGCATTCGTTATGTTTCAGTGGAAACTGTATAAAATATAGGGGAAATTGTTAGTGAATACAAAATCGGTAAGAAAATAACTGAAGGGGCTTACTGGCTGTAGTGTCGTTCCTGTGCGGACGCGCAGACCAGACGAGAAGAGGGTCACTGGTTCAGATACGGAAGGCTGTATGCCCTGGTAATCTACTTACTGGAAATAGCGCTATAAAGTTGTAACTGGCCCGTCTCTGCTGTCTTGAAAACGGAAACACAGTCCCAACACAAACTGCCCTCTCCACTTGTCTCCTTTGGCCTACATTGTTGAAATGGGCATGTGAATTAGAATACACTGTATTTCTCTATACTATTAAGCTCTACCTGTATTTCTGTCTCTCCCCATCTTGGAGAAATAGGCATCACCATATACCTCCTGCTGTTTCCTCTAATAACTCTCCTTAGGAACAAAATTTCAGTGCGACATTAAATTAGGTCTCATTAAGATTTATTTGTCTGTGTTCTGGCTGTAGCCTAGCTTTAAGATCACTTAATGAGATTAGGCCCAGATTTAAAATCGAAAAAATAGTTTTAGCAAGTAGTTTTCTAAATGAATGGGCAAGAAATTTTATTCTACCCTATACTGTAACCCTTTAAAAAATTTCTATATCCTCACTTAAGGCTTAGAAGGTTTCCATGAAGTGATTGTGAATTGTTTGAACATTCGGAATAACCCAAGCCTACTTTTTCGTTATGAAACATTGTATTCATTTCGAGAGAGGGGCCACGTGGCTGACAGATGGGAAGACTGAGAGCCCCCACTCAGGTTGGCCACATGTGTGACTGAACACATCGTGGAGACAGGTAAGAAAAGCTAAATGACTGGGCCCGTTTCCTCCCCCGTGGTGGGAAGGGAGGAGACTTATTAGTCACAGACCCGGGGCCGGGGCGGAAGCGTGTTACAGGTGTCGCTGCTGTGTTTGTTGCGTTCATTAAGAGCTGTTTCCCAGTTTTTACCTATGAGTGTTTTTATAATTGGGAAGTTCCAGCAATAGAAACGATTCAAACAATTCAAGGTCGAGGCCAAGGTGCCAGACACAAAACGACTGGTGTTTTGCGTTCCTGTGCCACCCAGCTGGCTGATTCCTGCTGATTTGTGAAAACCCCAGCAGATCTTTAACGAATTCGTACACTGTCTTCCGTGGTGGGGAGGGGCACAGTGGCTAGGGCACATGGAGCGTCAGATGACAGAGGAAGGCCTAGTGCGGACCTGCAGGAGACGGCTCTCTAGTCTCCAGGCAGCCCCGTGCAACAGCAAACAGCTTTCAGGGATGATCTTCAGGAGGGAAGCACGACGTCCACTCTCAGAGCAGCAGCAGGCCCCAAAGTCTAGTGCGCCTGAGTCATCGAGACTGTCTGTCACAAACACAGAGTTGAGGCACGACACCAAGAGATGGATTCGGGAGGAGGGTCCTAAGAATCCTGTACCCCACCCCACCCCACACATCTGATGCAGGAGGGTCAATGATTTGTTTGGTTTATCGGGCAGTCAATTTGGATGGACTCAAGCAGCAAATGCTCTTTCTCAGTGGCAGTTGAAATCGCGATTCAATATATCATCTTTAGCTAGAGTCTGCCCCATACAGAGAGACAGGCAGAAATTTGGGCAGAAATTATACCAGACGTGGAGGCTCCCCTCCCTGGCTCTCTCCTTTCCAGGAACTCTCCCTCATTTTGCGGAGGCTGTGCTTGCCCGGAACTCTGTCCTTGGGTTCTTGAAGTCAGAAAGACTGCTGGTGTTCTGCCAGCATCCTGGTCCCCTTCCCAGGCTAGGCCACCTCTCAGGCTAGGAGCTGGGAAAATGCTGCTGTCCTCCAAAGCCAAGTTCAAGGCCTTGCCTGAGTCTGCTTGCTTTTGTTCAGGCTCCAGTGCCTTCGGGGTGTGGTTTCTTCATACGACCCACTTTATTCTCGCTCTCGGTGGGTGTGGTCCCCCGTGTGACCTTCCCCAGCTGTCCTGGAAAAGAAACTTCTGGGTCAGACATCGAGATCAGTGTTTTCTGCTGTTCTTTTTGTGCAGGCGTGAGGCTTGGCTAGGGAGAGGCTTGTCCTGCTCAAACACACGCCTGCATCTTATTTCTGTAATTTACTTACCATCAGCCCACTGTGGCCACATGTCGCAATCTCTGGATATTTCACTTTCCTGCAGATATGTAAACAGGAATTAGCCAATGCAGGAAAAGCGGTGTGGTATTTGCATTGCTCTTAGGGAATGAGGCCCCCAGCTTAGCTGAGATGAAAACCAAATATAGTTTGCAGTCAGTGCCCTGTCTGGGAACCCTCTCTGTCTCATCTTTGTAAAGCTGCTTCCTTTAAAAGCAAACAAATTTTTACCTTTTATGATTATTTTTTAAATATTTAATTTTTTGATTCTAGAGAGAGAGGAAGGGAGAGAGAGAAACATCAGTTTGTTGCTCCACATTTTTTACGCATTCCTTGGTTGATTCTTTTATGTACCCTCACCGGGGATTAAACCCGCAACCCTGGTGTACCAGGGTGATGCCCTAACCAACTGAGCTACCCGGGCAGGTCGAAGCTGCTTCCTTTGAAGCCCTCCTAGCTTTAGCTTTTGCTGGCCTCACAGGCCTTGCTCACCCTGCCCACAAGTGGCTCCAGAAGCTTGCGACATTTTGTCCCGCCGGTGGCTCCTGAGGCCTCTGCCTTCCCTGGCATTGTATTTCTCATACAATTGGAGCCGTGCTGGTTCATTGTAATCTAATAGCCCCGTTGCCGTAAATGTATACTAAGCCAACGAAAGCAAAATGGCTCAATTCTTGAGAAATGCCTAATTCTCACAAATCAGGAAAGTTCCAACAACTTCAGATAGTAAAGTACCCCGATATTCTGCATCGCTCAGAATCCCCTGATGCCAACTATAGGATATGATTAGTGACATTTTATTGGTCTAGAAATCAGCAAAAATCTTGAGTGATGAATGTTTTCAAATGTGTGTGCTGCCAATGGGACCTATTCATGACTCCGTAAAACTAACCCTAAAACCCCTGAGGGGTGATGCTCCCGCCAATTTCCTCCGCGTCTCCACTCTCGAGTGCCGATAATGAAAGCATGTGGGATGATCAGCTGAGACTAATCAGGGGTTTATTTACGACTTTGAGACTGAGCGCGTGGGATGTGGAACTCTGAGACTCAGTCCTGTGACCTGTAAATTGGCACTCTGACACCTGCCTCATCGTCCATTACTCTTTGGCGCGTGGGAATGGCAGCCGGCCATTAAGTAGGCCAAGTGTCAACACACTCACACCTACCGAGCAACCTCCACTCTCAAAGACGCAGCTGAGAAGCGGGAGGAGGAATAAGGCCTGAGCACTCGGTCGGAATGGACACCACCGAGCCTTGCCCACCAAGCCCGAAACACAGGAAGTCACACAACCCTCCCTTGACATTCAGGCAGCTGGCACTCTAACCGCACTCCCAAACTGCTCTCCTTAACCTGCGGGGTGACTTCGAATGGCATGTAACAGCAAGGGTTTCCCGGTTCCCAACCTGCTGCCTGGGAGAGAGACCAAGCAGCGAGGAGCAGCAAAGAATAAGCTGGTTCATTTAAAAACAGGAGCGTTTTAAAGTTTTCATGGCCGCTAGCCATAACGGCCTTGGACAGAGCTCCCAAGAGAGGCATTTGGGAAAAACATTGTCCCCTCCCTGACAATGACGTTAAAAGATGCACAACTGCAGTGACCTCTCGGTGAGGCTGGAAGAGGACATATGCCTGGGGCCCCACTGTGTCTGAGGGATGGAATGGTCGTCTCAGGTGATTGGAGGAAGGTGGTACCCTGTGGATGAAGCCAGGGAAAGCACAGCATTTACCAAAGATGCCACAAATTCTGTATCTTACCCTTACGCCCTCCTCTGTGCACCTCATAAGGTTTTGGAGTTTATTCTAAGGGCAACATGCAAATGTGGAAGTGTATACAGGGAGGGTGGGGGATGGGAGCAGGCCCATTTGAAAGGTATCTCCAAAAACCACTTCTGTTTTACGAAGGAGGAAAATGAAGATGAGAGAGGAGTAAGTGACTTGCCCAAGGTCCAACAGCTCATGAAGGGTCAGCTAGGACATTGGAACCAAAATCGTCTCATTCTGCTTATTTTCAATCGGTCTTCCTTCTGCATAATTTTGCAGAGGTGTAGGGTCCCTGGCTGCATCCTTAGGTGGGATGTGATGCTAAGTTGTGGAGTGGAAAAGGAGAGAGGAAGAAGGCCAAGGAAGGAAACTAAGCAAATTAGGATTGAGTGACAGCCGTAGGCCACACATGTCTTCTGGACCCTTCTCGTTTGCCTCTCTCCACCCCGGTGAGTAATCACCTCTCCAACCTCAGTTTCTCCACATGCAAAATGTGCTTAATAACTAGATGATGGCCTCATAAGTCATTTCTTTGATCCTCCCAGTACCTGTGAGGGCGGTTCTGTCGCCATCGCCATGAGGAGATGGACCCCTGAGAGGTTCAATGACTTGCAAGATGAGATGAGATCAGCACCCAAGGACATAGCTCAGTGTCTGACCTCCCTGGTGACCTGGGAGCATTGGGAGGCCTGGCAGGGCCAGGCCCTCCTCGCCAGGGCCCTCAGCAGGGGCCCTGGACAACCGGGAGAAAGAATGACGATACTGAGCACCTGCCGTTGACAGCAGGGGCTGGCACACGTTTTCTGGAAAGGGCCAGGTGGTAACTTTTCTTTAAACTTTGCGGGCCACACAGCCTCTGCCGGAGTGACTGCTCTCTGCCCTTTTCCTGCAGAAGCTGCCACAGACGACAGGCAAATGGCTGGGCGGGGCAGCGTGCCCATACAACTTTACAAAAGACAGTGGGACATAGACAGATCAGGAGAGATCAGGGTGAGACAAGAGGTGTGAAGCATTAGGGTTGGCAGGGCTTTGCCCCTGTCACCTCATTCTGTATGACACACATCCTGGGAGCTGTGCGGTGCACAGGACGCCCAACCACCCACGGTAGTCCCGAGAGCGAGATAGACAGAAAATAAGCCTTGCAGCCTAGACTGTCCTCCCCTGAGAACGGCTAAGTGCTGGGCCCTGCCCCACACCCTGCTCCTCAGTGGGGTGGGTGACACATTGTGGAAGGGCCTTGGAGGGGAAGGTGGAAGGGCCACCTACCTGTCCCAAGGTGATGCAACCCCAAGAACACCGGCTTCTCAGCCCTTGTCGGGAGGGTGCAGATCATGTGACATCCTGTTTCTCAGATGGGGAGGAAGGCAGGCAGACCCACTTGGTGACCCAGTCTGGTGGAATCTGGCCTCGCCCTGTCGTGGGACTTGTCCAGCCTTGCTCCACCGTGGAAGCAGGGTGTGGCTGCATCAATTTACAGATGGAAAATCCTTGTGAGGCAGAGCCACATGTCTAAAAATAGACTAGGAAGGTCATAAGTCTCACTTTCTTGGAACCCCGTTCCCGGGTGCGAGGGCAGCTGGCTTGCAGCTCTGGTGCAGTGGGCCGAGTTCACCTTTGGCTGTGCTCGGCACTGACTGCCTGGCAGATTACGAGTGGGACAAAGTGCAGGAGAGAGTTTGGATCAGGTGCTGCTCTGAGCTGATTTGACCAGGACTGAACAAGGAAGATGGCAGTACAGAAAACATTCTGTACTACTTACCTGACAAGCTCCGGGCTGTTGGCAAAGACCAGCACGAGCAGTTCTGCTCTAGACAGGGGAGTTTGCCCAGCACATGCCGGGACGGGATGGCAGGACAGGGTGTCATGCTCAGGGGTCAAGGGCTAAACCAGACAAGGCTGGAGAAATGGCCTAGGAGCCATAAAGGGAGATGTCAGTGACAGCTCGGAAAGGCCGCTGCTTTGTGCGGGTCTGGCCTGCTGGGCAGGGTCCTGAGGGTCACCTACCAGGACAGACACCCAGGTCCGCCTCTGGTGCATGCCACAGCATCTCCACCTGCTGTTTCTAAAATCCTGATCTCGGCTGTGGAGCTGGGGACCCATTATGCAACAAGAGCCTTCACTCTGCTCACCCAGAAATGAGACTCAAGCAAAATTCTCATCTCTTGCGTTGACCCAAGGCCTCCGGGGTGTCCCTAGAGCGGAGCTGAAGTGAATGCCCCAAACTGTGCCCACGCTGCCCGCTGCTCCTGGCCTTTTTGCCTGACTATGCTACAGTCCAGAACAGGGAGGCGAGGTCCTCAGGATTAGGGCATCCTGACTGCAGAGCCCCCAGCGCGACGTTGAGATCTTCCTCCTTTCTAAATCCTGGCACCCCTTACGCGCCCCTCCACAGCCACAGTCGGGGAGACCAGGCCTTGAGTGGAGTAAGTGTGGCGGAGCAGGACAGGGGCGGAGAGTTGCCCTGCTGACCTCCTTTCTTCACATTGGTGCCAGTGCAAATCCAGAGGGGCCTTGGCATGCCACTCATTCGTTTCTGTCTGCCCACGTTTAAAATTCGGAAAGCCAAGTCACAGAGGGTATAGAGCAAGAGACAGGGAATTAAGTTTCAAATGGAAGAATAAGAAAATGTGCTAAACTCTGGAGGAAATGAGGTGATTGTCTAAGAAGCGCATGAGGCTAAAATAACCACCCCCCTCATGCTAGTGGTCAATGCCGAGGCCATAAAGAAATACATAACTAGACATAAAAATGAGAAATTCATTCTAGGTAAAACTAAAAATTGGTGGTAATGGAAAGAGAGGATTAGATATAGAAGATCATTCAGGCAGAGCATTAAAGAAAGAATCACAAAACTATGCAGCGTTCGGTGGACTTCTCCAGGGCAACCATCTGGGCCTGGAGATTCCTTTTGGGGAACTTTTTAATTACAAATTCAACTTCTTTAATGGTTGAATAGTCCTATAACTATTAGAGAAATTGAATTCAGAATTTCAGAGCTCCTGAAAAAGTAAATCTCTTCTGGCTTCAGCTTTGACATGTAAAGAACTTGCAAGTTATTACTTCCATCCTTAACCAAAAAAAGTGGGGGAAAAGATCCTGAAAATCAATAACTTCTCTTGAACCCATCATACAACGGAGGTCACAGGGCAAACTGCCACCCGCCACAGGATCACAGTCAAGATCTATTTACCTGGTGAAGAAGCAAAAGGTAAAGCGGGGCAAATGATTTTCAAAGATAAAATAGAGGGATGTTATCCTGGCAGATATAGGGCTCATACCTGTGGCTCAGGACAAAGTTCAGACTCCAGAGATCATGTGGGGGAAGACTATGAACCAGCAAAAGCCGGCATAAAAATGCTCAAAACAGTTGGGGAAAAATGTTCAAGTTCACTAGTGATCGAAAAATGCTCAAGATCACAAGAGAAGCACATTCAACCAATGAGGTAAGTTTCTGAAATTCTTGCCAAGCTGACTGGAGCATCGATACTCTCTGGTGGCCACATGTCACTCTTCCATTCCAGAAGGCAATCTGGCGGCTGGTAGGAAGAAGCCCTTGGACACCCTTTCACCTGGTGACTCCAATTCTAGGAAACTGCCCTGAATAAACACAGAAAATAAACACAGCCGGGGACAAAGACTCACACACGAAGATGTTTGCCTCAACACAAGGGCAGTGGCGAAATACCAAATATGCAAAATGCTGGCAAGGGGTGGGTGTGTGAGCAGCTTGCGATGCCTTTATTAAAATGAATAGTAAGGAGCCATTAAAATTCTGTTTAGAAAAAATTCTTAATGAAATGATAAAATGCTTATGGTCCAATGTGAAGAGAGGAAAAAGGAATACAAGTTTGTATAAATCACATATTTTTACCTGTTTAAAAGCAATCCCAAGGAGATGCACAAAGATATTTAAAAATTTATATCTGGGTAGTTGCTGGTAGGGTGACCGGAAAACACAGATAAATATTTTTTAAACTGGAATTTCAATAATAAACATGGATTTTTGTTGTTGTTGACTTCTAAAAATCTTTTTTGTTGAGCTTAAAAACCTTTTTTTCACTGGAAAAGTAAATCAACTTAAGGAAAGTTAATTAACTTGAACAATGTCTTGAAATAATTAAATTGATAAGAAAAGTCATTGAGTTTTAAAAAGCACTGAGACTACTTACTGTAATTATATAAATTCTATATACAGAGAAAATTATTTAGTGATGGGAGGGAAGGCGAGAGGGATGGGCCTTCAGGCCCTGTAGGAGTGTGTGTCAGATGGAGAAACGCAGAGATTCCTGTGTAAATACGTGTTAGAGAGCAGCACCTTCTCCATTTTTCTATTCTTTACATAATGTTTTAAGCACAGAAAAAGTGAAAAAATAATGTAACCCACTCCTAGATTCAAAGCACGTTGGCATTTTGCCACATTCAGAGTCTTTGATTTGTAAGGAAACAGGCATTGTGGACCGATTCTGTCTACCACCTCCCCTTGCCACCCTCCTTTGCTGGGTCTCAGTTCCATGAGAGAAGGAGCTGGCCAAATTCCGCTGCGAGCTTCATTCACCTCTGCTTGCAGAGCAGCAGTGGGGTGCAGGCGTACCCCCTACCTCCAAGCTGTCCATGCAGCCTCAACCTGGCCAGGTGCCTCCCGGTGATCACATACCTAAGCAGGACCCCGGCCCAGGAGGCTCTCCCTGCTCCACCCCTATAACTGTGTGACCTGGGAAAGTCCTCACCTGCAGGACAGCAGATTCCTTGCAGCCAGAGAACCTGGGCTGCGAGTTGTGGTCCCTTCAGCCTCAAGAGTAGTAGGACAGGTAGCATCTCTCCAGGTCCCTGCCAACCCTGCGCCTATTTTCCTAACCCTCCTTCCTTTGTCTCCTACGTGCTAACTCTGGAAGTGGTTTTCCATTTTCCTTTCTTTGGGCACTGGAAGTGTCGCAGAAGAACACACACGGAGGGACCGGGGACCCAGACGCTGGGCGATTTTTCCATGAGTGCCTGCCAGGTTGGCTCATTCGTTCATCAAAGGTTTATGGAGCCTCTACTATGTAGGAAGCCCTGTCCTGGGCTTGGGCGATGCCACATTGAGCAGACATGGACTCAGCTCCTGCCTGGATTAGTCGCCTGTTCCTACTGTAATAAACTACCCCAGACTGGTGACTTAAAACAACACAAGCTTACTGTCTGAAAGTTCTGGAGGTCAGAAACCTAAACTCAGGGGTGGCAGGGCTGGCTCCTTCTGAAGACCTCAGGGGAGTGTCGGGTCCAGCAGGCTCCAGCTTCCGGGGGCTGCCTGTCTTCCCTGGCCTGGGGCCCCTTCCTCCATCTTCAATGCACATCAGGCCAACAGCTCCTGGTTCTGTCCTCACGTCTTCTTTTTCAGATCTCCCACTCCCCTGCCCCCCTCTTGTAAGGGTCCTCGTGATGACAAGGGACCCACCTGGAGAGTCCAGGCTGGTCTCCTCATCTCCAGAGCCTTCACTTGAACACACCTGCAAAGCCCCTTCATCATTAAGGTAACAAACATATTCACAGGTTCTGGGGGCTGGGGTGTGGACCTTTGCGCGGGGTGGGGGGCATCATTCTGCCTAGGTGGATCCATAGAAGAGGGGAGGACACAGGCAAACCAGTGCCCCAATCTTAGAGAGACAGACAGGTGAATCCAGGGACTCCTGGCTTACCTGAACAGAAACTCGTGGGGGGAAATCACTCGGGGAACCAGTGTGGGGGTGGTGGGGTGGGTAGGAAGATCTCAACTGTAATTAATGAATTGCTAGAGCTCAGCATGGGCAAGCCGGTTAAAAACTCCAGGGGGACCCGATAAAGTGGGGAGGCCCATAATACTGTGAGATTTACCTCCAGAAGCCCCACCAGCTTCCCACAATAAATAAGCCTGAGAAACAACTACTCAGGTGTCTGGCAGGGGGTGGGGGTGGGGCAGAGAAATGTTTTGCAGTACAGCAGGTCTTTGAATAATGCTGCTTTGTTCAATATTGTTTTGTTAAAACAATGAGATGCTGTAGGAACTTGTGTTGATACTAATTAACCTATGATAAAATTGGTTTCGTTGCACATCGTTTTGCTTAAAGTTGCAGAACATGTTGCCAATGTTACGTGAGGACTTACTGTACCTCTGAGCACTGTTCCTTCCAGTATGGCCTGTCCGCAGGAGAAATCAGTTAACCAACCAGGTAGGCGGAGCCTAACTGACCTGGAGGAAGGGAAAAAGCTCCAGCCCAGTCTAGTCATCCTGTCCCACCTAAGCTGGGGAGAGGGAGGGGGACTGGGAGACTCTTTTGAAGTTTACAGTTCAGGGGCACAGGATCCCTAAAAGACAGAGACCTACACACAAGACTAAGGAATATGCCCCCTCTCCCAAACCTCACTTCCACGTTACTAAAGGCCTATTTACAGCAGTTCCTTTCCCCCCCCCGTGCATCGTATCTGGCTGTGAAATATAAAGTGCAAGGCATCCTGAAAGGCACACACACACAATTTGGAGAGACAGACATCAGCACCAGACATGGCAGGGATGCTGGGATTATCAGGCCAGGAATTTAAAACAATTGGGATCCTTATGCCAAGGGCTCTCATGGGTAAAGCAGACAGCAGGCGAGAACAGATGGACCCTGTAAGCAGAGAGGCAGGAATCCTAAGAAAGAACCATAAAGAAATGTCAGAGCTCAAAACCACTGTAATAGAAATGAAGACTGCCTTTGAAGGGCTTATTAGGAGACTGGACATGGCTGAGGAAAGAATCTCTGAACTAGAAGGTATATCAGTGGAATCCTTGAAAACGGAGAAGCGAAGAGAACAAAGACTAAACACGAGGACAAAATATGTGGGAACTGGGGGACTGAGGCAGGAGATAGAACAGGACATCCTGAGACACTGTCACCAGTCAGCCTCCTGAGTTCCGAGAATTGTCTTGTTGACACCTGATAATAATTAGAACTGTGGCTTCCTCCCCCAGTGCACAGTCAAGGAGGATTGTGGGAAATCGCATGTGTAGAACCTTAAGTAAAAACCCTATAAAGCCTGTAACCATTCAGTAGAAGAGGGCCATTCCCTGGCCAGAGAAGCCCACTCCCATCTCTTGGGAAGTGTGCTTTCCTTAATAAATGTCCCGCTTGCTTTGATATACAATATCTGTGCGGTCAGCCCGATTCTTTGTTTGTGACTGCCAAGAACCCGGCCCCCTTCTCCATCTGCAGCAAGACAACTACGAAAGGTGTAATATACATGGGAGTGCCACAGGGAGAAAAAGGAAAAGAAGACATAGCTGAAAAAATACTGGCTGAGAACTTCCCAAAATTAGGTTCAGACACCAAACTATAGATCCAGGAAGTTTAGAGAACAGCAAGCAGTATAAGTTAAAAAGAGAAAACAAACAAACAAACAAAAAACCAAACTAAACCTAGTTGCATCATTTTCAAACTACAGAAATCAAAGCTAAAGAAATAATCCTGAAAGAAGCCAGAGGAAGAAAACCCTTTAACAATGGAAGAGCAGCTGACTTCAGAAACCAGACATGGAAGAAGAGAGCAGAGGAAAATATTTCAAGTGTTGAGCAATAAAAATCCATCAACCTAGATTTCTGTACCTTGTGAAATTCTCTTTCAACAATGAAGGAGAAATAAAGACTTTCTCAAACAAACAAAAAGTGAGGGATTTTGTTTTCAGTAGACGTGCTCTGTAAGAAAATGCTAAAGTAAGTTTGTGTGTGTGTGTGTGTTTTCAGAGAGAAGGAAAATAACATAGGTCAGAAACTCACATCTACATAAAGCGAAGGAATAAGTAAAGGTAAAATAAATACTGTTTTCTCTTATTCATACTTGACCTAACATATAAACTTGCTCAAAATAATATCAACAATGTATTTGACAATTTATGCTTATTTTATGTACACACCTGTACGTGCAGGTTTATGTATAAGTGAAATGAATGACAACGGTGATGCGAGGAGTGGGAGGGAGGAAATAGGATGTTACTATAAGGTACTCACTACCCATGAAATGGTGCAGTCTTCTTTGAAAGTGGACTTGGATTAGCTATAAATGTATATTGCAAACTCTAGGGCAACAACTAAAAAAAAAAGGAAGTATAACTGATACACTAACAAAGGAGAGAAAATGGAGTCATT
This sequence comes from Desmodus rotundus, assembly GCF_022682495.2. NCBI lineage: Eukaryota > Metazoa > Chordata > Mammalia > Chiroptera > Phyllostomidae > Desmodus > Desmodus rotundus. The sequence goes on from NC_071394.1 coordinate 127,429,342, forward strand.
TAAATGTTCAATTAAAACCACAAAAGGCAGAAAAAGAATGGAAGAAAAATAAGAATAAAGAGCAGGGCAACAAATAATAAACAGTAATAAGTATGGTGGATATGAATCCAACTACATTAAAAATCCCTTTGAACGTCAGGGCCCACCATGAAAAGACAGAGATTATCAGAGTGGATTGAAAAAAAAAAAAAAAAAGACCCAACTATATGTTGTCTACTTTAAAGAAACCCACTTTAAACATAGACACATATAGATTAAGAGTAAATGGATGGAGAAAATTTTACTACGCTAACACAAATCAGAAGAGCTGGTGTAGTTATATTAATTTCAGACTTGAAAGCAAGGGAACATTACCAGGGACAAAGAAGAGCATTCCACAATGATAGAGGGGTCAATTATCCAAGGAGACAGAACAATCATTCATGTGTACATGCCTAATAAAAGAACATCAAACGATGTGAGGGAAAAACTAATAGGACTGCAAATGAACTTAAAACTGCTGTGAAAAAAATGGAGTGTTAATATAAAATATGCAATTGGAAACTTTCTTCGGCATGTCTTTTTAATGAGAGAAGTCGGAAGGTGGGAGAGAAGAAGGGGAGGAGAAGCAGGGAAAGTGCCTTCTCCAACCCAACAGGCTGTTTCCCCAGTTAAGCCAGTAACACCACTTTTGCTCACGTACGTAGTGGGGCGCACGCGGTTACAAGCTCTGGTCTGTAGCCTTTGCCGATTTCCGGGTTGTAAACATCGCCCCCAGGCTGGTATCGAGCTACCGCTGTGATGTATGGAGCCCAGAGTTGTCGGGAGATGGGCAGCCGCTCGCCGTCCTGCAGTATTGCTGCCATGCAGATCCAATGGACAAAAATAACCTCCAAAGAACAGGAAAATGTAGTGAAATCATTAGGAAGGAACTGATTTCAGTATTGCTCTTGTTTTCAACACAGTTTAAATGTAAATTTATATAACTTAATCTTTTAGTGGTTGGGCTTAACCACCGATTCACAATTAATAAGCAGTCCTCATGGGCCAGTGAAGAGCCAGCTCCAGCCCAGTGACACTGTATGGCCATTTGGCAACTGCAAGTCACTTCACAGCCATCCTCCAAATGCCACTAGGGTTGGGTACTGTGGGCTCAGATACAAGAACAGACGATCCTGTGTGGCTGCCCCTCCCCCTGCCCCCAGCTTATGCTCTTCCACAGTATCTCTGGAGGTAACATCAGATGAACTTCACTTCTTGGAAGGAATGAGCATAATGTAGTGGACAGAGCACAGGCTTTGGAGTCAGAAACGGTAGGGGTCAGGTCGGCCGTGCGCCTGTGGAGCTACCTTGGGTAAATGAGCTAACCACTTTGAACCTCTCTTCTCTAAAATGGGGATAATAGTAGTTACTTCAGAGGGTTATTATAGTGCTCGGCAGGGATTTTTAGCTGGACACATAGCTGTCTGGATGAAAGACTACATTTCCTAGCCGTTATAGTAGCTAAATAAACACATTTTGGTTAGTGGGATAAAAGTGGAAGCGACATGTGCACTATCCAGGTCGCACTCCTAAAGGAGATACCCAAACTACAGATAACAAGGTATATCAGTCAGGATAGCCTTGGTTACGCTGCAGTAACAAACAACCCCAATCTCAGTGGCTTAAAACAACAAAGATTAATTTCTTACACATTCACATGGGCCTGCTGGGTCATTACAGGTATGAGAAGGGTCTGCTCATGGTAATCGTTCAGGGGCCACAGGCTGAGGGAAGCACTGCTGTCTTGAATGTTGCTAGTTGTCACACCAGAGGGAAGGAGGGCTCTGGAGGACGTTGCATGGCAACTAAATGTCACCTTGACTCACAACTGTATTGACTGGAATTGACAAGCAGCCACAGGGGCCCAGGAATGCAGTCCTATCAGGTTCGTGGAGGGAAGCGAGTCACATATATTTGGGAAACAGCAAACAAAATACTGAATGTGGGTAAGCAAGGTGAGACCAGGGGTCTGATTCGTTAAAGTTTGCTTGTGTTGCTCTTGGTGCAAACCTCCACCAGTGACACAAATCTGTAGCGGTAACTGCTCTTAAAGGAAGCCATTGTCCCTCTGAAAGGTGTTTGCTTCTGGGTTGGCCTGAGCAAAGAGGAACCTAGAACCTGGCTGTAGCTCTGCTAAGTAGAATTTGCGCCAAGTAAAATAAGGAAGGTTCTGAACTCTTCTCTCACTTTAACCAGTCTCTGATGTCCTATTCCTTCACATAGCCCCTAATAATTCATCTCTCTCCGTAGGGACCTTCACATCTGTTCCACAAAAGCTCTGGTGCTGTGGGTGGGAGGTGTGGGCTGGGAGAGATTTGGAGGGCCAGGAAAGGGTTAAGTGAGGGTTGCTTTTGAGATTCATGAACTTCAGCATTTCCAAGGGAGTCCAGTGGTGTGTGCAGCTTCAGGCACATTGTGAGTCCCAAGTCTTGGTCCTTTCTTTCCATGAGAGGTTATATTAATAAGGACACTATTTTGTTTCCCTGTTCGAGGATAATTTGCCCTAGATGGTGAGACAGGGAAAAAGCTCTCCTTCCCACTCTGGGCCCCACTCCCCATGAGAGGTATTTTGCTTTAGTGCCACTTTGGCGTGAGAATGTATGAAGTGCAAGAGCCGTGGCCATGTCTCTCCCTCCTCTGGGTGAGTGGCGGAAGCAGCGGAAGATGTTAATTCACATGTCAGAGACGCACACTTTCATCTGGCTGCAGAAAAATAAACTACGGAGCACACAGTGCTTTAGACTGATCAGTTAACTCATAGCCTTTGCAGAGAGGTTTGCAAGAAAAAAAATATTACCAGGCCAAGGAAACGGTCTAGCTTCCCACTATCCTGACGGCAGACGTGTGTTAGCGAAGGGTACACCAGAGTCTGCAGGACTCCGGGCTGAGGGAGTTATGGCTCCAGGTGGCTTACACAGCCCAGCCTTGGGGAGAGCTCCCGCGTAGACCTTCTCTCTGTCGGCAGGTTTGCTGTTAAGTCATTGCCATGGTTTCTGGTGGGCAGTTCTCTTTTTGAGGCAGTTGGCACAGTGCATAGCTGAAGCTGAATTTGAATTCAGTGTCTGGCACTTACATGTGAGGTTCTGCTCTGGGTCTTCAGAAGCAAAGCCCCGGATGAGCCTTTGTGTGCAAGTGTTTCAATGGGAAATGCTCCCAGGCAAAGCCAGCAGAGACCTGGGAATGGGATCAGGCCGCCTGGGAAAGGAGCCAGGGAGGGGTGCTATGTGGTGCACGGAACAATATCGCACAGAGGGAGGACTCCCACTTGGCTCGGTTCCACAGGGAGCTCTGGGGTCAGTGTGGATCACACTTCTGAGTGTCCCTCTCAAGATCAAGGGAGCTAGCACTTGTACCCCTCTGCACCCACCTGTCCCAGGTTAAGGGTTTCCCCAGAAGACCTAAACTCCTAAGCACCCGAGAGGCTCCTGTAGTAGGCAAAGTGGACTCTGGCAGCAGTCCCACAAAGTGACACGGGGCTGGCTGTCGGAGTGAAGACAAAGGGGAGCTGGTGTTAACATAGGCGGTGGGCACTGACCACATCTGCTACGAGGGACCTCAAGTGATCCACTCAGGTCTGAGGCCCATTTGGAAGATGAGGGTAATACTGTGCCTTCTTCACAGGATTGGCATAAGATGAAATGAGATGATACAGAAGTGTAAATCACCCAGACTATTGCGTGGACACGGTAAACACTCTCTAAATAAAGTTATGATTACGACGAAAATGGCACAGACATGCTCTGGATTGGTTGCCTGTTAGGGTGACCCTAGCAAGCATTCAGATGGCAGATGTGGGCTCCTTCCCTTCTCCAGCCCCTCATGGAAGACGTGGCTCTACGGTCATGGTATCCCTCCCTCGAGCCAACATGTGGCCTCCGCATCTTTGCCAGCGCTGAAGTCCTGGCAGCCTTTACCAACCTGCCTGAGCTGGACAGGAGAGGAAAGCATTTTCTGGCTCTCAAGTTGAAGGGTGCCTGTCCTGGGGAGGATGGGCCCAAGGCCTCATTGCTTTTGCCTGGCTTGGCCCCCGGGAATGCAGACAAGCTAGAGAGGAGCACCAGCTCTCCCACCCACACCAGCCTCCTGCCCTGGCAATTAACTGGTTCAGGCAGCTGTCCACCACCCAACAGAAACTAACTCAGACGTCAGCCATTCTCCTTTCCTCTTCTCCATCCTGAACACCAAGCATTGAGGTTCAGCTCTTCCTCAGCCTTTTGCCAAAGATATGTTCACAATGTACCAAAGCCCCTGGGGACAGGAACCGTGTCATAACGAACACTGTAAGGACTATAAAGATGTCTAGGATACGGTCCCTGCCCACCTGGGAGCCAGGTTTGCTGACTGAGGAACTCCCCTCCCCCCCTCCCCATGCCATGGATACCAGTCAGTAAGTGATGCTCATGGTGTTTCCCAGCCCAGTTACACTCCCGGTTGGTCACTAGAATCTCAGTGGCATCTGGGCTAGGAGGACCCATGCTGCTGTACGACACTAAGACATTTTGAAATCTGCTATGAACCAAGGGCCAATATAAAGTGTGGTCCTGGAGGTTTGTCTGACTCACCCCTTTCCAAATGGGAAGTGTTTTTGAACTTGCCCTTCAATAATGAAGTGTTTGTATTTCATCATTGTATTTAGGGCGTGTAGTTGACCCTTGAATGATGCTGGGATTTAGGGGTGCCAACCCCCCTGCAGCCCACAATCCGCCTATAACTTTTGACTCTGTGGTTAGCCCTTCGCCTGCGAGGAATCTGCGGTTGGGAATGCAGAAATAATGTTTTCAACTCTCCGTGAGTGGAATCTGCGGATGCGAAACCTGCGGGTGTGAAACCAGAGGACGTGCGGAGGCCCGAGTGCGTCCACGTGGGTCCGTGCTCTTCCGACCCGTGTCATTCAAGGTCAGCCGTATTAGTGAATGTAAGATTTCCATCTGTAGACCTTCGGTTGCAGGAGGGTGAAGAGGTAACACCAGGTTTGACTGTTTTAGAGCCAAGAGAGAAACAGATATTCCTGGAGCTTGTAGACTCCGAGAAGGGCGATGAAGCAACCCTGGCTGTGGTCGCTGGATTGGGACTGCGGGCGTCGCTCCCTGGTGCGTACGTGGTTGCGCATGCGCGCCTTTAGGTCGTGTCTTGAAAGCGTTGTCTAGAGGGGGCACTGGGGGCCTGGCAGACCCCGGGGTGGGGAAGGTGGTGGGCAGGTTCCCAGGGCTTGGACTGCCTGGGCTATCCCGCCAGCTGAACAGAACAGGCCAGTGAGTGTTTACATCTGAAGAATTTGAACCAGGAGACGCAGACTTGGTTGTTGGCAGCAGGGGTGTGGCCAGGCTGGGGCGCCGCCCGGTCCCTAGGAGGTGAGCCAGCCAGGAGCGGGCGGAAAGGAGGAAATGAGAGTGCTCGCCAGCTGGACAGCGCCTCTTCCTCCCCGGCCCTGGGGCTGGCCTGTGCTGTTTCTGTGCTTGTTTTCCCTGGGCTGTGCCTCTCCATCCATGAGCTTGCCCACCCTGCCAGGTGAGAGGGCCAAGATATATATATTCATTCTGCTTACTACGTGTGAGCTGCTATTATTTTGTATCATCAAAATAGCTACCATTAATTGGATATTTATTGTGTGTGGAATACTGTGCTAAGCACTTTAAACCACACCTGGAAGTCTTATTCTGTCTACCAAAGAGGAGACAGAGGGTTAGATATTGTCTCCCTAAGGTGAATGTTGCTCTTTCTCTTGCAGTCCCTTATCTGTCAAGTTCTAGGGAAGAATTAGGGTATGCCGAGCAAGGAGGAAACATCTCTCTGTGCCGTGATGTGAGGGCGCAGTGGGCAGAGTGACTCGAGTTTCCTGTGCATGTCTGTCACCAATTTATATCTTCCTATTCCTCTGTCGTTAATCCAGTCCACGTGAAGTGCCTAGACCGGAGCCTGGCCCTTTGAAAATATTTAACAAATATTAACTATTATTTGGGGTTCTCCAAATAATACCTATAAGTGATACCAAGAAATCAATAATACCAATCCATTTTCAATTCCATGCTTTTCAGATATCTTCTCCCAGGCTATGGCTTATCTTTTCAAGGTTGGTTTTTTTTTTTTTTAACATGGTAATTATTGTGAAAAGGTTTTAAATTTTAATGTTGCCAGATTTATCAGTCTTTTCCTCTGAGGTTTGTGCTTTGTATGTCTTATTTGAGAATTCTTCCTCAACTCGTGGTCATACAGGTGCGCTCCTATGCTACTGTCTCATGTTGTAAGTGTGCTCTTCTCATTTGAGTCATTTTTTAAAACTTTCTGATGCTTACTCTCCCCACCCCACCCTTTCGGATGTATTTGACACATGTCCTTGCGCGTATATATATATACACACACTTGTAAAATATGCAGGACTGTCTTGTGTTCATTTTTAATTTACATAATGGAGTTTTGCTATAAATTTCATCCTGGTTCCCACTTTCCTCTCGCTGCACGTCGATCTGTGGATGTCTGCTTGGCTTCTGCGTGCCGTGCAGAATTCTAAAGTATGCACTGTCGCAGCTTATCCAGTTCCCTGGTGAATGACACAGGCCTGCTTCCAGCTCCCCCACCTAAAAACACCACAATGAACCACCAGGGACTATGCGAGAATTTCCATGAGATCTATGTGCCCAGGGGTGGGACTGCTCGGTGATGGAGCCAGTGGGTTCTAAATTTTGCCTAATGCTGCCTGAAACTTGTTCAGAGACGTGGATCCAGCTCACCTACCCCCACCCCCAGCCCCTCCACCAGCAATGGAGGGCTCCCCCTTCCCCTCGTTGCTAACTTTTGCCCTCCTGGTGGGTGTAAGAGGGCGCCTCGTGTGAGGTTGACTTCCTCTGACCACGGCTGGTCTGGAACTTGTCTTCCCAGACTTCTCGGCCATTTGGCCTCCCCTCCTGTGTTTGCTTGATTACCAGTCTCTAGTTGTTTCCTCTCGACATTGTTATTGTTGGTGTTGGTTTGTAGTCGACTTTGTGTATTTGAGAGTCAATAGGGCTTCCTGAGTTGTTGACACTGCAGCTAGCCCTTCTCACCGTTTCTCACTAGCCCAGCAGGTTTCTCTTGCATTTTTCACTAGCAGATGTGCAATGTAAAAACACAGTGAATGACACGAGCTGAGCAAATACCACGTGCTGACGCTGTGTGAGGTCCTTGTGTTAGTTTGAGGCCCCAGGCAGACCCTGAGACCGGGTACAGACGTAAGCCGTGTGTTTGGGCAACGAAGGCAGCAACTGCCAGGGAGTAGGCCCTGACCTGGAGAAGGAGAGGCAGCCCGTAACTGGTGTGCTCTCCAGCAAGGTCCCACCGAGGTGAGTGGAGCTTAGTTCTGCTGGAGGCTCCTGGGAGTCATGTAGAACTTGCGGCTCTGAGTTACCCCACCCAAGAGGCGAGGGAGCTGTCATTGGTTCTGGGGGGTGCGGGGGACAGGAGGGGAGAGGTGGGCACCAATAGAAGCTCTAGCGGTAAGAGAAAATTCTCAGACAAAGCAGAGCAGGTGCTTTCAGTCTCCCCACCTGCCAGGCATGCATCGAAATGGTGAGGGGACCAGGGCAGGGGACCCAGAGGGCCTGCCACCATGCTGTATGTACATCATCCCTAACCCACAGATCACAACACAGAAAAAAATAAATAAACATAAACAAAAACTTTCAGAAGCGGGCATAGTTATGCCCATTTTTAAGGCGTGGAACCAAGGGTAAAAGAGTAAATTGCCTCAAGTTAGTGGCAGAGCAGCGATTCAAATACATACAGAGTGCGAGTCCGACTTACCTGGGGGAGACGGTAAAAGGCAGGTTCTAGGTCTGGAGGGAGGCTCAGAGATCTACCTTTTAAACAAACGACTGATACAAGGTATCTGTATGTTGTCTATCTCTACGTAACAAACACCTCAACATGAAAACACATCGTGCAGTTTCTGAGGGTCAGAAGTCCATGGTGGCTTAGCTGACTGGTTCTGGCTCAGGTTTCTCACCGTGGCAACCGACATGGCGTTCACCCTCACCGGCCGCTGGGGGTGGAACTGTGAGCATCCTCACTGCGGGGGTGGCGGGTGATACAAGCTTACAGACCACAACACGCACACTCACGCGCATACATACAGGAAAAACGGGAGATCTGAAGAAGGTCTGTGGAGGACTGTGTCAGCGCCACGGTCTCGGTCGTGACCGTGTGCTGTAGTTTTACAAGATGTTCCGATTGGGGTAGCCGGGGTGGAAGGCGCACCAGGGTGCTCGATGTGATTTCCTACAACCGCGTGTGGGTTTACAACTGTCTCAAAGTAAAAAGTTTAAATTTAAAAATGACTCAGGCAGGAATTTCATGGCAACTTTCATAATGGCCTTGAACTTAAAACCTCCTCAAGAGGATCGAAACCTAAGAACAGATAAGAACATCAAGCTGCATTTCCACAGTGGAGCAGTATCGGGCAGTGGATGTGAACCAAGTACAACTGGTAGCATACGCAGTGTGCATGAAGCCAGGCACAAAAGAACACACAGCGTGAGTCCACGCTTATACAGAACCTGGCAGACGTCTGTGCCACCGGGAGTCAGGACGGCAGTTGCCCCTGTGGGGTGACCTCTGATAGAGGGGACGGGAGGAGGGGCCTCTGGGGCCCTGGAGATGTTCTCCACTGTGGTCTGGGTGCTGGTCACGTGGGCGGGTCCCGTCTGGGGAAACTCACGGGGCTGTGTGGTTACACTGTGTGCACCTCTCTGTCTGGGTGCGTCGGCAAAAGCTTTAGGAGTAGTTAACACAGAATTGACTGGTATTAATTGGGTGTTCCGAGCCACTTTGCATCACTGTTTCATTTCAGTTTTTGAGGGTGGTTCTGTTGTTATCCCCCCATAAAGATGAGAGAATTGAGATTAAGGGAAGTCGTTTCCTAAGGTCACCCAACTGACCTGTGAGGGTCCTGGAAGTCGTCAATGCTTGTAATCACCTTAGGGTTCATAGGCGAGGCCAGGCCATTAGCAACATCATTGAAAATGGACCTGTTTGCTCAGCTACAAATGCTTGTCCCTGTAACGCCAGGCATGGCTCTTTGCCCAAGTAAGGGGGAGCCTACAAAGAGCACGTGTGACATTCAAGCACTTTATCTTTTACTGAAAAGCCAGGGCAGGCCAGGGGTAAGGGGTGAACTGTTCGTTGTTAAAACACGCTAATGAAACGGGGAGGCCTCCGTATAAACCACCAGGATTGTAGTTGATCATGGAAGTGTGAAAATGACCATGATTAATGAACTTGCTCAAAGTGTGTTCCTCTTAATGACGCTGCTGTATGTTTTAGTGGGAGCCCATCTGGTGACTGCAAAGCAGAGACGAGGCAGACCGATGTCACTCTTCCTGTAACTGTTTCCCATCTCTGTCCTCGAGCTCCAGGTGGCCTGCTAGTGAAAGCCTTAATTTTAGTCAGTTCGCGGCTCTTCCTCTCCCCCTTGGTCCTGGGTGGAGTGTCCAGGCCTTGATGGTGGCGAGGGGCCGCCTGGCTCCTGTCATCTGTCCGCACTGGTAGCCCTGGGATGACACCCTCTCGATGTGACAGTGCACACTGGCATTCTGCTGCAGTGGCATCTGCCATGATGTCCTTGTCCCTCCATGGCTTCTAGGCTTCCTCTGAGCCTGCTGTGTTCTCCTTGCTCTGGCCACGAGGCTTTGCCACCAGTTTCTCTTGTCACTTCCTTCAGAGCCTTCTCAGAGGGAGTCAGGGATGTTTGACCAGATGGGGGAACCTTGCTTCTCAAACTTAATTCATTCCAGAAAACTGTCTGAGAAGCAGTTTGTTCGAAAACCGAATCTCCTTTGTAGCCTGAGGTATGCGTCACTGATGGTATAGGAATCGGTGTGAAAGGGTTGTCGGGTTGAGAATCGAGAACCAAAAGTTTGTTCGACAACCGAGATGTTTTCCGGGGACAGCTTGGCTGAGAACCGAATGTTTGAGAATCGAGACGTTTGGGAACCGAGGTTTGACTGCTGAGCACACTGGGTGCCATTGGTGCCCCACCCACCCGGGGCCCTTTCTCTGGGTGGTACACTCATTTCCTGGGTGCATGAGCCCTGGAAGCTAAATGTTCACCCCTGTCCTCTTCAAGAACTGCCCTCCGCTAAGGGGGGACTCATGCCCTGGGCTAGGTCTTCCCCTGAGGGCCGCCCACAGCCACGGCTGATGGCTCGGAGTGTGCAGAAGGCCTGGCTTTAAGACGGCTTGCCGATCTTTCCCCCAGCACCAAGTACCCATGTCTTTTCCCACGCGAGATCTGCAATTCTCCGACACCAGCCGGGTGACCCCCAGTGCAGTTCAGTTCTGACGCTAACTGCCCAGAGTTCACATCAGACTCCGTGAGGCTTAAGGGTCCAGTCCCACAAAACAGCCCTTACATCAGACGCAACCACAAGTGAAGGGTCCAGGCCGCCCACCCTTCCACCTGGCCTGCTGCAAATTGAAGGGTTCCCTCCACCCCGCTCGGGTTCAGTAGTTGACTGGAGTGACTCAGAGAACTCAGGAGAAGGCTTTACTTCCTGCACTGTCTCATTACAAAGGGCACAATTCAGGAATAGCCACGCAGAAGAAATACACGGGACAAGGAAGTAGGGAGGGAGGGGCTTCCACGTCCTCTCCGGGCCACCCGCCGCTAGGACCTTGGTGTGTCCATCAGTCGGGAAGCTCTCCACCTCATCGTTTATGGGTTTTTGTGGAGCTTTCATTACACAGACACGATTGCTTAAGTCATTGGCCATCGACGATCCAGCTGATCTCCAGCTCCTCTCCCCTCCCCAGAGGTCAGGGTGCAGAGCTGAAAGTTCCAGCCCTCTAATCCCAGGGCGGTCTTTCTGGCCAGCAGCGCACACCCTAAAGCTATGTGGGCCCATCACCAGTTACCATGTCAGTACACCCAAGACACTCTGCCCGCTCTGGAGATCCCAAGGGTGCTCGGACCTCTGGCAGGAGCCGGGAGCAGGCATTGAGTGCAGAACCAACTCTGTGGTGCGTTTGTGCTTCGGAGCTCCCTGTGGGATGGGGATGAAGCTAGACTCCGGCCAGGACCACATCCTGGCTCGGCCCAGTCCTCTGCCCCATCTTGCTTTCTTCACTTTCTCGTGGGTGTCTCCTAGGGCACATCCTGGATGAGTGACTTCCACAAGAATCCCCTCTTAATCTCTGATTCTGAGGGACTGATGTGAGGCCCCGCTCTGCCCCATGAGGGCAGGGGATGCAGGGAAGTCTCAGGCACAGAAGCGCCCTCAGGCCTCTCCTCTGTGTCTCCTTTATCCGTTTGGCATCTATGTGTGTTTGTGAGTGTGTTGGGGGTGGGGTGTCTCTGAGGCTTGCTGTCTTCCAGTCTCCACTGGGAAGTAAGCTGCAGGTTCCCTCAGCTCTCTGATCCCTACAGCTCTCAAACTGTTTCTACTGGGTAGGAGGCCTTGAGCTACAAGTAAGAGAAGCAAGCACAAACCAGCCTAAGTAATTCCAGGCGCCCAGAGGATGGGGGGACTTTCGTGTTAGCCTAGCCTAAGTCCCAGCTCTGACCCTTGGGTCCTTTTTGCTTTACCCCATCCTGGTGCCAGCATCATCTTCTGCCTAAGCAGAGGTAAGGTCCAGGATGCGGCAGCCGTTCCATCTACAGCTCGTGTCCAGGGAAGGAGAGAAATAGAAACCGATTCCTGAAGCTCCTTCAGTGGAGCAAGGACAGCCTCCCCCCAGCTGTGGTGAGAAACCTTACTTTGAATCTCAACGGCCTCGTGGCCATCTCTGAGCCAGTCTGGTCCGGCCCCGGAGCTGGGATGGGGCCTGCTTCCCGCCCTGACACTCCGGCTGTTTCTGGAAGGGGCCTGTGTGAACAACTCATCAGGGCTCTCTTAGAAATGAGGGAGGGTGGCTTCACGCAGGGCGGACAGCCATCCCTGCTGACACGCGGCATTGCTTCTGCTTGGCTGCGGTGGACAGCGGGGCGCAGGGGCTCTCCCAGGAACTCCTCCTTCTCAGGTTTAATGTCTGCAGTCTCGAGTTGCCCAATCAGATACAGCCAGGATGCCGTGTGAGTGGTTAAGCAGCTTCACATTCTCACCCGGTGGCTTGAGGGTTCTCGTCTTCTCCCATCCTCACCGGCAGGCGGTATTACCTCGCCTCCTGACCTCGGTACTGTCTTAATGTGTGCTCTTGAATTCTCGCGTGGATTCTCGTTTTGTCACATTTAGTGAGCCAGTCCGCTCCCTCTCCAGTGAATTATCTGCTCATAGATTTGCGTTATTCTGGTGTATTTCCTGCCCATTTCCTGTATATTTGAGGTCAGGGGCTCACTAACTTCTGCAAAGGGTGACGTATTAACTGCGCAGTGTGTCACCACCGCTCACCTTGGACGATGTCGCACAAAGGCAGCTGTAGATTCACAAACCAGTGGGCGTGGCTGTGCCTGGTAAAACTGAGTTTACAAAACAGGCAACCAGCTGAATTTGGCCCTGTGGGCTGTAGTTTTCCAACTCTTACCCTACGCATTAATCCCTTCGTTTCAGACGGTGTAAAATCTTCTCCACGTCTTTACTCAGCTGTTAGCTTTGTCTAAAGTTGTGGGGGGTTTTAGAACAAAATCCTTAATTTTGATGTAGTCAAGTTCATCCAATCATCATCTGAAAGTTGTGTTTTAGGGATTATGTTTTTTTCTTTTCCTTTTTGAAAAACTTTATGTTTTAGAGAGAGGGGAGAGAGGAAGGGAGGGAGAAAGAGAGGGAGAGAAACATGGATGTGCAGAGAAACATTGATCAGTTGCCTCTCGCCCCAGCTGGGGACTGGGCCCATAACTCGGGCTTGTACCTGACCGGGAATCGAACCGGCAACCTTTCGCTTTGTGGGACAACGCCCAACCCACTGAGCCACACCAGCCAGGGCTGGGATTATGTTAAGACACCCTTCGTCATCTCAATAGCACAAAGATATTGCACTTGTTTTCTTCCTGTTAGCGCCCTATTTCTGCTGGCTTTCACAGCGACCGAGGCCTTGGGTCAGCCACGTGCTCTCATTCGTGTGTGGTGTGGGACGCAGCTTTGTTTTTCTGTCCAGAGCGAGCTACTTCCCTCACGCCACCAGCCAAGCCAACCCCCCTTTCCCGAGGGATTTGTAGCAGTAGGAACCTTTAATTGGAAAACAGAAAAGGACAAGCTGGAGGGCTTACTCTCAACCAAATGCTGCTTCCTAGCATGCACCTTGCCCAGCTGCCCCAGCTCCTCTGTCCCTCCCCACACCCAGGACCCCCAGCCTCAGGCACACGAAGCAGGAAAGCAGGCGAGCAGGTGGAGCAGGCACAGGCTGCTCCCTCTCTGCAAGGCAAGCCCTTCCTCCTGCTTGCGGTTGCGCCCCAGATAACTCCCCACAGATGCTTTACCTGAGCGCCCTCTCATGTACCTGAAACTTAACCCAATTGGAAATGACTGCTTTTGTTTGTTTGCCTGCTCACTGTGCATCGCTCTCTGTTAGAGTGTGAGCTCCAGGGGGTCAGAGACCCGACCTGCACTGCTCACCGCCTCCCCCACCCCTCACGGAGCAGGCTCCACCTCCGGTTCCCAGAGAAACAGAACAAGTGAGCGAGTTTCACGGATCTTGCAAAGGCAGCGGGTCCTTAGATTGCCCAGGCTCGTCCTGTGAATTCTCTGACCCTCTTTGACAAGGTACAGAATCGGAATTAAGGTTTGTCCTTCAACCCTGCCCCGCGCTACATCCTCATTGTCTGATAAAACCCTTCATGGCTTGCATGTGCTTGTCACACCTGCCTTTGGTCACGGTTTGCCCTGAGCACCCTTGTTAACTCCCTTAAACATCTGATTGGATTTCCTGTGGGAATGGATGCCACAGATTAAATATATGTTGTGTTCAGAAGCTTCCCATTTTATCACAGCCTGTGTGCTGCCAGAAAAGCGTTCTGCATGTTAATTAAGATAGCTGGGGGATTCTTAAAAGACTTCTTTCTCTCCCTTTAACTTTATAATACATTCAGAGGGAGGGAACTAAGGCAACTATTTGTGAAGCTGTGAAAGTCAGTGTCAAGTCAGATGGCTTGTGAGGTCCCAGTGAGCTTCGGTGTTGGCGGGGACACTGTCTCCGCACGTCAGCCGCAGGCGGAGTCGGGGAGCAGCAGCTGCAGAGGAGCTGGATAAGGCTGCGGGGAGGAGGTTCTGACTTCTGGCTTCAGTGGGAAGAGTGCCCTTTTGACGGAGACTGGAATTTCGCCCAAGGAACAGTTAAGCAAGAGGCGGGGAAGTGATCAAATCCGAGAATCGAAGTGGACAAGATGAATCGGGATACTGAGAACGTGGAAAAATCTGACCTTCCTCCCGATTAGAATGCCAGCGTGGCCAGGATGGTGTGGCAAGACCGCCTGCCTGGGCTGCAGTGAGGTGACAGCATGCCCCTGGTCTCCTCCTGGGCCCACATTCAGGGGTCGCCTGTGGACAAAGCTTGGGCTCGAACTTCTTCAGACCTGGGTTAAAACCTGGCTCTGCCACTTGCTTGGACAAATCACTTACCGGGCCTCAGTGCCCTCACCTGTGAAATGAGCCCAGGGCCCGGGCTGGATTCGGAGAGCTCAGGCATGGCCGGCACGCGGCAGGCCTGCAGCAGACGGCAGTCACCACCGTCACACGAGAGCCTGTGCCCACTTCCTGCTGGCAGGGACTGGGCCCACCACCACTCGCCTCCTGCCCCTCCGCTCCCGCCTGCTCTCACCTTTGAAACACAGCAGCCCTTCAGAGGACAGAGAAGCTGTCGGAGTGACCTGGGGAGTCATTCACTGTTGTGCACAATCCCAGTAAGCTCTGGTTAGGACCGTGCCCTCCCTCGGAGAGTCCAGAAGACTGCTGCGGGTCTGGGAATCCCTGACCCAGGGCCTGGGAGTCACGCATCATCAAACTGAACGTCTCAGCAACTTGAGTGTCTTTGATCACTTCCCACCCGCCTCTTGCTAACTGTTCCCCACTGTGGCCGGCAGGGGGAGGCACCTCTCTCTCTTGTCCATTTCCACAACCCTCCTGGGTTCACTCCCTCCCAGCCTGGTGTGGCCTCCTCCCAGGCTCCTCCCCCGCCCCTGAGATGCAGCCCTGGCTCCTTCTGCCTTTGGTTGGTAGAGGCTTGCAGACCTGCAGGGAGTGGCCATGGCCTACAGTAGGACAGGGATCTCCTCCCAGGCTGGGGAGCAGACACGCTGGCAGCCTTGGCGCTGGGCTGGCTGGTCTTTCTCCTTCCTGGCTCCCTTCCAAGCAGACAGGCCCCAGGAGAGACCCAGGCCAGTCCTATTTCTAGCTGTGACAGAAAGGCATCGAGGGACTCTCAGTCACGAGACACTCCCATCAGAGATGAGACATGCTTCAGAAGGTTTGTCACATACCAGGGGTGACACATGCTCTGAGGATGTAATATGCTCTGAAGAGGTGACATGCCTCTCACCCCAGAGGTGACACACCCCTTTAGGGGCAGAATGGCCCACCGAGGTGACATGGCCTACAGAGATGACATGCTCCACAGTGGTGACATGCCTTTCACCCCACAGAGGTGTCAGGCCCCTTAGAAGTGATACACCCTCAGGGGTGACAGGACCCACAGAGGTGACACCCCCACTGTGGCTCAGCCCTACCCCGCACTTCAGGCAGCAGAACCGTCCCCCAGCACAGTGGGCCCTGCAGTGCCCGCCAAGTGGGCCTACTCCTTGGTTTCAAGATATTTCAGCCCAAAGAAGAGCCCTCAGCCAACAGCGGCCTGGGCCAGCCCAGCTCTTGTGCCCCAGCTTGAAGCTGGCTGCCACCCATGGGGTTCCCATTCAGGAGGAAAGGGGCCTTCGGAGCCCCCACCTTCCTGCCCGTAGGAGGCTGTTGCTGTTTCAGGTCCACAGACAGGGACAGAGATGAGAATCGGGGAGAGGAAGCGTCATTTCTGATTTATGAATAATGAGCTAATTTAATCCTGGGTTCCTTTTGTGCCTCCCATTTAGTGATTTGTTCCATTTCTTAATGGCTCAAGTTCTTTATCAGGCTGTGACAGAGGGGAGTGGTGAGTCATCACACCAGGGATGGGAAGGGTGACCTATATACCAGGACTGGGAAAGCAGGTCCTGAGAGATGGGCGTCAGCTCCACCCTCCACGCCCGCCCCTGGGGACAGCTCCGAGCTGACACAGCTCCCATCAAAGTGGTGGAAAGGAAGAGGCCGCCCAGTGTGGGTGTCACTGCAGATCCTCTGTTTACACTTCGATTGGATGTCGGTGGGGAAGATGGAGACAGGGGGCAGACAGCCCCCTGACTCCTCACAGAGCAGTGCAGCCACACTGAGAATGAGATAGGACCTGGCTCAAATCCTGGCTGCCCCCTCTGTCTTCACGACTCTGGGGGCGTCGCATCCCTGCTTGAGCAGGGAAAGGTGCTCTGAAGGCCAAGGGCATTCACCCCTGTCCCTGCCCTGCTGCCTGAATCTCTCACTTGAATCTGAATCTGTTCTCTTCAATATTGTTTCTTTTGTTCTTATTTTCACACAAGGATTCTGAGGCTTGGGGAGGTTAAGTCCCTTAGTGAAGAGGGGAAGAAGGTGACCTGGGAACAGAGGAGGGGAGGCTAGAGCCTGAGAAGGCCGGAATCGGGACTCCAGGGTAGACCCTTAGGGCAGGCACTGCTACATCTCATCCACGTCATCTGTCTGGAGGTGTTCCTTCGGCCCGAAGTGCCCTTGGGATAATTGGAAAGGGGACGCAGGGTGGGCAGCTGGGTAGCACAAGGGAGGCCCGAAAGCAGAGACCGCCAATGATTTGGATGGGAGGGGCGAGGGAGAAGAGCGGTGTGGGCAGTCACGTGGGCATAGTCGGCTCGGCCCGCTGGCACTCATCATGGGAAGCGATGATTATCGTGCCTGCTTCGCGGCAGAGAGACTCGGGACGGAGGAGTTCAATAATTTCCAAGCTGGCACGAGGGGACCTGGCTTCCTCCAGCCTTTTCTCTGCCCCTGTCCCACTGCCTCTGGCCAGCCAAGACCTGGCAGGTGTGGGTGTACGGGGCCACCTGCTCTGTGATGATGGTCGTCCTCCTCTAACAGCTGGCTGTCCAGAGGTCACAGGTCATTGCCATGTCTGACCCCCCCTTTTGTTGTCCCAGTATTCCTGGGCGGTAGATGTGAACAAGGCCTGCTGTCTGTGGAGTCGGCGATGTGTTAAAACGCACAGAGAGAAGTGTGCACCATTGCATGGCTGTCTGAGCTGTCATCGGCCTGTCATCTTACTCACCTCGTTTTGCCCGAAGGAGATGAGTTGGGAGAGGTTTGTGACGTTTCCAGGTGTGACCGCGTGCCGGGCCACGGAGGCTGTGTTCCAGCCTGCGCCTCTCCACGTCCACCCGGGTTAATGGAGCACAACAGTGCTTTTCTCTTCCTGACGCCATCGCCAGGAGTGCCTGCGTCGGTCCTCCCCGCTCCTGCGCTCCACCCTGTGTTTTCGGGCAGGGTCCCGCTGAAGGGTCTTCAGTGGAATTCCTTAAAAACTTGCAGGGTAAACTTCCCGGTGAGTCTAAAGATTGCAGATTCAGGAAGGCTTGAGAAAGGAACAGTGTTCTTGAATCATTTATTTTTGCAGCATTTAATTTAGCAGGGATTATTTATATCAACACTTTGGAATATTTTGGAGAATCAACAAAGCCTTCTCAAGAGCGTTCTGAGCCTCTGTTTGCAAGTGTGTTTTTCAGCTGTGAAATGGCTTTTTAAATCTCACATTGCAAAGAGGAAAACATTTCTGTTCGGTTAGGTGGAGGGAGAAGGGAGTGTGGTGTGCCGCTGTCGTGGTGTGCAAGGGCAGAGACCCCGTCCCTAGGGAGTATCCTCCCCTCCCCCAGAGTCTGGGGGTACCTGAGTGGACCCCCACTTGTCTGGATGTGAAAGCAGGGGTGGGGTGTGTTAGAAGACCTTTTCCAATTCCACGAGAGCGCAGTGTAGGACAGGTAGAAACCATTCCACCCTGGTCATCTTCCCCTCAAAGAGATGTCTAGGGACTTTCCTGAGTGTCTGTGGAGCAGAAGTGACAAAAACCCAATCAATCAGCCAATATCCACCCACAGAGACAGAAGTGGCAGGGAAGGCAGAGCCTGAAAGGGGATCCATCTGCAGGGGAGGGAAGATGAAACGGAAGGATTAAGAGAGCCGACTGGCCAGGCCATCCTGGGCTTTGCAGACAGGGTCCTAGAGTGGGTGGCGGTGGGGGGAGGGCAGAAGGACGCCACCCTGTCCCACAGTCCTGTTCACAGGTCCGCAGCCTTGGCCAGGGAAGCAGCAGCTGGAGGAGCTGCTCTCTGCCCCAGCCTGAGGGAAGATGCTTTGCCAGCAAAACCTGCAAGTCATCCTGCGCAGCTGCAGGCCTGCAGAGACCGACAGGCTCTGGTGGTGGGCGGGCTGCTGGGAGGAGGGGAGCCTCTCCTGCGAGGTTTCAAGGCCCCCTGACACCCCCTCCCACCCCACACACGGGCGACTCGCTCTCCCGTCACACTGGCTGCCCTGCTCAGGCGCTCTCCCCCACAGTGGGGGCTGGGCCGCCTCCCTGGCCCCCTGGCCCCAGGAGCCATTTGCCCGCAGCCACAGGCTCGTAGGAAGAATGCATTTGGTGAGTCAGGAGATGTTGCTGTTTTAATGGAACTTGTTGCCAACTTCTAAAAATTAGGAAATTTCTCCTGAAAGCTGAAAGCTCTGGTGACACTGGGCCTGAGTGTCCCCCATCATGGAGGGAGTGTGTCATCTCTAGAGGCCACAGTCCCTACCTCTCCCATTTTTGACACCTCTTCGTATGCCTGGCCCTCAGGGGCCAGAGTCAGTGAGCGCAGGCTGGCCTGGCACCTGCAGAGGTGGATGTCAGGGTGGGTGGCATTCCGCCCCCGGACCACCCACCCCCCAGGGGAGGGGGACGGCCTCTGCCTGCAGCCCCCTCCTGATGGCGTCATGGCCCTTCCCGCCCTGTGCTGCAGAGACCTGTTCACTCCACCAGGGCTGTGGCCATTTACGGGCATTGGTTGAAATGCCCCTCCTCTTCCCCTGGGGGTCAGGATTTAATCACCTTTGGAAACACATTCTGGGATGTGATTCCCCGTCTCCATAACCAAAGGCGTTGAGTGGATTCGGTGGGTTATCCTGCTTTGGGGTGAAGAAACTGGGTTTCAGGGTGGTTCCCCGAGTGACACAGCTAATGCGCACTCACACGTGCAAACACAGCCTCCCTCTGGAGCACTGTTGACTGCCCCACGGTGACAGCAGCCCCTACAGTCAGGGACCCTGGCGTGGAGCTGCAGGGGGCGGGACGGGGTCACTGGCCCTCCGCACAGGCACGCCCGGCCCTCTGAGTGCTCTCCAGAGAGGGTTCCTGAGCCACCCCTTCCCTCCGGGCCAGGACTCCAGGCAGCAGAGTGCTGCTCTGTGTGTGCGAGCAGACTCACTCTCCACCGACGCAGAACTGCTTCATGCCACCCTCACTTCCCGTTCAGGGCCAGGATTCAGGGCCCCTTCTCTCTGCAGGACGGGGAGTGGGAAGTGGGCCAAGAAGAGAGAGTGCAGACAGTCTGTCTTGTGATGGTTTGACGTAGGATTCTTGTTCTTTACGGTGGCACCAAAGCGACATACACTCAGGAGCAGCCATACTTTGAACTTGGATCTTTTCCAGGCTAGTCACAGGCTGCAGGATGCCCTCCTGTGATGCCGGACAGCGGCCGCAGCCACAGCCCCCAGTCAGGCCGCGGACAGGCACAAGGGTGAACGACAGAGAGTGTGCAGTGCGTTCACGGGTCAGAGATCCCGCCCGGCTGTGGGCTAATGTGGGCGCTCTGAGCACGTGGGAGGTGGGCAAGGCTGAGCCACGGTGCTCGGCAGGCTGGGTGTGTGAAATGCACCTTTCGCGTACAGCATCTTCAGCTCACGGTGGGTTTATCAGGACGTAACCCCCACCATGAGTTGAGGAGCATCTGTGAATGGAGAAGGGTGAAGGGCAGTTAGAAAAACCTGCTTTTCCTCCTCAGGTTTCTTTCCAGTGTATTCAGAAAGCTGCCCTCAGTGTCCTGTGCCCAGAGGCAGCCCCTCCGGCTCTGCCGTGTGCAGAGGTTCCCTCAGCTGGCACAGAGGACACCTTGGCATGGTGTCCGAGGGTCTCCTGAAGACTTTGATCTCGAAGCACAAGCCTGTAAGCCCAGGGGGTGAGGAGTGGGTGTGTGAGTATGAGAGAGAGAGAGACGGAGCGTGTGAACGTGTGAGTGTGTGTGTGTGTGTGTGTGTGTGTGGTGAGTGTGTGTGTTGGATGGGGGAGAAGTCCCGCCCTCAGTAAGGCTGAGTGTTCCATTTGTCTCCAAGGGATCCCTCCACTCGTCCTCTGAGAAAGGTAGACTCCCTGCCCCGGGCAGTGCTGGCTGACCAGCTGTCCCAATAGCAGGATGCTCCACGTACTGGAAAATTACAAAGGGCCTTCAGCTTCGCCTGCATCATTTTCTAGTTACGGGGCTTTGGGTAGCCCAGAATCTCGCTGTAAATGAGGATAATAACTCCTCCTCCCCCCCCCCCCCCCGACCTTCCATTTCATCGTGACCCCAGTGAATGGCCTTCCGGTGTGACAGTGTTTTGCAAGCTTGCAAGGGCTGGGCCAGATGACGAGGAGCAAGCGTAAAGCCCACACCCTTCACGGCATCCATCCGATGCTGCGCTGCTGCGTGGGGAGGCGGCCTCTCTCGGAACTGTGTGTCCAGTTGCACTTAGTGGACTCAACAAGTGGCATTTGAGCCTCAGACCCCTCGTGTGCGGGTGACAGGAAGTCGTGCTTCTTCCCAGAGTCTCAAGTGGGCGGGAGACGGGGATGGGGGAAATCATCTTGTTTATGTGAACACAGACAAGTGTTCACACGTGGACACACAGATGCTCCTCAACTCGCGTTTGTGAACACGTGGGCAATGTAAACGTCCACGAATTTTAATGTCAAAGCAGGAGAAACATGTCGTGCGTGTGCGGGGCTGGGACGTGTAGGCTCCTCGGGGCTGTTTCCCTGGAGGACTCAGGGGACTTCATTATTGTCCTCTGCCTTAGAGATATTTTAGTAGAAAGTGTGAGAAGTATTCTCATGGTGGGGAAGGCGCTGTGCTGGGCTCTGCAGGAGGAAGAGAAAAGAAGGGGCTTCCTGACCAGGGGGCCTAGCGGCGGCCTGCCAGGACCTCCCGCCACCATGCCGCAGCCCCTGGTTAGACCAGACGGGAGTGCCTGTTGCTTCGACGGGCTCTTCTCAAACTCCACTGCACACATGGATCCCTCGGCCCCTTGTGAAAATGCACACGCAGACCCCGTGGGCAGAGCGGGGCCAGGAGTTCTGTCCAGGCGAGCCCCCGTGGTGCCCGCGGTCCACAGACTGTGGTTCATGTGGTGCGCGGTAGACAGCACATCCATCTGTGCTTCCCTGAGGCAAGATGCTGCCCTCTGGAATGGTCTCACTGCGTACCCACTGCTCGCAGCCGCTCCTGCTTAGTCCTCTAGGACCGCGGCCCCCAACCTTTCTGGCACCAGGGGCTGGTTTCTTGTAAGACAATGTTTCCACAGACCAGGGGCAGGGGGGATGGTTTCGGGCACATTGCATTCAAGTTCACCTCCTCCTGTGTGGCCCGGGTCCTAACAGGCCCGGACCAGAACTGGTCCACAGCCCAAGGGTTGGGGACCCCTGCTCTAAGGGATTCAGGGGACTTCAACACCCTCTCCACTCATAAACAAGTACAAAAATTTCCATTCATGCTCTCCACATTTATTGAGCACCTACTGTATTCCAGTCCCTGAGACAGGTGGTAGGGATCCAGAAATGACTAGGAGCTGTGGTTACCTGCAGGCCAGGGAGGTCAGACAAGCTCGGACTGCATAAATGAGGCGGGTAAAGGGGACAGGGAAGACCAGCAAAGGCAACAGGCAGAGGGAAGGGAATGGCTCTCTTCTTTCTCCTGGACCCACCTTAGCAACAGGAAGAAGACCATTTGTCAAGATTCCTCACCAGTTAGATAAGAGAAAGGAGCTGCGCTGAGGAGTGGGGAGGGGAAATTTGGAGGGGCACAGAGGGGACCGACCGCATGCTGAGCTTCCCAGCCCCCAGGTCCCTCCTTCCACCTTTGTGCGTGAGTTAAGCTGTGGATGGCCCTCTCCATTGGGGTCCCCGAGTAGCCAGCTGCTCAGTTCTGGGTTCCCGATGCTGCCCCTCTCTTCCTGCGTTTGGGCTGCAGCTAGAAGCCGGTAGCTGAGAGCTGAGGCCCCCTATGCTGGGTGGAACGCAGTAGCAATTGGACTTGTTTCAGCACCCTCACAGCCACCTGACCCCCATCCTGTCCTTTCCCCAGTTTCCCAGGCTGTCAGCGAGGGTACTAATAGCAGTTCAATCAATACACAATAAAAAATCAAGCTCCTTGTATATCTGTTAATTAATTAACTCATCAAACATTAAGTGCCAGCTGGATTCGGGGCGCCTTCTAAGTGCTTGGACAGAGCGGTGAAGCGGGCAGAGGCTGCCCGTTCTCACCGCGGGAGCCGAGGGTGAGATGCGAAACGCGTTTAGCAAATACGTACATCCATATGTACGTAATGGCAAGTTGAGATAGACACCACGCAGGAGAAGTACGGGTGCTCCAGGAGAAGGTACCAAGGGTCAGTTTCAGCTTGGAGGCACGAGTGGCAGGGAAGCCCTCTCTGAGGTCTAGAGGAAGAGGAGGAATCGGCAGAGGGCAGGCAGGGGCTGTTGGGGAAGACAGAGCATTTGGGGTGAAAGCCCCAAGGGGAAGGAAACTTGGGGTGGCGTGAGGAAGTCCCTGATGAGCTGGTGTGGGAGGAGCTGGGACCAACTGGAGCCATGTGAAGAGTGAGAGGCAGGAGAGTGGCGGAGCCTGGCCCTACTGCTATGGTGTTCAGGCCAGGACAGGCAAACCCGAACAGCCCAGAGCGCCCCTGGTGGGGAAGCTGGCACCGTGCGCGTGGGGCTGCCCTCTAGAGGAGCAGACAGATGGCTTGAGCTCTTTCGTTCTTGGGGCAGCAGGGAGAAGGACTGATGGCTGTCATCGGCACACACTGTTTTGCCATCCCAGATGTGAGGCCCAGCAGAGGTGCCCTGAGAAGGCCTGAGGAGTGGCAGTGTGGTGAGGCTGGGATTCCTGGTGTGCACTGCGCCCCACACGCCCAAGCACCACGCCCCGGAGTGAGAGGGGAGGCAGAGCCAGGGGCCTTCACCACGGTGTTTCCCTGCAGCGCTGCAGTGGCTGTGAATGACCCTCAGGCCGTCTCCCAGGCTGTGCGGAGCTGGGGAGACCATGCATAGACACCCCAGGGGCTCTCAGACCCCTTGGGGCCCTGTCCGGGGGCGGAGGCAGTGCCAGCATGTGCAAATGAGTAACCGAGGTATTGGTTACTGGTAACTGGGGCATTTTCTGTGTCCCGAGTGCTGTACCCATGGGGGGTCGTTACAGTCACGGCCATGAAGCACTGCTGGAGCCACTGCGCCCTGGCTCGGCCGCGGGACTGGCTTTGGTGCATGAGACATCAGCACAACATATAATGCAAACAGAGGCTTGCTGAGCACCTGTGTGTCGAGGCGTCCCTCTTGGAACCCACAGCCACGAGGAGAGTTCTGGCCCACACAGCTGAGGAGGCCACGTGGAGGAGAACCAGGCCTTCCCAGAAGGCAGCTTTCCAGAGACTGGACATCGAATGGGGGCCTCGTGGACAGCCCAGACCCAGCCTCAGAGGAGTGACCCAGTATTGACCAGCAGAACCACCCAGCTGAGCCCAGTTCAAACTGCAGCATCGGAGCAAAACACTGTTGTCATAGGCAACTGTGTTTTCAGGTGGTTTGTCACATGACAGCAGTTGACTGACCCCGTGCCTAACAAACATGCGTGACCTGACCTCACTCCACTGCATGACACCCCGGATCCTGATTCAGAGGCAGTGACGAGCAGAGTCACGAGGGGCCACCGGCCAGGTCTGTCTCCACAGCTCCCACCCCGGCTCTGCCCACCGCCCCCGGGATGAGGTGGCTGTGCCGGCCACAGGCGCTCAGATGCTGGGGCCTGCCTTCCTCTCATTGCTGGTACGAACCCCACTGTCAGCTGGGGTGCCTGGTTCTGTCTTCCCTCACAGGTCACCGCTTGAGGCCTGGTTTCACCTTTCTTGTTCTCTGTCTTTGTGACTCTTCTCTCGTCTCACCCCTGCTTCTATCTGTCATGGAGCACAGTTCCTTCTTGAGTCTACTCCCAAAACAACCACTCGCACCAGGCGGTTGCCTGTAACAGAACTGTGTGCACAAGGGTGGACTGCGGAGACTCTCGCCCAGCACTGCTCTCAGACGACCTGAAGTCAAGTAGCAGGTCTGCTGTCTGTACCAGCCACTTCTCAGCAGCTGCTGCACCCCACTGGGCACTAGCCCTGTGTCATCCCCTCTGTGCTCTGCTGCCCCCGTCCCTGCTCCTTATCCTCCTCCTGAGAGTACCGAAGTCCCTTCTCTCACTGTCGCTCCGCTCCTGACCCCCAGGGGCAGCTCCCAGACCACCCAGGGGTCTCTGGTCTAATCAGAGAATTCCCTTGTGAGGAGACAGTTGTGGGTCTAAGTAGCAAAATCTCCCTTACCCCACCCCCTCCGCCACCACCCTGCTACGCACTTCTGTGCACTCAGAGCTCCGACGGGGGACTTTGGAGGCCACTTCCCCAGGCCTGACCCTTTGCAGTGGAGACCCGAGCCCAGACAGATGGGATAACTTGCCACCTCCCAGCTGCGGTCTGAGTCCTCCCCATGCGTGTGCACGTGTCAGGGTGTGTGAGGCACCAAGGCCAGGGACCTGGGCCTGTCTGTCCCCCAGCTGGCGTGGACCCCGAGGTGAGGTGAGGCGAGCAGACATGCTGACCTGCGCGGTCTCCTCCCAGCCCCTCGGTCCCCACGGTGATGCACGCGTGCCCAGCCCATAAATACCTCATTGTGTGTTCCTGCCAGCCCCCACTAATAGGGATAATGCTTCCGGAGGAGCAGCCCAAAGCTGCATTAGTCGCAGATGTTTGATTGATTTAAAAGAAAGAGCCTGACCACCAGCTCTCTATGGTTTCTCTTCCTGCCACTTTGCTTGCAGGGTTATCTCTGAAATGCAATTAAGGGGTTTAAAGTACATTTTCAGGAAGATGCAGAATTGATGAGGGAGCTGGCCCCTGTGGGTGCCTCTAGATTGTTCCAGATCCAGGGCAGGGAGCTGGACCCTGCCCGGAGCTGCATCCACACCCACCAAAGTCTTGGGTCTCCAGGGCAAAGTCTGCCCCCAGGAGGCCGGAAGGGATGGTGGTAGGCGCTGCCTTCCAGGGGGGCTGTGGCTGCTTCCTTGGTCCTGCGCTTTTGAAGGCTCAGCCCCTCTGAAGCTTCTGGGAGGAGCTGGGGCTGCAGGCCAGGGACCTTCCCACGTACTTCCCTGATGGGTCGGCTCTTCCAAGACCAAGCCTGGTGAGCATGGGGCTCTTCCTGTCTGGGGACACCCAAGTGTCATGACACTGGTGGGGTCCAACTGCAACAGAGTGCTTTCCCCCAGGGCCCTGGCGGTAGCACCCTAAAGCGGGCATTTCCTGAGTGCACCCCTGGGGCTACTGCATATTCCTCAGGCTCCTGCGGCAGGTGCACCCTGAGGGTCCTTCCAAACTGAAGGCTCACTGCCCCCGTGGGAGCACTCTGCAGGTGGCTTCTGACAGCGTGTTATAAAGCCCCTGCTAGCTGTGCAGTACTGGACCACTGGAGTCCCAGTGTAGTAGGGGAGGTCCCAGCCCCAAACTGCAGCCCCAAACCACAGCCCCAGGAGCAGAGCAGAGGGAGGTGCCAGGCAGGGTGGGCCAGGCAGCTCAGGCAGGTGCCCAGCTGCTGGCACATTAGAGCTGCCACCACTCGCAGGGAGCGTGTGGGAAGGAGAAAATGGCATCTACCAGAAAGTCTTCTCAGGGAACATGTACACACTTGGGAGGAAGAGTCTTCACTGGTGAGCCTGGGGGCTGGAGCTCGCCCGTGAGCTGGTGTGGGTACAGAGGGCGTAGCTGAAGGGCATCCGCCTTGCCAAGCGGTGCGTCGAGTTGGAGCCTGTGCTGACTTGCCGACTATTCCCTCCTCCTGTTTCTCCTTCCCTCCATCATACCCACCCCCTCAAGTGTTGAGAGGACAGTTAGAAATGTCAGGTGTACAGGGACACCAGGTTGTTAGCCTTCACTAGCTCTAAACTGTCCCTAATCCCGTTCTGGCGCCACAGAGGAGGGCAGTATGGTTTTCTGACAAGGTCGCTGGGGAAGGCTCATCCTGGGTGCACTGTCCCAGCTGGGCTGGGAAGAGTGGGCCCGGTGTTGACAGGTGGAGGCGAGGAGAAAGGGCCTTTCTGCTGAAGGCACACAGGAAGATGCGGGGGTCTTTGGGGGGCACGGGGACACTGAATGCTTACTGAAGCTAACAGTGAGTGAGCTCCACCAGTAGGTCGCAGACACGTGGTGGTGGATTTCAGTGTCTTGCTAAGAATTCTGGGATGTAGGTGCCAGTGAGCCACAGCCGGCTGTAGTGCAAGTAGAGAGGCAGAGGTGAAAGAGGCTTCTTGAAGATGAATCTGGTTGGGAATGGGGAGAGAATGTGGGTGTTTTCATGATGCATAGATGCCGCTTAGATGGCCCCCGAGGGGGAAATTTATCTCAACCTGTGGAATGTGCAGCTGGGATGTTCAGTGGGCAAGTCCCTCGGCCACCTCACCTGTTTCAAACACGGCCTCCCCCATGTCTATTCCTCTCCTCTCCCAGAAACTTCCAGACAATCACTGACTTCCCTAGTCACCAGCCCTGCTCCCCCAAGGCACTCTGGGTACTTAGCCATCGCTCTCAGCTGTCGTCTGCCAAGCTTTCACTGCCTCTGCTTGTTCCCCCGGACTGGAAGCCTGGATCCCACACTTCCTCTTGCCTTTGTCCTGGGAGATGGCAGCATCTAACCCCAGACCTCTCGGCCTCCTCTTCAGCGGTGGCCTCCTTCATTCCTCTGGGCCAGCCCCCAGCTGCACCGTGGCCCTCATCCTTGCCCTTGCTGCCCCACTTCCAAAGTCACCAGATCAATCCGTCCTCTTCAGCCTAATCCAGGGCTCCACAAACGGTGCCGTGGGCTGACCTGGCCCACTGACTGTTTTGGTAAATAGTTTTATTGGCACAAAACCCTGTCTGCTGTGTCCATGTTGTCTGCGGCTGTTTCCAGGCTACAAAAGCAGAGTTGAGTAGTTGTGACAGAGACGGTATGGCCCGCAAAGCCTAGAATGTTTGCTACCTGGCCCTTTAGAAAAGGGCCTCAGCTGCCTTACACGTGGACTCCATCGCTCTCCCCTCCCTTCACCCTGCCCTCCTTATCCCACATGGGCTCACCCTTTTGATGATTTTGTCTCTCCCTTTACCTGCCCCCCAACATTCTGTGCCTCCCTCTGGGTGATCCACATGCCCACTTTCCTTTCTCCTGCCTGAGAGCTGCTGAGTGCTGCTGGAGAACTTTACATAAAAGGGAGGATTGATTCCATCATAAATTCTTGATCACCAGCCTCAAATGGACCCTCAGCATTCCTGGAAGCCCTGCTGTTTTCTCTGGTCAGCTCGCTCGCATGCTTAGGTTGTTGTAGCTTTCTCTAGATGCCTCGCAGTTCTGACCCACCCCCTCCCCATTCTTTCTCCCTGGTGGCCCGCCTCTCACATTACCAAGAACACAGAGGGCGTCAGAGGGGGCTCACCATCTCGGTACCAAACGTAAACACTGTCCTTTGTCCCCCCCACCCCGTTCTCTTACTTTCCATGTGTTACAGCCGAAAAGCACCTCTCCTCCTCCAACTGGCATCCCCACCCCTCCTGCCTTCCTAGGAAATTTACCCTAACTGTATCCTTTGGGTTCCCCCTAAAGCAGACCCCGAGACAGGAACTTGGGTCAGTGTATCCATTTGCTTGGCCATCTCAGGAAGCCCAGGGAGAAAGGGTGAGGCAGGGAGGGGAGAAAAGCCACTGAGAGTGGGTAGTGAGCGAGGTACCACGCAGAAGGCCCTCGCAAGGGAGGCTGCAGGCTGCATGGAGCGCCGCTTGGAATCACCCTACCTGAGGACAGGGAGGCTGAGGCACTTCCCACCCTCTCGCACCCCCTGCCCTGAGTGTTGTCTCGGGGTGTGCACCCCCTGCATTTCCTGGTTGTGCTGACACACACAGACACACAAGCTCCCCAAGGGCCAGGGGAAGCCCCGGGGTTTGCAGGAAACTGGCCATAGCTGCAGGGCCCTTGTGGGGGCTGCGGGGAGGTGGTGTTGGCACCCCTGACAGCTCTGTCCCCAGGCTCTACCACCCTCCCTCCCACCACACATGGCACCAGAGGGTCCTTTCCACTAATTTTTAAATCCTTTACAGTTCTCCACTGAAACAAAATCCTCTCTTGAACCCTCGCCCTCCAGTCTCACCTTCTGTCTCCTCCCTTCGGTATCAGACCAGTCTCAGCGCGTGTCAGCCTGGCTTCCCGCCTTCGTTCAGACAAAACTGCCCTCCTGAAGGCCATCTCCATGCTGCTTGGTCCAGTGAACGTTTCCCGACTCTCAGTGTGCTGTCTCCCCAGTAGCATTGGGCACTGTCCCCCATCTTCACCCTCACATGCTCTTTCTCTCAGACAGCGCCTCTGCCTGGGCTCTGCCCGACCTCCCTGATGTGGCCTTTTTTGACAGTTGAGGGTCTTCTGGGTGAACAGATAGGCCTGCAAAGGAGACAAGGTCCCTCAAAGCCTGTTCTCCTTGCAGGACCCTTCCAGGACCACAGCGTTAAGACCCTCACAGCGTCAGCCACGGTGAAGGGGTGACACGCACATCGTCTTTTGTAACTTAGATCTTTCCAGTGGCCTATTGGACATTCACTCTTGGGAATCTCGGGGCATTTTAGAGTCCAGGATGGACATGGGATTCGGCCAGCCGCCCAAAACCATACCTGGGCCCTCCCCCATTCTCAGTGAACTGCAGTTCATGTATCCAGTGGCCAAGGGCAGAGATGTCCTTGATATCCACCGTCTCCCTCCCCTAAACTCTGCATTGCCTAGCCCTTCCCGGGGACTGGATGGGTTAGTCTCCTAAGTCTTTCTCGTGTCGGCTCTGGTTCTCTGTGTCCGTCATCCCCATGTCAGTCAAGCTGCCATTCATCTTGCCCTGGACTCCTGCCGCCACCTCTGGACTGGTTCCCTCCCAGGCTGCTGTGCCACCAGTCACCAGAGGGGCCTTTACAATGTGAGCCTGATTACGTCCCACCTGTGCTTGTAACTCCTGTTGGATTCCCCTGCTCGCCTTGATGTGGACCGCGAGACCTTGCTGGCCCAGCCTCTGCCGCTCTCCCACCACCTCCTGCAGATGCAGCAGCCCTCCTTGGCAGTCAGCCATACTTCTGCCCACCCTGGGCTTAGCCCTCTGCCTGGAATGGCCTTTCTTCTTCGCTCCCCTTGTTAGTTCTCACTTCACTTCCAGCTGCAACGCAGTCATCTCTTCCTAAGGGTCGTATCTCCTGAGAGGAACTCTCACGATGTCATGGAGGTGATTTTATATCTGGTTCATGCTCACCCCTGCAGCGGACTTGCAGCAGGGGGCATGTCCAGTTTGGACTCCCATTGGGCCCCCAGTGTCCAGTGCAGTGTTTGACCACTGTGGACACTGAATCAGTATCCACTAGGCTAGGGGCTCCATGTGAGAGTGATGTAACCCAGTAGCATTGGGGTGGGTTGGTTTGTTGAGCATAAAATGAGTGGTTCTTAATGAGAGGGTGGGGCGAATGTCAGTCTCTCTTTGAGAGGATTCCCAAAGTAGACACTGCCAATTGTTTTATTTCCATCCTCCAAATTCCTCCTTTGGGGAAAAGGGTGATACATGGATTTTTTAAATTTCTTTCTCTCCTGGGAAGAACTGAATGAATTTTAAGGCCACTTGATTAGCCGTAAAGAGTCCTTGGAAGACCAAGGTCAAAGCCATCACACCATGCTGGGTGAAATTCCTAGCTTTGCCACTTACCAGGCCTTTTTGTGTCTCAGTTTTCTAACTTGTTAATTAGGGATCTGAACACCCATTGCATAGGGTTGAGGGACATGCTAAGCACCTGACGGTGTTTGAGGGGCGTTCTGGGGTTGCTGCCCTTCCCTTCCTGACCCAAAGCAGCAGTAAGAAGGTGGCTGTCTTAACGCTTCTCCGAGTTCCACCCTCTTCGTTATTCATTGGACAGGCTGTTGAAGACCGACCTGGGAAGCTTTATTTCAACTTCTCTCTCTCGCCTTCCTGGGTCTTGCTTTGTTCTGTCTGCCATTCTGCAGGGATTCCAGACAGAAAGTTGAAAAGATGAAGTTGATTTATTGTCAGAGGATTTTGCTAGCCATACAATTGGGTTTCGGTGGAATGATTTATGAACATGCATTTACAGCTGAAGTTGTAGATCTGTTTTTAGAAATTATTAGCAGGCATTAAACAAAAACTGGCTTTATTAATAATTCACCAGAAAAAAAAGGAGATAGGGCACAATATCCTGCAATAGAAATGTATGATGCCAAAATAAGTATTCCATTTATTTGCTTGTTTTTCTTTCCTTCAACATAACAAAGACCCAAATCCTCCGTAAACTGAAAGAAAGGCGGTGGAAGAGGGCACGTCTGTCAGCTGAGCAGAGCATGAGTCTGCCCCTGGAGTCAGAAGCAGGACAAATTCCTGGTGCCGGCATTGAGAAATAAAGTGGCGTCATCTCAGGCAAAAACGGGGCCACGGCTTGTGTTACAGGTGCAGTGTAAGCCTCTGCTCTGTAAGCCTCACAGAAGTTGTGTTGACTCTCGGTACCATTTGCCACGTGTACTTGATTTAAACAACAACAGCAACGACACCTGACAACACTGTCCCTTAAGATGGGAAACTTGCAAATGTGTGAGCTAATTTATTTATTTATTTTCTGAAGCAACCATACTGTTAAAATAGACCAAATAAGACAATGGGCACTTCTGCGTGAGCTTGACAGCCACTTTCTTAACAAGACTCAGTCTTGTCGGGTGAACCACAAAGCATTGATCTGATTCCCTGTGACTGGACATCAGGGTTACCACCATTTGTCTTATTATTTTGAACAACTCGATAGTGGATATCTTTATGTATATAGCTTGTCAAAGTATCTCGGGCGATATCCTTAGGACAGATTCCCAGAGGTGGATTTCATGGGCCAGAGCATCTTGGTTGATAACGCAAAACTTTTCCAGAAGGGTTTTACCACGTACGTGGCAACCAGGCGTGCCTTCTAGGTCATTCCTGGGGGGTGGGGAGGGGGCCCCCAGAATCAGCCAAGCACGTCTGTGAGGGGGGACATTGCTCCTGCGGTGTGGTGTGGTCAAGGACAAGAGTGCTCCGGAACGACTCCCCCTCCCAGCTGGCATGGGGGGCCTTGGAAACGAGAGCTCGGGAAAGAGAGAAGCGGCCCCTGTGCTCTGGGAGCTGGCCGGCGCTCTCAGCCAGATGGCGGTACTGCTCCGAGGTGGCCTGGGAGTTGCATTGAGTAGGGTTCTCCTTCAAGTATACGGCCGTCTGTGACTGTGATGGATCAAAATAAAAATGATATCACTCCTTAATCATGGCCGAGCACAGACACAGGATGAACATTGTTGTTCAAGCCACACAAATGACTCCTAAGCATCCCCTAAGCTGGCTGATAGGAAGGATGGCTGCTGCTTTCTCCATTGCACCGGGAGTCTCACTCTAGTCTGCCATCCCATAGAAATGACGCATTACGGTACTCAGTCACCCCCAGACCGGTCTTCAGTTTCTGGCAGCATCTACTCCAGAGCAAAGCCCAGCTTCCTTAACACACCCCCACCCCAAGTTCCCCCGCAAGTCCTTCATACTGAGCTCCCCATGGTGTCCCCCACTGTGCACTCCTCCCCTGTGATGAGGACTGCATCCAGCTTGTTCCACCATAGGCGGCCCAGGAGGCTGTGGCTGAGCCCACGGACCGGCCTCCCCTCAGGGAACGTGCCCAGGGGCCGGACTTGTTCTCTGTCTGTGACAGGCATCAACCTCAGCCCTCAAACTCAGTTCATAAGGAAAGAGCATCGCTTTATTTTCTATATTAAATGTAACTTGTAGTTCCAAGCCTGTCTTCCCCTAGGTTAGAGGAAATGTCCTCATCTTTTCCGGGGTCCTCCCCATGCCACCTTGCCACTGTTGGGCCCCTGTTCTGATGTCTCAGGGAGCTGGGGCGTCTGGCCCTTGACCATTACTGCACACCGATCGCCCAAACCCCTCAGGCCTGCCCTGCAGGTGTGGGCTCTGTGCCACTGCTTCTGAGCAGTGCTCCTGTCTGCGGGTCTTTGCGGGGTGTGGGGGGCTGCTTACAGTTTCCTCTATGATGAAACTACACAGGTGACTTGGGACCTCCTGGATAGAGCTGTGAGCGTGGGAAGGAAAAGTTTTAATAATTCCCATCACTCCCCCAAACACTCCACTTTACCTGTAGATTCCGTATCGCTGCCTAACAATATAACCACAGCCTTGCTGACTTGAGACAAGAGGCAGTTATTGTCTCAGTTTCTGTGGGCTGGGAGTCTGGGTACCACTTAGCCAGACCCTCTGCTCACGGTCTCACCAGGCTGCAGTCAAAAGCGTAAGTGTATGCTCCATGGTTTGCAGCTACCCCTGCAGCCCAGGTTGTTCTCCTGGGTGGGGTGAGTCTATGAGGGGGGTCCATCGCTGTGCAGGGATCACTGGGGGCCGTGAGTGGGAGGAGACCCGTGCAGAGCCCAGGTCTGTGGGTGTGCCTACCACTATGCCGTCGGACGGCAGGTTTCCCTTCCTCACACCCAACCCGATCCCTCCACACTGGTCTTTGGAACCAGTATCGGATTTAATGACATAAAATTAAAGCCCTCTGTGTAGACCAGCTAACCCCCAGTGGCTGATAAAATATGCAGGTGGCTGAATCGAATCTAGCCTGCAGGCCACCACTGAGACTTCAGGTGTCGCACTCTGCACTCATGCCATGGGCTACAAGCTGCCCCAGGCAGGGCACGTGTCCAGGCACTTCCTGCTCTCCACGCACGGGCAAACGGGGCTCCAGAAGCCCAGGGCAGCCTTCGAGATTAGTGGTGCTGGCTGGTGGGAGTGAAAGCACTCAGTGTAGCCAGTATGAGGAGAAGGGGAAGTCACCCCACCCACATACGGGAGGAGCACCAACAGCACCAGCTGCCCCATGGAAATCTCTGGGTGAGGATGGTGGCAGTCATTTGGAAGACGCTGATCTTGAAAGGAGTGAGCTGGAAGGACTAAATTTCCTGAACAAAGGTACCACGGGGCAGGACACAGTAGTAACTAGCAGCTAGTTCCCTCAGGGCCAGTCTTAGCAGCGAGAGACCGCGTCCACTTGAGAAGTCCTAATGACTCCATGCCAGTTGGTTCAACGGCAAGTGGACCCCTGCAGCCCCGGAGAGATGATAGGGCCTGGGAGTGTGAAGAAAGACCCAAAGGCCACTGCAGATAGAAGGAGATTAAAGATATGACACAAACTATGAGCAATGTTATAAACCTGTCCTTGTTGCAAGAAGGAGGCCAACTCTCAGGCGATATTTCTGGAAAAGAGGAGAATGGTGTAAGCATCTCCCCCCAGCCCCCAGCTGCCACCCCAGACTCCTTGAGGGTTAGGGCATGAATGGCCCAGTGCCCTTAAACGTGACCATCTCCACTGTATGTCTGTACAGCACCTGGGAAGGTCTTCTGCCATCTTGAGACTGGAGAATTTGGGGTTAAACCAGGGAATATAATGGCTTTCTTAGCTGCTAGGCAGGTAGGACAGGGTCCTTCTGCATCTTGTGTTTTTGTGGGTTAATCGCTCTAGCCCGACTCGTGTGTTCTTCTAAAAGCCTGCTGCTGCCTGGACCACAACACCCATAGATGTCCTCAGTCTGTCCTTGGGAGTGACCCAGGGATGCACTCAGCATTCTTTAGTCCAATGCCAGGAGCATTTATTGGGCACCTACTGCGTGCCTGGCATTGTGACACATCTTGGGGGTATGACGTTCATAAGGTGTAGATGCTACCCTTAGGAAGTTCGATTTTTTTAGGAGTCTAGTGGAAAACAACAACAGAAACTTAGCAGGCAGTTGATGCACCTCCTCAGGCTGAATAGGAATTATTTGACCAAGGCTGAGTTTGGAGTGGGTCGGAGGTTTTATATCGATATGTCTGTCTGTCTGTCTGTCTATCAGAGGCTGATGAGGCACAATCTCATGAAATCATGGAATTTTGCAAGGCTGTGAAGCCAGAATTCCAGTGAAGCCCTTAGGTCAGAGAGAAGGTGAGAAGAACTTTATTGAGCTGCAATAACAAGAACAAATCTTGAGAAACTTGTGTGCGTGAGATCAGAGGTAATTTTAGGAATTAACTGACAGATACACAGTACAATGTTGTTAGTGATTTTTCCCAGGGCATGGGATTTCAGTTGAGTTAAATTTCCTCTTTTTTTTCTTCCTTTTCCTTAGTTCTTTCTTCCCTCTTTCCTCCCTCCCTCCTTCTTTATATATGTCCTATGCTATGTTAGTACTTGATACATTTTCTGCGATATGACTTTACTTACTCTTGATATAGAAACGGCCTTATTAAAAAAGTAAAGTCTACTAAGAATCTAAGGCACATTGTACTTGAGGCTGAAGTTCAAGCCAAATCGATGCCAAGTTCAACTAACTCTGCAGTGAGCCCCCCATTTCTCCCTGTCTCTCCCCCATTCTCCCACCACTTGGCCATATCGGGATCAGTGGCATCGGCTCAGGGGAACTAGTGTCTGCTTAAACAAATCCCATTTTAACGTGTATTTATAGTTTATGGACTGCGATGCGTGTTCTTAGCATTTTTCCCTCCCTGGAGAGTCACAAAACACTTTCCTTAAAGATGATAATGAGGAAACCAAGAGGTCCCCCTGACCAATTATTGACACGACTCTTTTTTCCTAAGAAATTTCCCTCAATGAAGTGTCAGTGGCCCACATAAGGCAACTGCAGCCTTAGTGGGTTCTTACATTCTCTGTCATAGAGCAGGATGACTAGGCTTCATTTCCAGATCATGGCCGTAGACTCACGATTCATCTCCAGTTGTGACCTGCTAGAGGAAATCTGGTTCACTGGTAGTGGTTTGAATCAAGTCATCAGCAACTGCAGCACGATGTTCCTTCTGCTCTGGTAGCAGAAGCCGTGGAGTGAATTTTGCCATGACACGCTTCATGCTTCATCCTGCATCAAAATCTCAGGCACAGTAGTGTTTGGAACCCCAAGATCAGCTTTAGTTCTCACACTGTCAGTCGAGTCGCTGATCTTTGCTGATTGCAGCCCATATGTGTTCAACATTCTCAGGTGTTCTGCTTGTTGCAGGCCTTCCAGAGCATGGATCACTTTCAACAGGTTCTCAACCATCTTTGAAACATTTGTGCCACCCTTTTATTTGCGCTGCACTCATTGCATCGTCCCTGAAAATCTTCTGAATCATCCGAATAGTTTCTGTGGAGGAATGTTTAATCCTAATGCAAAATTTGATGCAGGTTCGCTGCTCTACTCACTCAGTCATTTTGAATGCAATGGCCACACAGGACACATGCTCACTCAATGTGGTCCCCACTGACTAGTACAGTGAAGTCGTCATTGTTCACACGTGTGCATTCCAGTCCACTCTCCTTAGCTGCCAGGTTACATTGATGTCACACAAAACCATTCTCATGTTAACAAGGGCTGGATTTTTCCTGGCAGACCTCGTATTTTTTTAAAGCAATTCAAATCATGCCACTTTCTTGTTTGAAACCCGCCAGTGGTGTCCCGTCACACTCAGGATGCCCTTCAGACTCCCGAGTGTCGTTCCTCAGGCCCTGTGCGGTCTCGCACGTCTCGAGTTTGCTGCCTCCTCCTCATTCCCCCTGAGCTCACACACACTGGCCTTGTCTGGCCCCTCAAAACAACAAGCACCAGGACTTCACAAATGTGTGGGAACCCCTCTCCCAGCTCTCCCTGCTAAGTTCTTCTCATTCCTCAGATCTGGAAGGGCTTCTCTGACCCTGGGCCCCGCCCCCCACCAGCTAATTGGGGCTGTCGGCTTCTCTCTCTCAAAGAACCTAGGCCACACTCTGATCACGTGTATTTCAAAGACTTAGTATTTGCTCCCCCTTCTAGTCTGTATCCTCCAGAAAAACAAGCAGTGTCTGCTCGTAATGGAGAAACAATAAATGTCGTTCAGCAAATACATTGAGATAGTGGGGCCAGACACTTCCACATGGACACCGAGAGCAGATTTCACCCATCAGGACATCCTCAACAATGTCTTCTTCTGGTCTTATTATCCCCAATCCCTTTAGCCTGCCATTACTCATCTGTAACCCTCTAAAAATCTCCCAGCCTGCTGGAGTTCCCTTCCAAAATCATCAGTGTCCTTTGAGCTGAGAAGCCCAGCCTTATACCTTCTGTTCTAAAAAATTTCTGGCCAGTGCTGAGGGTGATGGGAAGACAGCCCCCTTGTTCTGAGAGGAAGCCTCCTTCTCAGATTTGACCACGGAGCATTCCAACCTCAAACTAATGCTGGAGCTGGCCGACAATTCAGTTCTACTCAAAGTCACAGCTCACCTTGCCCCAACGGTGCTTGTTCTGCATTTGTGGTTTTGTTTTTTCTTTCGCTTTCTCCTTTCCTTCCTCCTTTTCTTCCTGTCTTGTTTCTCATGTCTGTTCTTCTCTCCTCTCTTCTCTTTGTCTCTCTCGTTCATTCGTTCGTTCGTTCGTTCACTGATTCGCTTATTCTGCTCTGTTTGCAACCGTGAGCGCAGTACTTCATTTCCTGTTTTGAGATTGGGACTAGAGGGGGCACTGGATGTATTCAGAGTGGGAATCCAAAGTCTATTCTCCACAGAAGCTTTGAGTTTCCCAACAATCGAAGTGATTAAGTACCTTGCGACCCTGTTTGGACCCTGCCTCATTGGAGAGGCCGCCCTGTATTCACAGCCGGTCCCTCTGGAGAAGTGAGGGTCCATGAACCTGGCAACAAAGACCCCACCTCTGGTGGGGGGCCCTCGGCAGTAACATCAAAGCGGAGGATCAGACAGATAAAATCGATGAAGTGCAAAGTGCTGTTACTCACTCTCAGGCTCCATTTAGCACCTCAGCCCTGGGTTTCAGCAAAGGAAATCTTCTGGAATCGATACCGCTATCATTTCACAAAATTGCAGCATTGTGTCCTGAAAATGAGCCATAAATCAACTTCAGGCTTCACGCGCTGGCGGACACAGCTTGGTCGAGGGCATGCTGGCAACCTGGATCTGGCCTCGGGAACTCAGCAGGTCCTGGCCTCTGCCACAGTTATTTTCCCACCTGGAGAGGCAGGTAGGTGACCTGGGGGGAGGATCCCCAGCACATGGTGACACAACTGGACGCCTGTCAGTGACGTTTGGTGCACTGGAGGAACAGCATGACTGAAATCAAACAAAACTTCAGAATCTCAAATCTAGTTAAGCAGAAACTGCTGCAGAAGAAACTGGGAGATGCTGGCCTCTCGCATAGTCCCAGCCCACTCGCCAGCCCTAATTTCATTTGTCCCAGTATGGCCTTCCTTGGCGAGCCGGATACATGTCGCCTACGGATTTGGATTCCAGAAGCTGGCTGGGAGGTTGGGGGTGGTGGAAAGGGACTCTTTGTTGGCTGGGAAAGCTCCAAGCTGTGGCCTTCCGGGTCCCGCACCACACTGAGCCATCTGAGGCTTGCTTTCTTTTCTCTGGTTCCTGCCTGGTGTGTCTTTACAAAAGGCCAGAACCCTGGGCACTGCTACCCTTGGCTACAGGGGTTCAGGAAGTCTGTGGAAATAGTGGGTGTAGGGCTAGGAGCTATTGGAAGCCCCAGTCCAAGCACCAGGATGGACCAGACTGCCCAGCCCAGGGAGCCCCGACGTGGCATCCTCCGTTGCCCCCAAAATTGTATTTCCTGAAGGGCGCAGACTCTGCCCTCCCCTTTTTATAGTCGGCCCTGGTCCCAGCACAGTGCAAAATACCGAAATACTCAACACTGAGACTGAGAACTGAGTATTTCCTATAGTCTTCGGATTGCCAGGAAAAATGAATCCATGTCGCATAATTCTGATTGTCTAGGTATTTATCTGCCACTAAATTCTAAAAGGGATTTATTCTGATGGGTGCTATCCAAGGAACATCAGAAAGCATAATGAAAAATATCTTCAACATGGTTTCTATAAAAGGTGAAGAAAAAATTTGGATAAGCCATACAATTTGCCTTCTACCAGTAAGTAGAAACAGTAATAAAGGCAGTCCTATTAGGGATGGGATATCACAGCGTTGTTGTGAGCTTCAGAAAGTTAGCGTAGAAGAACATCCTTTTAAGACAGTGGAGTGCTATGCGCGCATCACCATCACATCACTGTCGTGATGCGGGCCTGCTCGAGACTCACGGGCAGTGAGCGGTGCTCCAGATGGAGCTCTCCGAGCTCCCCATCCTGTGCTCTTTCAGGCCACCTTCTGTGCCTTGTGCTCTTGCCCACCACCTCCGCCACCCGCGTTCCTGGACACACCTGCCCATACCTCAGCCCAAAGGGCTTATTCCCAGCCTGCCTTCCTCCAGAAGTCTGCCTTGTGGAGGCCCAGCTGAAATTTCTGTGCACCCCCCACAGACTCTGCCCTTACTTGAACTGCTGGGACAGATAGCTGTGGCCCACCGTCCGGGAGGGGTTCTCCAAACAAGTCTCGTAGTGATCATGGAAGGGATTTGCAAGACCTTGAAGAAAGGCCTGAGTCTCCAAGATTTAAAAAAAAAAAAAAAAAAAAAATCAATCAAACTTAATTAGAAGCAAGATAAAAACAAACAAATAAAATTCTACCTAAATAATCAGAGTAAAACTGCAGAATACAAAACAAAACACAAAGCTACCAGAGACAAGACAATCTCCCAAATGATAAGAATTAGGTCTACATCTAGGCTATATTTTACAACTAGATTTCCCATCGGCAGCATGGGGTTACTAGAAGACAAGGTCAATAGCCACCTACTAAGTCAAGGATGAGTAGTTCAGAAGTCTCTCCTTACACCTGTTGGGAACCCCCCAGCGTAGAGCCTACCAGAGACCATTTCTCGCTCCTCTCTCGTTGTCAAAGGGGCTGTCCTGTGACCAGTAGACATTTTAAGTTAGCTCTATGGACACTTCTTAAGTGACCATCGAAGAGCTTTTCTCCTTTGGTGAAAAAGTAAAATGCTCAGCGTCAGGGAGGATGCGGGGAATGGTTTGTCTCTTACTGGTAGGAGTGTAAAGTGAATGGCCTTCCGGAGGCATCTTGGAGCACGTGTCTGTACCAGGGGTCCCACTTCCTGGGACCCACCCTGTGTAGTTACCCACATGTGAGCACAAAGTTGCTGGCTCGTCACCTCCTCCTTTCTTGGGCCTTGGCTCCCAGGTCCCTGGTCAGGGGATGTTTGAGGAGATGTGCCCCGGTGGCTCTGGGACTGGCCATGAAGTCAGCCTCTGCGTTGTACTCTGACCTCACACCTGGTGTCCCGCCTCACCCTCATGAGTCAGCCTTTGCTTTGTGCTTCCAGCAACTGAGGAAACGGAAACAATTATTGAGCCCCTGTGTTATTCCCCTGGGGCCAGCTCTTTCCTTGTTGCTCAGCCTTGTACCTAGTGTTGTGACTTGGCTTCCCTCCTGCAAGACTGCCGTGTCCTGGATGGTTCTCGGGTCCCTGCAGTGCAAACACGCTGGCCTGGCTCCTCAGGTTCATTCTGCTTAAAGACGCCAGGGCTGCACGGAGTTGGTGCGAGTTTCCACTCTGGAATTTGGCCACACCGAGGCGCCGGAGGCCCCTTGAACCCAGACATCGCGTTTCTGTCGGTGGCCTTGCCTGTTTGGTACCTTCTGTTCCGCATCCGTCCTACAGCCTCCACTTTTGTCTTCCAGGCTCACTCCCAGTTTGTGGAGGCCTCCGCAGCCTCTCGGGGCTGGGACTGCTTCCTGCTCTGTTGTCCTCCGGGGTCCCCAGTGTGCATCTGTCAGAGCTCCTCAAACTCTGCCGGGTTTGCTTGGCCTGTTCCCTCCTCTAGAGAGTGAACCCGCCAGCGTGTGGCCAGACCCGTGTTCGCCGGAGGGGTCGATGGGTAGTGTCTGTGTGGGTTCTGCCCTCTGCACCTCTCCGTCTCTTCCACGCAAGCTGAAACATTCTTGGGACAAGTGACAAGTTTGGGGTGTGTCGGCGCTTTGGGTCCAGCTTCCTATGGCCTCTCCTTTTTGTCTCCATGTCTCCCCATGCCCCGTTTCCTTGGTTTGGAGAACGATGTCCGCGGTGGAGCCGGGCATGAGCCGTCGTCTAGGCCGGCCTCTAGGAAGTCTCTCACATTTTCAGTCGTGTCTGTCTCACTCATCACTGTGCGTTTGCCACCTGTCTAGGCGACTAGTTCCCTCCACCTGGAGACTC
The DNA here is from genome assembly GCF_022682495.2 of Desmodus rotundus. NCBI lineage: Eukaryota > Metazoa > Chordata > Mammalia > Chiroptera > Phyllostomidae > Desmodus > Desmodus rotundus. Next base: position 127,469,851 of record NC_071394.1, read on the forward strand.
CCTGGACCACACAAAGCAGAGAAAACTGCTGGTGTTCAGCCTCGGGGAAATCTGCACGTGTCATTTACCCACAATCTCTGCCGCTGCTTCTCCCTCCTTCCTAGAGAAACGGCTTCTGTGTCTCTGCCCCACAGAGTTCTAGGCCCAACACGTCTCCTCGTCGCTGATCCGTAGCGTGGTCCCATAGGAAGCCCCAGGGATGCTGGGTGGCCTGCTTTTCTTTCCCTCCTTTGGCGTCCCAGGCCACCCTGAAAGTGCCAGCAGAGCAGTGTCACAGAAGTCGCAGAGTCAGGGACTTCTGAGCACCTCCCACCCCCGAGCGCCACTGTGGGACAGCCTTAGGGAAGCCTGCACTGTCTTCTGGTTTGGCCCGTGTCCGTACAGTAGCAGGACGGACGAGTCTTGGGCAACTTTGAAAACTAAAATAACAAGTGTTACTCCGAAGATAGACAATTACGAGCTTATGCCTTCCCACTCTTGCCCTCACTGCGATCTTCTGTCCTTGAGATGGAAAGAGACAGGGAGCACTTGTGCCGGCCTCCGAGAATCTTCCATGGGTCAGCACCAGGGATCAGGGCCCAGAAGGTGTGGAGGAGTATCTGTCTCACTGATGGCTTCGTCCCAGAGCCACCCACAAAGCTGCCCTGCCCCCTGCCCACATACACCCACGTGTTTGAGCACCCTCTGCGCCTCCTAAGTCTGCCTGGGGCCAGCCCAGGGGGTCAGTGGGTGGGGTTGGGATGGAGATAGGGTGTTCCCCCTCTTGATGCTCTACTGACATCCTCGGGAGTGATGATAAGAATTCCCCTCCAGCCCCTCTCATCCTGCCTCTCTGAAGCCAGGGAGGAAGCATTTAATCTCCCAGAGTTTCATTTTCCACATCCTTACAAAAGGGGTACTCCAGGAGTGCCCCCCGTAATGGGTGTCTGTGAGAACCGCAAGATATTTCTAGGAAAATACTTTGTAAACCATAGTCAGTGGATCTCAGAGTATGCTCTGTGGACCCCAGGGGTCTCCCGAGGTCAGCACAAGTTTTGTAATAGCCCTGAGACCTCACAGCCTTCTTCTCCGGGTTGGCATCTGCGTGGGTGGTGCAGAAGCAATGGTGGGGAAGACTGCTGGCACCTTGGGGTGAGCCAGGCGGTGGCCCCAGACTGTGCTAGTGTCATTGTGCTCTTCACCAACTTGAACTTGAAGAGAAAAAAAATGCCAGTTGCAATGAAGGTTATCTTTGGTGACCCAGCAAAAAAATGACAGCTTATGGAGTTGGAGTTCAGGTGTACACATCTGTTTACTATTCCAGGTGATGAAACGGGAGCGGCACAGAAGCGCTTACCCGGCGTGCGGACCTGCGGCGTTCAGCTTGAGAAAAAGTGAGTGTGCAGTTGTTTGAGTTGCAGAGGAAGTAGCTGCTTTTGTTCATGGGACACCGTTGTTACTTGAATGAATGACTTACACGCATACGTATTTGGCAGACGTTATTTTCAAAAATAATGAAGTGAGCCTAACACTTCCAGGAAATAAATGGCAGTATTAGTAACAACCAATGATAACATTTGAACTTGCGTGCAAAAATTAGAAATTTGGAAAGTTTGTATTTGCCTTTCTGAGCTTGACAGTGTCCTCATGCTTAGCCCCTTTCCCATGAGACCAGTGATGGCATCTGCTTAGGTGGCTTTTCGATGTTACACAATGAAATATCTCAGCGTTTGGAGGAGCTGCACGGAGTTCCCTGAACCCAGATTTTCCAGGGACCAGTGCATGATGCAACAAACCAAGCCTGGTAGCGGACCCATCCAACGCAAGACTGTAATGTGACAGTGTGTGATCTCACAGCTGTTTGCCCGGAGTTAGTGTAGTATCAAAGAGCAGCCGCAATTTTCTAAAAAGGCTACTGTAATACTTCTCCCTTTCCCACCTTCCTATCTCCTTCAAACAAAACCACACCTGCAGCAGATTAGATGCAGAAGCTGCCGTGAGAACCCAGCTGCCCTCACGGACGCCAGACTTTAAAAGAGCTTTCCAGAAACAGAGTAATGCCCCTCTACTCACTATGTTTTTGTTCTCAAAACTATAGTTTATTTATAAAAATATTATTTTATATTAATATGGAGTGGTTTTATTATTGCTATTTTAAAATAAGCTACAAAATTTTTTTTTAATTTCTCAGTTTTAAATTCTACCGTGGTAAATAGCAGTAGGTAGAACCCAGGTCAAAAATGCCCTCAAGGGCCTGAGGAAATTATAAGAGAGCAGTGTTTCTGACATGGAACGTTTGAGAGCCACTGCCATGGAGTGCAGTGCAGATTTTAGGTATCTTACAAAATCATTATTTGTCCTCCATTGCACAGCATGGATTTCTAGCGGACAGCTCGGCCTCCAGCTCCTGCTCTCAGGGAAGGGGTCCCCTTGGCCGGCCTCCATTTTCCAGAGCAAGACTGAGACGTAAGGGTTTCAGTGCAGCCCTCCAGTCTGTCCCACGTGATGCCAGATAGCACGTCCTTAAAGACCTGTTCCTTTATTGACCTGAAAATTGTTCTCAGTGCCATGGGTTCCGCTCGGGGCCACCCGCAAGCAGGAGAACCATTCCGTCTGGTAGCGATAAATTTCCACAGCCACCATAGGGGACAGAGAGGCCACATCCAGAAAACACGTGCATGTGGGTATGGCCGTTCCTATCCACACCTTTACTGTATTGATACCCGATAAATGGTGTGGCCTCCCCTCCCCCGCCCCACTTCTCTGGGAACTCCCCCCCCCACTTCCACTCTATGTGCATGGTCACTGTGGGAGCAGCCACTGTTTACCACCCCCCCCCTTTCTGGCCACCATTGACTCACCAGTCAGAACGTGCCTCTATGATTTTTGGACGTGGAACTCAGAGTTAAACCAGCCTCATTCAAGTTGCCAGAAGATGGAGCATATCCTATCGGCCAGGTTTCCTGCCACACAGACTGAGGAGCGAAGAGAACCACTTCAAACCCAAAGACAGGAATGAAAGAGCTGTGCAGAGACAAGCTGCTTGATGAGATAGAAGGAGCAGTGTTTGGCATCTGAACCCAGGTTGCAATTTGTCCTGGGGCCCAGCCAAATCCCTGTGTGCAGCCCCCCCCCCCCCCCCCCCCCCGCCCAAGCCCTGGCTTTTGTAGCTTATTTGCTTAGCAAGGCTCAGTTGCTAATCAGTAGCAGAGAGGCTGTCAGTAGCCTCAGCGTGGCACGTGGCACGTGCTCAGGGAGTGCAGGGATTTGCTGTGCTGAGTGGATGACACATAACTTTGCATCTTGATGGCGGCAGTGAGTCAACTGCTTTTGCTTCAAGCAGAACATGCAGTGTGTGTGAGCGTGTTCGGGCACAGGCTGGTGCTACCTGCCTCCATGCGGCAAAGCCTTCGGTGGCTGGAAAACATAGTTGTCCTAGAACTTCCCAAGGAGTCACACACTTCCCTGTTGCTTATAAAACTCAAGCTGGTGAGCAGGTAGATAAAGGCCGGTTGTCACGACGGCTTCTGTCGGGTCTTTATGCTGACGTCTTCCCAAAGGAAGGAAGTGTTATTCTACCGCCATGCACGCAGCAGTCCGGAGCTCTTAATCGGGGCTGTGAGGATGGCATTTGGGAATCTGTGGACATGCACAGGGGGAAAAATTATCTCTTCATTTTCACTAAGCTCTGACTGAAAAGTAGCATTTCCTTCAATTATTCAAGGAGGTAGCAAAACCATGGTGTATAAGCGAGACCCGCCAATAAACACTACAGATATCTTTATGTCACATTAAAGTGTTGCGGATATCTGAAAACATTATTTGAGCTCATTATACTTCAAATTTACGGTACTTATTAGACCCTCCACTGGCTTCTATTATCTCACACATATATTCCTTTTTCCAAAATTTTAACACTTGGTAACTATATTTCTGCTTCATTGGTGTGTTCTGTTTCATGCATTTAAAAACAGCATTGTAAGGATGGATTGATAGCATTCATCTAGGCGTTCCAAGTCCGCCTCCCTCCCCCCCAAACCTAAAATCTTATTTAAGATACAGGGTAACACACAAGCAGCAGAAATTTGGTTAAAATGCTACAAATATGAATTCACTGCTAGACAGGACAGATTTTATTTATAAGGTTGTTATAGTTATATATCACTGGATAATAAAACACTCTGAAGCTTAGTGTCTTAAAGTAGCAACAGTCATTTATTTTGCACTCGAATCTTTGATCTAAGCAGACCTCGGAGCCAGCGGCTCCTGTCTGCCCATGGGGCAGCCACTGGGAACGCTCGGCTGTGGCGGAGAGACCACTTCCAAGGTGACTCACTGCCAGGCCTGCACGTTGGTCCTGGCTACTGACTGAGAACAGTCCAGGCTGGCAACCAGGGGCTACTTCCGGTCACCTGGGCTCTAACCTGCGTGGTGTCTGGGTCCCAAGAGATTATTTGAAGAGCTGAGTGCTGCTGTTTCTCAAGGCTGGAGCCTGAAAATTTGGGTAGCATCACTTCCACTGTATTGTATTGTCTAAACTGTCAAAGGGCCCCGTCAGGTTCAAGGGGAAGGGACGTCGACCTCATCTTCCACTGGGGGGAGTGTCCAGTAATCTGCAGCCAGCTTTTATCTGCCACACGTGTGAACTATGATTGCCTTCAGAATTTCTTTTACAACATAAGACTTCAACACTCCTTGAAATGAAACCTTTAAAATGGATGATGTAATGGTATTTGCAAGGGCCATTTTATTGGCGGATACAGAGAACACACCTGGCATCCTATTGGCAGCCTTCCCTCTCTTCTGCCCTCCCTTTTGCCCTCCAGCCCCTTTTGCAACCTCCTGGTTCCTCTTCTCTGTCCCCTTTACATTTCTGTTATTGTGAAACTTCAACAGCAGATGATAAGAGCAAGAAAAGGAGGAAGGGGAGAAAGAGAAGGGAAGAATTAGAGGGAGAAGAGGAAGTCAGAAGTAGAAGAGGTGGGAGTGCAGGGGAGGGAGGGGAGGAGGGAAGGAGGCCTTGGGCGGTATTGATCAAAGGGGTCAGGTCCTTTCACGTGGATTCGGCATCCCCTCCGTCGGGACCATATACGGCGACCCTTCATGATGTGTACGCATAAGGAATTTATGGGGAAACTGTGTTTTTAGGGAAGAAAAGGTGGGGACGACCTCACTATTCATCAATTGGAAGCCAGTTAAGTAACACACACGTGATCCTCAGTATTTGCAGGTTCTGTATTTGAGAATTTTCATACTTGCTAAAATCACGTGTGATGCTCCCGTCGATACTTGGGACGCTTCTGTGGTCGTCTGTGGGCTCGTGTAGGGCAGTGAAAACTTTGAGTTGCCTCTTGTGCGCTTTGTAACCTGCCGCAAATCCTCCTGGAAAGTCATAATCCAGGGAAGGTGGGGACCGGGGACCAGGGAGGGACACCCTGCCTGTCTTGGTGGCGTTAGCTGGGCCCCGTCTGGGAGGACAGCAGGACAGTCTGGGCTGCCACCGCCACTGCATCCATGGAAGACTGTGCCCTTCACCAAGCTGGCGTGGCAGGTGTGGATACACAGTTAAGCCATATGCACTGGTAGAGGAGGAGCAGGTGGGGCCATGCGGTGGGTAGGTCGGTGGCTTCCTTCCGCCACACCCACAGTGCCTTGGGGAGCCTGGCCAGGCAGGCATAAGCGCAATCGCGTGTCAGCCCCTTACCAGCTATGTGACAAGGGCAAGCAGTTTCCTTTCCCTGGAGCTAGTTCCCACGTCTGTTAGCTGGGGAGGTTGGGTCTTCCTTCACTCAGCACATATTCACTGAGCATCCACGAAGAGCCAGGTACTATTCTAAGGCCCTGGAGGTATACCTATGAAGACGATGAAGTTTATCATTGCAGATTAGATTTGGGCCAACATGACAGAAAACTCAGCACGGCTTAAATAAGATAAAGGATTTATTTATTTATGTTACATAAAGCCAGTCCAGAGACCTGCAGATGAGAACTGGCATGCTATTCTTATACTGTGTCATCATCAGCGCTACCTCATGGTCCTGAGATGGTTAATGCAACTCCAGCCATTGCATCACATATCAGGAAGGAGGAAGGGAAAAGGGCAAAAAGAGAGCCCCTTCCAGGTAAGGGCTTTCCAAGAATCCCACAGAATTATTTCTTACATCTAATTGACCACTTCTATCGAGGCAGACTGGGCAATGTGGCTTAGTAAGCTAAATGTGTTGTCACTGCCCCTTACTATAAGGGTTCTGTTTATGAAAATGACCAGGGAAAACAGGACTCAGAAACCTCCACTACAACAGGTAAGTTCCCTGTTCCAGGGAGTTCATGTTCCAGCCAGAAAAATTAGATAACCAACAAGAAAACAAATCAAAAGGTTATTTCAGATGGTGATGAGCTCTGTCGAGAAAACAGAATATGGTGTTGAAATATAGAAGGTGGTTGGAGAGTGGTGGGGGCCCAGTGTGGATTGACTCGGAGGACAGAAAATATTCTTGCGAAGAACAAGTTCTAAAGACCCGTCTAATGTTGACATTCTGTGATTTGAGGTCTCTGAGCAATATCCCCCAGCCCCATCAAAGAGAATAGTGATCATAAGGAGTTTTTCTATAAGCAGAATATGTCCTCTTTTCCCAAACTTTTAATTCCACTTATTGTTTTCTACCCCAGCAGATGGGCATGAGGAGGGATCAGACCTTTCAGCTGCAAGAGTAGCAAACCTATTCAAGTGGCTTAGGCATTAAGGATGTGTAGCATCTTAGAAAGCTGGAAGTCCAGAGACAAGGGTGGGCTCAAGGGTTAGTTGATTCAACAGCTCTGTGATGTCATCAAGGACTTGGGCTCTTCCTGTGTTTTGGCTCTGTCATTCTTAAGGGTCACCTCCATCACCTGGCTGACAGAAAGATGGCCGCGCCATCTGACCATCGTTCCACTATGACAACATTGAGATGGAGAAGAAACACATTCTCTCCCTGTGTGACTGTTGATCTCACTTAAGGTTCATTGATTTTTTTCTTCTGCCATCTCAGACCTGTCACTGAGCCCTTCTAGTGAATTTTTCCTTTCTAATCCCCCTGTGGTTTCTTCTTTAACCAGTGGGCAATGTAGGAGCATGTTCATTGCCACGCATTTGGGGACTCCCCAGGTACACTTCCTTGTCAATCTCTAGTCTGTTCAGGCTGGTCAGAAAATAACGTGCCAGCTAAATCCTTCCATATTTACTGAGACTTGTTTATCATCCAGAGTGGGCCCTGTCCCGGAGACTGCTCTGTGTGCTCCTGGGCCTTCTGCTCTTGCTGGGTGGAGAGCTTGACAAATGTCAGTTGAGGCAACTTGGTTGGTCACTTGTCTCCAGTGTTCCCTGGCCTTATGGATTCTCTGGCACAAGGAGTGTTGACATCTCCTATCAAAACTGTGGATTGTCTGATTTTCCTTCAAAGTCTTGATTTATATATTTTGAAGCTCCATTATTAGGTGAAAATAAAATTCTAGGTTGATGACTTTTTTCCTTTTAGCACTTGGAAGATGTCATTCTGTGGCCTCTGGGTATATAGACCATGAACGGAAGTCTGCGAAACTCATGGTTTTGTTTTTATGTAATATGTACTTTTTCTCCTGTTGCCTTTAAGATTTTCTTTTAATCACGGGTTTTCAGAGACTTGAATGTAATGTCCTAGTGTGGTTTCTTTGTGTCGATTGTGCTTGACGTTTATGGAACTTCCTAGATCTATGGGTTTATAATATTCATTGCATTTGAAAAATTTTGGCTGTTTCTTCAAAAATTTTTTTTGTTTTCCCCATCTCATTCTGGGACTCTCACACACATATGTTAGATTGCTTCATGTTGTCTCACAAGCTACTCTTCTATTATATTTTAAAAGTCTCTCTTACCCCACTGTGCTTTGTCTTAAATCGTTTCTATCTTTAACATCAGTGTCTCCAAGTTCAGTGAACATTTCTCTTCTGTGTCTAATCTACTACTGGTCCTTTCTAGTGTATGTTTCATTTCAGATATTTTATTTTTCCACTGTCCAAGTTGTATATGATTTTTTTTTACATCTTCCATTTCTATGCTTATAGTATCTCTGCCTTCCTTTGAATTCTTGAAAACATTTATAACAGTTGTGTTAAAGATCTCTCTTTCCCATGGCTGTTTCCACTACCTGACTTTTTCCTAGGCTTTGGGTCTCAGCCTTATTTCTTTATATAGCTAGTAAGTTTTGCCTGGGTGCTGCCCACTGCGGACTTGCCATTGTCGAGTGCTGGGTTTCGTTGTACCTTCAAAGGGTGTTGGGCCTTTTAATGGCAGGCAGTTAAGTTACTTGCAGATCAGCTTAATCCTTCTGAGGTTTATTTTTAAGCTTTTAAATTTTCCTAGGATGGGTCATGAGTAGGTTTGAGTCTAAGACTAGTTCGGCTCCACTACTAAGCTGTGACTCACCGGTGAGGGCCTGAGAGTCTGAGAAGTCTCCATTCCAGCTGACAGAATGCACCATCTCCGCCCCGTGGGAACTTGGTGACCTCTTTGGCTCACACCACCCTCGTTTTCCTTTTTCTCAGCTTCGTGGATCTTCACTGGGTGCTTATGTGATTCAGGTCCTGGTCAGCAAGAGACTCGGGGGGATGCCTGTGCACTTTTCTGGAGCTATTTATTTATTTTAAACAGTTTCTCCAATACTATGCCTCGAAAATTCCAGCCCCTTCTCTTTTCTGAGCGACAACCTCTGTCCCTTCAACTCAGAAAGAGCCAATGCTCTGCGTGGATCCCCTTCCGTGCAGAAAGCACCTCCAGACAGAAAGCCAGGGTGACGGTAGGTCCATCCTGTTTGGTCTTTTTCTCGGAGATTAGTGTTGCCCAGGGCCTGAAAACTGTCTCCTTGTACATTTTGTTCAGATTTCTAGTTCTTAACAGTGAGAGGATAAGCCTGGCCCCAGCCACTCCATCATGGCTAGAAATAGAACTTCCTACTATCTTGTTAACGCCCATTTCAATGAACACTATTCTGTCTACACAGTTAAAATTTTTTGAATAAAAAAATTAACAAAACAATCATTTACTGAATTATTGCTCATAAAAATTGCATGTGTTTGTGCTTCCATGTCATCGTGCAAGGTACCACGGAAGCTTCCAGTTTATGGAACTGTCTACGCCTAAGAACTCCACCTTATTAAAAGTTAAGATTGATTTGTCCCAAGAAAGACAAAATAAGATTAACTGTGCATACAAGTATGGTTTTCAATGCATTTTAAATGAGTCAAACTTTCACAGGCATTTAAATAAGTTTGGTAGGGCCCGTAGAAGGTGAGAGAAGGGGGCGTAAGCAAGCATGGTGGCGGCAGAGGTAAAAACGGAATCAAGAATTGCTACTCATTTCCATGGGCAGTTGCCTAGGGGATCTGGGGAAACACTGATCCAGAAAAATCCATCTAAAGTATTCAACATTCCCTCACAGCCTCTGTCAGGACACAGCTTTGTGTTCTGAAGGAGCCACCATTAGCCCATTCACAAAGGAAATGTATTTACATATTCCTAGAACATTGGAAGGTTTTCAGTCCTTGCTTTGTCTAAAAGTAAACAGAAACTATCTGGGTTTTAAAAAAAAAACTTTAAAAAAATCTTTCTATTGAAGGAAATCAGCTGTGAATTTTTCTTCCCTCGTAATGTCCTGGGGCCTGACCACATCCTCACCCTCGACTCCCTACGCTCCTCCCCTGCTCCTCTGTGCAGCTGGCCTCAGGGCCTTTGCACATGCTGGGGAGGTCTTCCTTTCCTGCCCACACTCCATTGCTTGGGTAGCTCCTTATAATCTTTCTTTCGAAGTTAACTGCCTCAAAGAGGCCTCCCACGGTCACTTAATTAACAGCATTATCCCTTTTAATTCCCCCCACAACACTGTTCTTTTCCTTCAGAGAATGAGCACTGCTTCTTCCTGGTCTCTTGGCCCCCGACCCTTTCTCCCACCCTTTCCCCAGCCCACACTCCATGGTGGGGGGACTGACCCCCTGGGTTGTGTTTTCCAGACTACCTCGCTTTCTGACTTGCGCAGAGGCTCCGCCTTTGGGAACTGCTGATAGGTGTCAGAGAGGTAGGAGGAAGGAGCACAGGGTTCTTTCCCCTTTGGCTTTGATTTTACCTGCACAGAGGCTGAAGTTCCCCTGTGTCTTCATTCACACCAGACACCCACTCATCCCGTGGGCCCAGTCCTCCCTGGGCAGCTCCTACCTTGGTTCCAGTTCTCCTCTCCCAGATGTCCTCAGGTGCTGGACTCTGATGACATCACCTCCTTTCTTTGTCCCTTGTGTCGAGTGGCTTCCTGCTGCTGGTAGTCTCTGGGTTCCTTCACTGTCCCGCTTCTCAGCATTTCCATCACGCATGTGAGTAGCAGATCCCCTGCATTCGCCCTCTGCTCTGTGCACTCAGAGTGGTTGCTTCCTTCCTGGTCGGACCCCGACAAATGTATCTATGCGTTGAGTATGCACCTCAACATATAGATATAAATGTGTCAACTGCTTTTTCCTATAATCTACTGTCCGAATACCACCTGTACATCCCCAGGAGAAAAGAGCATTGTCTGTAGTCTTTTTCTGAATCTCTACACCCAGCTCGGTGCTTGGCTTTTTATAATTACCCAATTAATGTCTGTAAAATAAATGCCTGAAAGGGAAGGTGGCAGTGATGAGATCAAATTTACCACCGATTCCAGGTAACCCAAGTACCTCCCTACCTCTGTTCAAATTCTATAGATTGGCAAGAGCAAGGCACAGCGAGACATCCTCCCTGGTTATGCAAAAAGTCTTACTATGAGGACAGCAGAATGCTTAGCCATGCTGCTGATTCTGTTCTCTTTGTTTCTTTCTTTCAAATTCCCCTTTGGTGGAGAGAAAACTTTCTTATTTCCCATTTCAGCGAGCTGAATTATTCATCAAAAATGTTCCGCTGGTATTTCCTCCTGTGTCAGGGTTCTGCAGTTCCAGAAACACTCTGCCGGGGTTGCAGTCAGAGCAATTAGCAGCCCCTTAACGCACCAGCCAGTCCCTGCCCTTGGGTTCCCAGCTGGCAGGGCCGTGTGGAGGGGGAGCCAGCCCTGCCTGAGATTGAGTTTTCTGCAGGGGGGCAGGGAGTAGGCAGCTGAGCCCCTGCAGCCTGCCTCTCCTCCTTTGCTGGGACCAGCAGATCAAGTAACCAGGAACGCCTGAGCGTTTTGACACCACACTTGTCTGACTATCTGATTCCTTGTGCCTCCGTTTCCTTGGCTCTCAGCTGGGAAGGACAGCCGTTGCCTGCCTTCCTGCCTGCCTGCCTTCCTGCCTCGCGGCGTCCGGGCTGTATGAGGCCCACCTTGGTCCCAAGCAGTGTCTGCCCTTGGGATTCCGATGGGTTCTGCCCATGGGGAGCAAATCCCTCCATATTTCAATTTGCCTCAAAGGACGATTTCTGTCCAGAAGGCATTTCTGTTTTGATGCAAGTGTGTCCCTGTTGTATGGCCCCTGTCCCTGGAAGGGAGGTTGTGTCCTATGTTTCCCCTGGTGTCTCACCTGCATCTGTCCTCACACCCACCCTCAGGGGCCTTGTCCTGGTCAGAGCCGTGAAAGATGAAAATCACACAGCAGCTCTTTGCACAAAATAGGACACGGCATGCTTCCCACTGTCGTAGTGCTCTCTGGGCTTTGCTGCCTTGGGGATCCTGTGTGGTGCTGTCAGCAAGAGGACACCTAGGATGCCTGGTGGAGCGAGCTATGGCTCTGTGACTCTGAGCGGGACTTTGCAAACCACGTTTCTCCTGCGCCAGCAGCCTGAATAGGCTCTGCCACCAGGGGGCGCGCGAGAGACTGGAAGGCGGGAGGGGAAGCGGCTCATGCAGGTCTGCCTTCTGCAACAGTGAGCAACGCGGCACTAGGCTTCTGCCTGTGGAAGCCGCTCCTTCCCAGGGCAGACGCCAAGTCCACATTGCAGCTTTTCCATTTTCCACTTTGGAGAAGGAGCTGCACTGTCCACTCTGCAGCCAGAACATTGCACAAACATCTGGCATGCCCTCTTCAAAGTCCCCAGCACTGACTGGCTGCCTCCCCTACCTCACCCCTAGCTATATCTGGTCCCAGCTCGGCAAGGTCCCCCCTCCAAGCTTCTGCATGTTTTAAAAATTCCAATCTAGATTCCAATCTCTTCCCTAGCACCATCTTGCCCTAGGGGAGCAAGGTGGCTGCTACCTGCAGTCGCCAGTTGGGTGGTACCTGAGTTCTATTCACTGTCTTGGTTTCAGTGAACAATTCTTCCTGTGAAATTCTCTCTGTTTAAATACCTGGTGCTCTCTGTCTCGTCATGGGACCCTACCCGATCCAGAAATGGGGGCGGGGAGTGGAGGCAGGGATGCGGGAGGTGGTGGGGCTGGTGGGACCCTCTGTACACAGAGGCTGTGGGTAGGGGTGGGGAGAGAAGCTGCAGACCCCCAGTCAGCAGTGTGTGAGGGACAACAGCGGCCTTCCGGGGACAGCTGCAAGCACCTGTGTATGTGGATTCTTCAGGGAGTCTGGGTTTCAAAAGCAGAGCACGAGCCAGGGAGCCTTGAGCTCAGGGGGCTGGGTGTGCTTGGCCCAAGGGGCTTAGGCGCCAAGCCCTTCACACAGCAGTGGGTCGGAGTGGGAGTGAATGAATGCATTCCCTTTGCCTGTTAGCCTGTGGGGAGAGGATGAGATGCCTTTTCTAAGGGGGCCCTGGCTGGACATGTCTTCCCCACAATCCTCAACATGCTGTTCAGCCTTCATTCCCAGAGTCTGGCGGTACAAACAGTCTGGATGGTGCTCTGCAGACCAGCCCCAAGCTCATGCTTCCTTCAGAGTCAAGCTCAGGTGCCGCCATGTCCATGGGGCTTCTTTCTGTTACAGCCCTACCCTAAATTCATCTTTCCTGTCTCCGCATTTATTGCAGTGACAGTACCACTCACTGGGTCGGGGAGGAGGTCCTGGGGAAATAGACATGTTCGCCACCCTCAATGGAGTCTCAGTGGGACAAATCCAAACCCAGTGGTGACTATCTACCTTCCTACCGATCGACTGTGATAGTATCTGGTGGGTGTTGGAGACGTGATTACTGAGTGGGTGGATGGACGGATGGACATTGGGTGGAAGGGTGGATGGAGGAGTCTCCTCAAAGACTCTGAAACAGGCCGTTGGGGGCAGGGCCTTCTATCTCTGATTCCTCCTCACGTTCTTGATGCCTAGTGACATGTGGTAGTCACTTGTCCTTGGGTGACCTCATGACTGGAATAGGACAGTGAGGACAGGTGTAGAGGAAAACAAACCCAGAACATACAAATGATCAGGAGACATGAATCTGAGACCAACGTGCTCTGCTGGCCTCCCAGGACCTGCTCCTGGCATCTGCTGACCAGCCAACCCTGGAGGTGATCCCTGGCTCAGCATCATACTCTGCCAGCCCTCTCCAGCCCAGCTTCGCCAGGAGCCGAAACCCCAAAGCAGTGCCTGGACCAGGCAGCTGGTCCCAGGCTTTCTCCTCTAGTGGGAGGAACCTTGGACCAGGAAGATCCTGGGGTCACTGAAGCTCAGGAAACAGAGACTGGCCCTGGAGAGGGATGTGAGGTTGATGAGGGAGACAGTCCCCTCTGGGCCACCTATGTCTGGCCAGGGTGGGACTGATCTCCTTAACCTCCCAACACCTCTCTGGACAAAAACCACCTGTGGAAAGAGGCCCTGATCCCGAAATCAGAGTGTGTGGCATTGGCAGCTGTGCTGGGCAGGTCCAGGCAGACTTCCAGGAAGCAGACAGGGAGGCCAAGGTTAGTGCTTGGGACATGTGGGACTGCTGGGACTGCTGGGACTGCTGAGGGACTTGAGGGACTGCCAAGGCTGTACTCCTGGTATCAAAACCTGGGGAGGGCAGGGCAGAGAGCAGGGGGAGGGGTCATGTTCCACTCTCTGTGGGACTGTGAGGTTGGGGTGGCCCTGGAGAATGGTCTGAGTTGGGGGCAGTGGCCTCTGTGCTGCTCAGTCATTGGGTGTGACTGTCCCCAAGATGTCACCCATCCCTGGAGACTTCAGATGGGGCACTATTTCTCACCTGTGGCATCTCCGGGGAGGGCTGGAGCTCCTGGGCCACACTTCTAGTGACTGGGGGAGGAGTTGGGCCTGCAGGAGAGTTTTGGTGGCATTTCCAGAACAATGCAGACCGTGCTCCCTGCTGTGCCCACCCGGGCCAGGTTGGGAAGCCTTCCTTTCTTCTCATCCTGCCCCGAGGTCCTCCCCTGGCCTCCCAGCCCCTCTCCCTCCCGCCCACCCGCCTGTGCCTGCGCCTGCGCGGAGCCCGCAGCCCTGCATTGCATTAGCAGCTGGCTGCTACTGTCAGAGTCTCCAGGAAGATAATCTATCCGGAAAAGTGCGTGCGAATTACTAAATCAATAAACACTGCTAACCTCTCGATTGGATGCCTCTCTGCAGAGATCGCCTCAGTCCTGCAGCCTCTGCTTTCCTGCGGGGTGGGGGGGAGCAGAATGTGCTTAGTGGGCATAACTCGTGGGTCAGGAAGGGACGGGCGCAAGGCAGCCACACTCAGCAGGACCAGCACCTTTAGGAGACACCTGTCCTCCACCTTTGTGTTCCAAGTGTCGGCACCGACGGTGGCAAGGAGCAGGGAAGCGCCGGCCCTGCTCTGTGCTCAGACTGGTCTTCGAAACCTCCACCACACCCAGAGGTGACCTTAGAGGACCCTCCCCACCGTCCGGCTATGTGGTGTCTCTCCCTTACCGGTTTAGGGGAAAGGGTACAAACTAGCATTTGTTTAAGGCAGGAATTTTTGTCTCCTCACCCAACGGAGATTTAAAAAAGAAGACTATTATGACATGCAAATTCAAAATTAAAAGAGACCGTTTTAATGATTAGTAATAGCAGCTAAAGCTTGTGTATTGCCAACTGCTTATTCCACGCAGAGCATGGTTCTGTTTTAAGTCCTCTACAAAGGCAACTCACTTAATACAACTACTTGATGAAGTGGTGGTGGTGGTTGTTGTTGTCGTCGTTGCTATCTCCATTCTCCAGATGACAAAACAGAGGCACAGAAAGGTTAATCAACCAGCCCAAGGTCACACAGCTGGAACATGGAGGAGCCGGGATCAGACCCCCAGGTCCACGTTCCAATAGGTCAGTTCAGTTCCACACACAGTTGCAGCAGGATAATTCTGGGGTGTTAATTTTCCCTCCCTCTCCCTCCTTCAAGAAGATAACAGGACATTTTGTTTGTTAGCACCTGAGGCTTTTCCAGCGCAGAAAGGGGAGGCTCCCCGAGGCAGCCGCGCCTTCTGCAGTTTTGTGCGAGACTGCACTCTGGAAGAGTGAGATCCGTGTGTTTGCACTGCTGACCACTGGGAATGCTGAGACCTGGGACACAAAAGGTGGAGGAGGGGTGTCCTTAAGGGTGGGTGTTCCGGCGAGTTCCGCCCTGCAGCAGCACCTGCGTCTCTTCATTTGAGGGTTGCTCCTGACATGCAGCTTTACCCGTGCACAGCAAGAGTCAGAAGTGTCCCTAGGGTAGCTTTGGCCAAGGACTGATGAGTGACAGGGGGTTCCTTGTCTCTGAGGGGAGATCCCAAGGGTTCACCTACACACCCAGCGCTCACACCCCTGCTGGGCCCTGACACTCCTGGAGTTTCCAGGGCGCACTTGCTAATGAAGCACATTCGCACACATCCTGACCTCTCCCTCTGGTTCCCGGGAACCCTGCCCAAAACAGCAACTTCGGGCTAATGGGCCAGGCAGGAAGTGTGTCTTCTGAGTGTGTTGAAAGCTGGAGCTCCGAGGAGGGACAGCCAGGGCAGGCAGCAAGGGGAGGAAGGTCCTCAACCTCTCTCCTGCACCCTGGTTTCTGCCAGTGCTGCCTCTTGGTAGGAGTTCACTTCTGCCACATTCTGTTGCCCGAAGCAAGTCATGAGGCCCATTCAGATTCATGGGTTGGGGAAAGAGACTCTAGGGAGAGGGGCAACACTTTTATAATCTACGACATTAACCACTCCAGTGCACCCCTTGGACGGGCTTTCTGTTCCCCGTTTCAAAATCACTGAGTTAATCAGGACATGCTCCCCAAGGGCACCTGGCTAGTGAGTGGAAAGGGAGCCTGAGCAGCTGGGTTCTACCACCCGGGTTCTGAGCCCTCACTTGGTGGTGTTTGCCTGCAGGAGCGCAGGGCCCAGGGCAGGTGGTGTTCAGTAGCCCTGCAGTGGCTTGAAATTGTGCAAGAAACATCTCCTTGTTCTTTGACAAATACATGAGACTTGACCCGGGGCTCCCACGGAGTTGAAGGGAAATTCGATTCCGTGGCCCCAGAGGCATGCCAAGGCCTCAGTGTCAGTGGGAGCAGAGCACTCTGGAGGCTCCTTCTGTCTTTGGCTCATGCTGGTCCCTGCTGTCTGCGAATGAGCTTGCTGAGGCTGCTCCTGGTATGGGTCCCCAAACTCTGTGGGCTGGACCTCCCTGGGTGCCCCACAGTCCTTCCCTCCAGGGAACTGGGGTTCCCCACCCTCATGCGGTGATGGTCAAGCCGGGCATTTTCCCCAGGACTGAGAAGCTGGGGAGGGCATTCCAGACAGAGAGACTGCTGTCAAAGCCCGGGGGTGGGCAAAAGAGGCAAAGGGTCATGAGAAGGCGGGCCCTTTAGAGGGTGTGGAATGCTGGTGCAAACGGCTGGGTACTGGGGTGGGTGGGAGGAGTGATGTTGGGGTTGTACAGCCTCATCATAGGTCGGGTGCCCCAGAAGCAGAGCTGGAGACAGGGATTCCTGAGGGAGTGCGGCTGGAGAAGGGCAGCGAGGGAGGGGAAGGAGCGAGACCAGGGTGTGGTCTCACTTGGGGGAATAGCCTCAGCCCCACCCCCTCACAAAGTTAGTCTGGGCTGCAGGGACCAGGTGGGCAAAACTCCTGGGCCGGGGAGTTCCTGTTGAGGCCGAGGCAGTCCTCTGCGCAGCTGTGTTGGCAGCCCCGCCCCATCACCTCGGCCAGGGTCAGCACAGTCCCTTCCCCTCCCCCTCCCATGCACTTGTGCACCTTTGCTCACTCCCTGCTACAAGACCGTAGACTCTGTTGACAGAAACCAGCAGCCACAGGTCCTGGCTTTTGCCTGCCTGTCCAACATGACTTCTTGCCACCCCTGCCCTCACTGCCCACCCTCCAGGCCCAGCTGTGGTCTCTCAGGCCTTCGGGCTTTTGCACGCGTGGAACCTTCCCTGGATGCCCCCACCCTTGCACACAGACTCACGCTCAGACTTGACTGTTGAGCTCCACTTTCCCTGAGCTCTTGTGCCAGCCCCCTTACCCTCCTGGTCTGGGCTCCCTCCAGCCCGGGCGGACCCCTGCCACCTCCACAGTGCCAGCCGGCACTCATGAGCCGCTGCTGCTGCAGCTTCCCTCTAGACTCTGACCTTCTTGAGGCCAGGGCTGCCCCATCCCTCTCTAGATTCCATCCTTGAACTGGGATGGGGCCTGCTTCCCGGAAGTACCTAACACACAGTGAGACCCCGCAAACAACTGAGAAAACAAGTGCATGGCCACGCCTAAGAGCCCTTTTCCTTCATGGAGAGTCTCAATGCTGTGCTGCTCCTGTGGGACCTGGGAGGGGATGGGTCCTCCAAGGGCTCTGGGGGCAGCAGCCAGCCACAGAACGGGCTGTGCTCAGCATCTTGGCCCAAGAGAACCAGGGAGGGGAGCCCTTATGAGGTGAGGAAAGGCAGAAAAGGGGGCGGATGTCATCCTGGGATGGCCAGTCCTGGCGAAGCCCCTCCCTGCTCTCTGCCGTATCTTAGCTTCGCTTGTGCAGAGGCTGGCTCCTTCGCGAGCCTGTCCCTGAGCTGCCATCGCCAACACCTGAGCTCGGCAGGGCTGCTCTTTAAAGAGACTTTTTTGTTGGGTGGGGGTGTTTTAGGTATTCCTTTGTCCCAGTCAGTCCATCTAGAGAGCTGTTGATGAGACTTTGCAAGAATAAATGTTTTGGAAAGACAAAGGAGGAGGGGGAAGAGAAGAAGGAAGAGAAAGGGAGAGAGAAAAAGAGGAGGGCAGGAGAAAAGGAGGGAAGGAGGTGGAGAGAGTCATAAATTGCTGGATCTTCAAGGCTCTAAAAAATGATCCAATTCAGTTTCTCTCTTTGGCAAATGAAAAACTGGGTCCCCCCAAAGAGGAAAAAACCCGGCCAAGTCAGCTAGTAAAGAGCTATGGCCGCTCAGTCATCCAGAATACCCTGGGCTGACAGAGGGCCGGTGGGAGTCACGTGACCCTTGAGTCCACCCCTCCCTCTGGAGTTCGCTGCCAGCGAGGCAGGAGATGAGGACACCACAGTCCCCACCCCCACAACCGGGTCAGGGCCCACAGTTGCCCCATAAGCATGCAGTGGAAGCCTGACCCTGCCCTTTCTGTCCCGCCTCCCCACTGTGCACAGGCCCCCCCTCACCAAGAAGGGCCCACCCCAGGGCACAGAGGCTGAAGTACCCCTGCTCTCTGAGGAAATAAAAAAATAAGATGAAGAACAGGGAGTTCTCAAGTTTTAGCCAAGATGTGGGCTGTGAGGGGAGCCGTCCTTTGCCTGGAGGTAATGGCTGTAAGTCAGACCGCACTGGATGGAAATTCTGCTGTTTTGAAGTCCATTTGGTCTTATTGCTTGCTCAGCTTCTTAATGCATTAATGATAAAACATCAGGGCAAATATGTATTCCAAAAAAAATTGCAATTAATCAATACTGCACTTACTCCATTTGGCTGCAACTCAGTGGTGGGCAGGAGCTGGGCGGGCAGGAGCTCCGGGAGCACAGGGCTCTTTAGATCAAGGCCTTTCCCAGCAGGGGGAGGAGCTGAGGGGTGGCTTCTCCCAGGAAGGGGGCACTGTGGCCTGGTAGCCAGGTACACGCTCAGGTCTTCTAGGGAGAACCGGCCTCGTGGGCTGGTGCTGCCAAAGGCCAGGTCCTGCCTCAGCCACATGCCCCCTGCGTGCTCCAGTGTAGGCGAATGCCTTTTCTTCTCTGCCTGCGGCTTTCTCACCTGTGAAGTGGGGCTGTGACGTTAGCCTCACACCCCCGATGCAGGGGTCAGCAAAAACCCTTGGGGTGCGGGAGGCGTTTGATTCGTGTGGTGCCCTTGGGAGAACTAAGCAGGTGAGTAGGTGTCCAGTGCTCACGCAGTTCTGCTCACGGCATACGCTCTGTGAGTGCCGGTGACTGTCCTTTCCCTTTGTGCTCCCCCGGCCTCGAGGGGTCCCAAAGCGTTGCCTTCCACAGGACCTGCTTGCCTGGCTGCACCAAGGCCTTCTAGACCGTCTTAGCTTGTGGTTTTACAGATAAGGAAGTTACAGAGGGGTGAAAGTGATCTGCCCAAAGTCACACATCTGACTAGGAGCAGAGTTCAGTCTTACCATCCCCAAGCTCTAACTTCTGAGCCCACCTGACCTCAGTGATCTGGGACGGCAGAGAGTGGGGGTCTCCCTGTGTAGGATGTTCTGTGAATACCTGCTCAACCTTGATCTGTGGTGAGAAGGACAGGCATCTTCAGGAACCCAGCTCGCACGTCCCACTCAGCTAGACCAGAGCCCTTCATTTAAGGAGACCCACCCTTCTTGGTCTAGAGACCCTTCAGTATTGCTCAAGCATTTCTTCGTCAGATTCTGACTGAGTGATCCCCTGTGTCAGCCACCAGGACACTGTACCATGTCCCTGGGGAGCATACCACCCCCCCCCCCCCCCGCCCAGAAGCAGCTTATCAAAAGATTCCTTTTGAACACATTATGCTCGGGGTCTTTGCTCCCTGAAACCCCTGTAGATACAACTCACCCCACCTGTTCTGTCTCAAGCACCTCTTGCAGCCTGGCCCCCTGTGTGATGTGAAGGACCTCTTTCCCCAGCTCGGCCCTGGGTACCTGTTCCTATCACATAGACAAAGGTACATTGTACAGTGGCACTTGCATTGAGCAGGCCATTCTCAGATCAGTACAGGTGTTCTGGGAGGTTCAGCGAAGTCAGCAGCCCCAGGAGGTGTGCCAACAGCCGTGGTAGACACGTGGTAGCTGCTTGGTGAAGCCTCTTGCTAAATGTCCTTCCAATGGCTAAAGACTGGACCCATGTTCCCTCTGAGCCAGGCCCTCCTGCGTCACCCTCATCTGCTTCTCCCTTCCTCATGGGATGCACTGTGTTATCTTAGTTCGCCCCTCAGAATGGAAGGCTTTGGTCTCCACGCCCACTGCCTGGACCACAGGGTGCAGCCAAGATAGGGGTCGGTCCCGGCCACCCAGAGCTGGTCGCAAGACCAAGATAGAGTCCCGGCGGCTCCTCAGCCTTGGGAGAAGACTCAGTGCTCCTGGCCTGGATGCTGCCCTCAGGCCTCAGCAGTTCCCTTCCCCTCGGTGCAGCTGTCCCACAGGGCTGAAGTCTCACCAGTGCCACAGGGGCCCCCCTCACAGCGGCAAATCCATTTGCAAAGGAGGGGCCGCAGTCGCCACCTGTCTGCTCGCCGACTGCAGCACCCTGCATTAAAGCCTCGGCAACCTTCCAGCGGAGGTTCGCTTTCAGCTTCGTTGTGGTGGTTGGACGACCTGGGAAATCTGAATTCCATCGACACATTTACGATCCTCTCGCCTTTCTGCCTGTGGAGGAAATCCATCTTATGGACACAGGGCCCTCCTGAGCTCTGGGCTCCTTTACGTACAAAGGATCCATCTCTTAGGACGCAAAAGGGAAGATTCAGTAGGCACAACGGTGCCCTTGTCTTCGGGTTTCTGTTCCCCTTGGCTTTTCACCGAGGGAGCAGCTAACCCAGGTACCGCCCCTTGCCCTTTCTCCTTGGGACACTTTGTTCCCTCTGTCACCACCCACAGAGCCATTTTCTCCACAGGCCCGTGAGCTTTCCAAGGGCTAGAAAACAAGGTTGGCTACACAATGCAAAAAATGCAATTCTGTTTGACATTAACATGAAACAGTTAATTTAACACTTTGCCGGCTAGCCAGCAGCAGCTCACCTTGTGCTACATTTTCACGTGGAAAGTCTGTTTGTGAAGCTGTGGACTTGCTGCATGTAAGGTGGGTTGAGACCCTAAAAAGTCAGGAGGCCGTAGGGGCCGTGTCTCCTGAGGAAACAGAAGCCAGGCCAGGCATTGTTGCAGTGGGGGACTGAATGTGGGTGGAGCTAGCCACGCAGGCCAGCAGAGTAGCAAGCACACAGGAGAGGCTGAGGCTTAGAAGCAGCTGGGAGCCGCCACTATCTCTTGGCTGACAGGGTCAAGGGAAGAGGAGATGGTCACTCCCAGACTGGGATCTAGGGTCCACCTGACAGGACCTGGAACTACAGCGGAAGGGCCCAGAGGGGGCAGGGATGCAACCCCGAAGAGGACACAGCCATTGCCAAGAGCGCCCCAAAGCAGGGGAGGTGGAGAGAAGTGCCCCGCTGAACTTGGGCTTCAGGTGGGAGCCAGGTCTCCCGCACAGGTCTGTGGTGAGTGGCAGTCTGAGAGCCAGTGGCTCCGTGGGCCTGTTTTCTTCAGGACGGAGGGAGTGGCGTTCCGCTCCAGTGTGCCATGCATGCCTCGACAGCCTCAGCTCAGAGGGGTGCACCTTCTCCTCCATCCTCATTCCACAGGTGAAAGCAGGTCACGTAGACAGGGCAGAGGTCAGGGGTCGAAGATCTGCCCATAGAAAGGTCACATCAAGGGGAAAAAAGGAACAATTTCAGAGCAAATCATATAGTCTACCACGGTTAATGGGGATTTTTTTCACAGCAATGTGACAAGATGCATGGGGGTGAGAGACACAAATTGATTGGGTTTGCATTCTAGCCCTGCTACTCTTTGGCAAAATGACCTTGGGCAAACTCTCTGGGCCTTGGTTTCCTCATCCAGAACATGGAGACACTAGTATGCAGACCTCCCAGTGTGGTGGGGAGGGTGAGCAGAGAAGACGTGTAAAATGCTGAGCCGGGTGCCTGGCATCTGGGAAGAGCCTAATAGATGCTGGCTGGTACATTGCTAGGGAGGATCTACTAAAGATTGTGCCTTCTGGGGACAAGACAGGCAGCAAGGTGAGGGGAGAAACATTTCGGGGAAATGATTTGAAAACCTCTGCGTGGCAGGCTCTGAAAAAAGGAAGTAGCTGGGTGACTGACTCATCCCCTGAGCTCTGGGAACAGAGAGCCTGCAGGCTGGCTGTGCTCTCCACTGCAGAGCTGACAGCTTGTCGGAGGACGGCGGCACACGGTGGGGGCTGGGGGCGATCTCCCCTCCCGCCTGCCAGCTCTGGCTCACCCACGGCCCCGGGCACACACAGGTCCAACTTCAGGAACAGCCTCGGCTGGTGTGTGGGAATGCTGGGTCCCAGGAACCCCCGCTCAGAAAATGTGAGGACTCACTTAGGTGTGGATGGTCCCTCTATTCCCTTGAAGAAAGATGCAAATTTCTCCCAAACGCACCATCCTACACCATTTTTTATTCTTGTGCCTGCCCAAATCAAGCCCCAAGCTGTTGAAAGAAAGAAAATAATAGGAAAAGAGACTTGCTGAAACCAGATGACCAGATCAGAAGTTTCACCAGCGAAAAGAGGCCCTCAGTTGGGTGCCAGGCAAGCGGGTGCGGGTCTGTGGGCCCCCACGTGGCACAGCGGTGAGGGTCTGTCGTGTGAAGTCAGGTTGCGTGAGGTCACACCTCATCTCTTTGCTTCCCAGATGTGTGACTCTGCGAAAATGAGCCCCGATGGTTCAGAGTCCTCATCGATAAAAAGGGGTGGTGATAGCTCCTAACTCTGGCGTTATCACGAGACTTCCATGGCAACTGTGGCTCCCGAAACACGTGCTCTGCTGCAGCCACAGGCATTGTTTTTCTTTGCGAACGCCCAGCACAGTTGATATGCACTCCACTAGCTAAGGTCAGGATTTTGTTCCCAGGTGGAAAACAGCGTGTTTGCCTCGAGGGAGGACCAGCAGGGATGAGGGAGGAGCAGGAGGGATGAGGGAGACTCACTGGACGAAACACTGCTAGGGGCCAAGTTGAGCCCGATGGCACCAGACGGCTGGCCTTCAACTTGGGAGGCTCAGCACTTCGACCTGGGATCCCCGAAGCAGACCCCAAGATGAGGATTCCTGGGGGGCCAGCTTGTTAGGGAATGATTATGAGCAAGTGTTCCCTGGGAAACCTGACAAGGGTGTGGGGGAGGGGGACTACGAGGTCAAAGTGGGAGGCCAAGCCTGGAGGATAACTTGGCTCGGTCCCCCTGGGGACAGTGAGTGTCATACCTCATAGAAGCTCCATCAGGGACCAAGGAGCTGGAGGACTTACCTGACATTGGTCAGGGCTGGCCCCAAGAAGATGCATGTTCCCAGGCATTTCCCCCTCTCCATGCACACGGGCAAGGTGGGTTTTGGCAGCCGGAGATCTGTCCTCAGGTGCTGGCTGTTGGAGAAGAAGCAGGAAGGCTGTGGGCGTGCACAGACATGGTGAGGGGACCCGAGGGGTTTGGGCCGAGCGCTAGCAGCAGCTGGTGCAACACCCAGAGGTGACTGGGTGCCCAGGACCCCATGTGAAGCAAACTCCCGCTGGACGGCCATGTTTCTAGCAAGAAACAGAACCAGCATGCGCCCCATGTCCCCATATCCAGGGACCAGCCCTTGTTCTCAGGGAGGAAAGGCTGTTGTGAACAGGGGTTACAGGGCGCGGGCAACTGGGCTGGAGGATGGCCGGATTTCATCACGGCTGAATCCTGATCTTCAGAGCTGATGAGAAAGGGGCAGGGGTGTTTGTGGACCAGGATCCTGCCCACCCGGCCAGGGCTGGGAGCAAACTCCCAGCGTTGCCAGCGCCGCATGGGGTAGTAAGAAGCGCTCCGCACTTGGACATCAGATGGGGCCGGGTGCAAATCCCTCTGTGTAACTTTGGGCAAAGAACCCTGCCTCTCGGAGCCTCGTCCCCTAAGATCTGGCTCAGGTGACAGCCACCCTACTCTTTGTGGCTGGTTCAGAAGCAGCCTCCCAGACCTCCTCTTCACAGGGCCGAGGGCTGGCTGCACCACCTCAGGGCCTCCCCGTGGGAGGGCTCACCCTCCCTTTCTTTTTGAGAAGAGGGGGTTTCTTTCAAGCCGCTGCCCCCTTTCCTCACCCCGTCCCTCATTCAACCACCCAGCTGTCTGCCTCAAGTGCCACCAACGGCTGCTGCTGTGTGCCATTGCCGTGGAAGTGTATGGGGGAGGAGGGCAGAGTGCAGAACAGGACACAGCCCCGATCCTGGAGCTCTGCGCCTGGGAGCTGCCGCCCACCCCGCCCTTGCACCCCTCTCCTGTGGCAGCCCTCACCCAGGGCACTGCCCCCACCCTGCCTAACGGCACTACTGCAGTGGCTGTCCCAGGGTGGCCCCGGGGCCTGTGACCGGTCACTCAGCCTGTGCAGCCCCCTGCTGCTCTGTCTTTACCCCCTTCTTTCTGGCCCCTGTACAGGGGCCTTGTTTTCTTCAACTATAAATCAACAAAAATAGAGAACTCTCCCAGTTTTTCATTTTGGTTTGGTTTTATTTGTTTGTTTAACAAAAATCCAGCCCAGCCCAAGAGGTTTGGGGGATTTTGTCCAATAAGTCTGTCTCAAAAGGCAGCTTGGTTTCAGTGAGGGTGCCCCTCCCCACCCCCTAATTGTGGCTGCCATCCCCACAGCCCTGGTGGTCCCTCTTCCCAAGCTCCCACTGTTCACACCCCCCTGCCGTGCACACACACACACACACACACGCACTGGCTGTCTTCCGCTAGCTCTTGACTTCCTCCAATTAAATCAAGTCTGGGCTGGAGCCCTCTTGCCTCTTTAAGGTGACGTGGCATTTCTCTGCATCGATCCATTTTGCTGTCCTTGCAGTTTAACTGGCAGAGGGACGCCTTATTTCCTAATTTCTGAATTCTTCCAGTCACATCTCTGAGGCCTGCCCGCCCCCACCCCACCCTGTGTATGGGTGCCGTACACAGCAGTCGGCTCCCCTGCTTCCCACTCCTGCCTTCCTGCTTTCAGATGCCACCCCAGTGTTACCCTGTCTGTCACCTGCAAGTTCTGGGACGCTTGGAGATATTTTAAAACACTTTTATTACGATAAGAATGCATGTTCATTGTAGAAGAAAAGTGGAAAGTATAGGTAAGCAAACACAAAAATCAGTCTTAATCCACCATGTGGAAAAAACCTCTGTTAACCTTCTGATCAGTATTCTCGCAGGTTCTACTTGCTGTGAATATACGTGCATATTCGTCAGGACTCTCTTGCTTACAGGCGACAAACTCAAACCCCTGTTGTGGGCTGAATTGTGGCTCCTCCCCCACCCCCAAGTTCACATGTTGCAGCTCTAACACTCCGCACCTCAGAACGCGACCGCGTTTGAAGAAAGGGCCTTCCAAGAGATGGTCGAGGTTAAAGGAGGCCGTTGGAGTAGGCCCCGACCCAGTGTGACTGGTGTTCTCCTAACAAGGGGTTGGGGCGCGCACACACACAGCAGGAAGACACAGCCCGGAGCAGGGCCTCAGAAGCAGTCAGCCCTGCTGACACCTTGACCTTCCCTGTCGAGCCGCTGGCACTGTGGGAAAGCCAGTTTCTGTTGTTTAAGCCACCCGGTCTGTGGCCCTTGTGCTGGCGGCCCTGGCAACCTAATGCACCCTCAGACCAGCTGCAGCCCGAAAGGCACTTGTCGGAGGGGCCAGGCCACCTGCTGGTGCTGCTAGCTGAAGGCTGTCCCCGCAGGGATCACTCAGGTGGTGCTGCTGAGGAGCCGGCCCAGTCTAGGGCGAGGCCGGGGGGACACGTAGGGGTGCCCACAAACTCAGTCATCAAGAGAACTAGTATTCTCGTGCGGTACAGTGACTTAAAACATCCAGTCAGCGAAGCACGGTGCACAGGTTGTGCCGCCTGTTCTGATACACACAGATCTGTTAGCACCCTGGGCCGCGCTTGGCTGCTGTAACCATAGAGTCTGCCCAAGGGAGAGTGAGCGTCCCCGAGCCCCCTCTGGCTCAGGTGCTGTATTAGTCAGGATTCTGCGGGGAAACAGGCCGTGATTATGGAGGCCAGCAATTCAAGTCCAAGGGCAGTCTGCTGGCGGAATCGCCCCATTTTTTTGAGAGGGAGGGGAGGGATATCAGTCTTTCTCTATTAGGGCCTTCACCTGACTGGGTGAGACCCACCCACATTCTGGGGAGTAAATCTGCTTTACTCAAAGTCTACTGGTTTGGGGCAGGAGTGTATAAAGGGGACTAAATGGTAATGGAGAAAAATACCATTCAAAAAAAAAAAGAAAAAATGTTAATCTCCTCTACGTTGAGCAGAGTGTTTGACCAAAGACCGGGCACTGTGGCCTAGCCGAATGGACGCAGCCAGCGAACCGCCGCAGGTGCCCGCTGGACGCGCGGTTGCCCTGCGTTTTCCCTGTGCGCACGCTCCTGCTCGCCACCAGACCACACCCGGCCCTCGGAGAGCGGGGCGGTTTCACATCCCTTCGCGTGCCCGCGCGCCCTGCAGCGCAGTGCTGTGCACAAAGGCCACGCTCAGCGCGTGTCCCTTGGTGGGCGGCTCTTAATTTGGCTACTTTGGAGGCCTCAATTATTATTATTATTATTATTATTGTCAAAAATTTGCAGGACCTAAGGAGGAAACTACTTTTCAAAATCCAAGGTCAAAATTGTTCAGGTACAAATATCAGGAAAATAGTCCTTTCAATAATATTTTCTCTCGTTTTTCCCACTTAGGCCCTAAAACCAGCTGCCAACCCTTGACCCCTGGCCAGCTCTGCATCTGAGGAACCGAAAGCCCAGGCGGCCTTTCTCTGTGGGGTGGAGGAACTACTCCCCTTACAATTTCTTTCTCCAAACCTTAATCCTCATAATAATGGAAATGATTTATCAGATTAAGGCACAAATTAATCCTGTCTGAACAACTTGATGTTATCGTGTTTAATTTCAAATTTAATTATTTTGGTATTTAATTACAAAACAGTTAATTACTTTATTGTAATGATGTGTCTTCTTACAGGGCAATGGCCACCCAGAGGCACAGCCGTTTTCCAGTCTATCTCCAAGACGCATCAGCCTCGCTTCTGGATTTTCCCCGTTGCTTCATCTTCTCTGTCACAGCCTTGTCAGTCGCTCACATCCTATTTGTTCTTGGACTCCTCTTGATGCTCCTGGAACCAACATCGGGGCCACATCCCGCTGCTCACGCTGACTTCCACACACATCAAAAGTAAGGACAGACACCGGCCCTGGCTCGGCCACAGGGCGGTGGGGCCTGCAGCTGCATTCCTCTGGAAGGAGGGGTCCTGGGGAAGATGCCAGCCTGGCTGGGGGCTGGGGCTCCCTAAGGACTCAGGGAACTGTCCGTTGGCCCACTGGCACCAGAGTGTTTTTGTATTTTCACAGTTGGTACGACTTCGCCAGTATGTCCGGGCTCAGGCAGGTTGAGCAGATGCCTGGAACAGGCTGAGTCGCGTGTGTGCTGGGGACGGTTGGGAGCCGGTGGACCACGTCCCATAGCATGGGAGCAGCCAAGTGATGATCCCAGCGGCAGTTTAATTCAACAGAGACCCCCAAATCCAGATTTTTTAATGAGAAAATTTCAGATTTTAAAATGTTGGGGGCCAACTCCAGGGTTTTTTTTCTCCAAACACCTGTGGATAACCAAAATATTTATAACTGGGGACAGGAGCTGACCCATGGGAGGCCCCGCCCTCACTCAAAGTCATTGCCTCTCCTTCCAGCATGGGAACTCTATTTTCCAATCTTCTGTTTGAAAGTCAGGATGGATTTCTGGCTTCCACTCAACGTCACCTCCACTTTTACAATCAGAAAAAGACCGAACATGGTGCAAATTCACCACCTTCCTTGAACCCATGAGAGAGCTGAGGCCATAAGGGAACAACTAACCCCAAATCCAAGAAAGTCAGGCGCCTCCCCAGAGAGATGGGGTGTGGCCCTCGCTTACCTGGAACAGATGTCAGCAGGCCCCACACGAGCCAGTAGGAGCTCCCCCAAGATTTGCTCCGCCTCGCCGGAGGCTAGGGTGAGTGGGTGAGCGCGTGGGCCCCGTGCACCACACACGCAGGGGTGTTGCTGCCACTGCAGGCTCTTCCACACTGACCTGGCAGGTGCTCGTCAGAAAGGTCAGGGGCAGAGCAAGAGCCTTGAGGCAGTGTCTCTGTGATGCAGCTCTTGGAATGGGAGCCACGACTACTGCAGGACAGGCTAACAGCCCTTCATCCCCTACGGAACAGCATCAAGCCGCTGGGGAAGGGCAGCAAACTCCACTGTGTTCAGAGCACCCATTGCAGCTGGAGGAAGAGAACAGAAAAGATAAAAATCTCTACCCTTGAGGAAGAGGCAGAAATCCTCCTGGACCCAGACTGTGAGAGGCCGCCTACAGTGCGGGGCAGTGGTACGGGGGCAGGGGGCAGTGCAGAATCACTGAGAAGGCCTCACTCGGCCTAACACTGAGGTTGGGTCAGATCCATGCCTCCTCCCCCACCCCCCACAGGCCAAGAGTCAAGTAACAAGGAGGACAGCATCTATGGCTGGGAGAGGGGTAGGAGCACAGAGAGACATCCCCTCTGAGAGACATCCCCTCTGAGGTGCGGGTGCGAAGGACATCCCTGAAGCTGAGGGTGGAACAGACCTTGAGCGAAACCCGGAAACAACTCGGATGTCCTAC
Organism: Desmodus rotundus; assembly: GCF_022682495.2. Classification (NCBI taxonomy): domain Eukaryota; kingdom Metazoa; phylum Chordata; class Mammalia; order Chiroptera; family Phyllostomidae; genus Desmodus; species Desmodus rotundus. The sequence continues at coordinate 127,498,503 of NC_071394.1, forward strand.
AACTAGGGAGCAGGTGAGCACGCAGTGTTACCTTGTACAACGGAATGCGAACCAGCAAGGAAGGGACTGAGCTACTGATGCACTCCGGAGTGCGGATCCGTCTCTCGCAGGTCCCGCTGGTCCCTACCTACTGTAGCATTCCACTCCTAGGAGCTTCCTGCAAAGGCAAAATCTCCGGGGACAGCAAACAAACAGGTCAGTGGTTCCCAGACGCTGGAGCGGGGTGGAGGGTACACGGCAAAGCAGAACTTGGAAACTCTGGGGCCATGGTCAAAGTGTTCTTCATTTCACCTGCGGCAGAGGTTCCAGATGCTGTCTTACCTCCAGGTTGGCAGAGCTGTCCAGTAAAAAGGGAGGATTTTACTCTGTGTGAGCTGTACCCTAGAAAAAAAGAAAGGGAAAATGAGAGTTGTAACATTATCAGGCCAACCATCACTCGTGTCTCTTAACCATCCTTTACTTTAAGTTGGCTCTGCCGTCCTAAGAAAAGTAACACTCAGTGGTGAAGGGCGGGTGCATGAACGGGTCAGGCCCCTCCAGCTGTGGACGATAGAAACGCAGCCCGGCCCAGCGTAGGTCCAAGGGTCATTTGATGAGAGGATTGGCTACATCTCGTGGGCCCCGGGATGACAGAACCAGGGGCTCATCTCTGTCCCTCCTCACCCTCGGTGCGTGCTCCCTCACTGCCCACGGGCTTCTTCTAACGTGGCTGCCAGCAGCTCCCATGTTTCACAGCTTCACCAACGAAGAGGAGCTGCATCCCTATTCCAATTGCCATTCGAAAGATCCCAGGAAGCCCTCTGACTGGCCCAGCTGAGGCCAGCAATGGTGGTCAAGGGGGAGAGATGCTCTTATGTTACTAAGTTCAGTGCCCCGCGCTGGAGTGGGCCGGGAACAGGCGCCCCGGGAGGGGGTGTGCTCAGCAGAAGGAATATGAATTGTCCATTGCAGCTCATTCGCACTTGATCGCAATACGTTTTCCGTTTTGTTCTCCAGAACAGGCTGGAGCTCCCCTTCGGACTTGGGTCACTCCAGTTTCGTCAGCTGCACAAGTGACCGTTGCGAACCTGCTCTAGGCTGACATGTGGAGCAATGGACCACACCCCAGTCTAATGGGGGAGACAGACGCCTCAACAACTCCTTACAAAGGAGCTCCCGTGGTAAGTGCTTCACGAACACAGTTGTGGGGGGCACCTAACCAAGCCTGGGGTCCCCACCAAGGTTTCCTGTAAGAGGCGATTCCAGGGCAATGTGAAGGTCGAGTAAGAAGAGAACGGGCGTTCTAAGCAGAAGTGTGGGACCTGAACGAGGACAAAGAGCTGTTCTCACAACTGATGGATTGTGAATTCTTCAATGGGGGATGTCTGGTCTTCTATGATAAAGAGACCATGCTTCATGCTTTTTTTTTTTTTTAAGAACTACAGTCTTCAGAGAACCTACAAACACTTTTTTTTGGGGGGGGGCAGCCTCTCCAAAAGCCTTACCTGACAGAAACATTACAAAACTAGGGAAATAAGAACAAAGCAAATTTCTGAGAACAGGGGGGGTGGATTTCCTCAGCCCCTCCCCTGGCCCGGACGCCGGCTGACTGCTCCAAGGTTGGGATCTGCGAGGTGTTTGTGGTGGAAACAGACAGTGGCCAGGAGCTCCCACATTGCTACGTAATGCTCAGCGGCACCCAGGCAGGGCAGGGGGGGTGGATGAGGAACTGTAAGGAGAAGGAGGGCCAAGGAATGGGGCTCCAGTGCAGCTGAGGGACCAAAGTGCTGGGCCTGAGGGCACAGAGAGTGGACGGGGAGAGACCGAATGGCTTCCGAGGTCTGTCGTTCTAGAAGGCGGCGTGCTCCACCGCATGTGGCCATGGCAGTGGTGTGTCCGAGGGGAAGGGGGGGAGTAGTTACTGGAGGCAGCGAGGTCAAGGAGCAGACACTGGGTGTCTGTCAGTGTGAAAGCTGAGGCCGTGAGATTTACGGATGAGCTGGGAATGGAAAAGCAAACCGAGTAGCAGGTGCCAAGGTCTCCAGGGAAAGAGAGGGAGTGACAGGGAGGCCGGTGGAAGAGGGCCACCAGGGAGAGAGCGGGGGAAGGCAGAGCTCATGGACAGGAGCTTCCAGAAGGAGACACCCGCACGGGATGGAGGAGCCATACCCATGTGCAGCTGCAGGGTCAGTGGGAGGCAGCCGTCGCTACGCTGGCCCCAGGGCAGGTGCAGGAGCTGGAGACAGCGCGAGCAGCCCCCACGCAGGAAGTGTCGTGCACGGCAGCCTTGGCCAGGGCCGAGGGAGCCCAAACAGAGAGCATTTACTGAACACCGATACCGCATGGGTGTGTGCACCGGCCCAGCGTCCATCAAAGTGTGGGGTCGCACCTCTGTCCTCGGGTGAGGTGGTGTCAGGTGGTCCGTAACAATCATCTTCCCAACTTAAGACTCCTTCTCATATGTATTATAAAAAGTATATGACCAGCACATCAACCTGGCGAATTCACAAATAGTATTGCTTCCAATGAGGCTACAGTTTCAAATGGAGTCAATTTAAAGGAAAGCAGGGAGGTAAATGGGGCCAAATGTGAAGGTGGTGTGCAAATGTCCCCTGTGGGCCACCTGGGTTACCTGATTCACTCTCACATTTAATCTGCGAGCCCGCTGGAGCTGTCACGCCCACCTGTGTGCCTGACATGGAGGCCTGGGGTGCTGAGGAAACCTTCTTAACAGCCAGGAGGAAGGACAGCTGGGGCCGCTGCAACCTGACTCGACAGCCCCGGTGTGCAGCCAGGTGACAGCCCCAGGTCTCCGTGCGGCAGACGCAGATGTCTTCTCAGCCCGGGTGGGGCCAGCAGCATCCTGGGCGTTCTGAAGGGACCTCCTGTCCTGCTCGCCCATCATGTACCTTTACACGGGAGTATTTTAGATGTGAGTTTGGCCTGATTTCTTCTAGAGAAAGTGAAAATAAATTTTAAAAATCAGCCTCACCGTATCAGACATCTCATGTGCTGCCTCAGGTTCTCCCCCATGGCCAGTGCCGTGCCAGCCCCTGCCATGGCGGGCTCTGGGAAGCAACCAGGGTCTGCCACCCAAGGCCTCTGTGCTGCTCCCACGACCTGCATGCCCTCTGGATTTCCCAGGTGGTGCGCCCCAGAAGCACAGGGCATTAACTCCCTAAAGGGCGAAGCTTGACCACTGAAAGACGAGAGGAGAGAGAGCGCCAGAAGATGGACCCCTTCTAGATCCCTCCAGGATGGGCTGTCCTTAGCGTGACGTTGCTGTAGTCTGTTCACAGACATCCCAGATGGCCAGCCGCGTCAGTTCTTGAAGCAGCGACACACCACCTTGCGATTTCTCCCCACCCTTCCCTGTACCCCTTCCCTCCTCCATCACTCTCGCCGCCCTGGGGTTGCACTTCCTAGTAAAGCCCGGGCACTCAATGCTTTGCCTCCTGCTCTCCATTCAAGGGAGTCTGGGCTACGAGAAACCAAGTAGGAATTTCCCCCCAGTTCTCATCCATAGCAACGTAAAAAGTCTATTTCAAAAGCAGAGTGGGCCACTCCCCTCACCTCAGAAGACTGCCCAGAGGGACAGAGACTCGTGGCAGAGACTGGGCAGTGGACCACTGGCTTGGATAACGGCAGGAGTAGCAGCCACCTTGCTTCTGTAGATGCTCAGTATGTGGGTGGGGGATCCAGCTAGGCAGCGCCTAACCATGAAATGAGCAGGGAGAAGGCAGCTGGACATACCTGAGCCAAGGTGAGCCCAGTAGCCCCAAATGCCCTGGAGCCTGGCCACCACTGTCCTGAGGGTGTTCCTGGCAAGTGGAGGAGGGGCAGCACTTTGGACTGGATCTCCATTGAATTCCTGCATTAGACTAACATTTTTATTGGATTAGGCTGGCCTTTGCTGGAGTGGACTGAATTTAGTGTTCCTGCTGCTAAATGGGAATGAGAGCTCATTAAAGAAAGTACATGCAATTATTATTATTTGTGAGTGCAGTTGGACTCTCCCAGGCCCCACTTTAATTTGGCCAGGAGCCCTGTCCTTGAGTCTGAACCCTGAGGAGAGCCAGCGAGACTCTGGCATTCGGACAGACGGGGCTCCTGTTTCTGTGGCTGGGCTGCGGGGGCCGGGGAGAGCCCAGGTGCTGTGCAGTGGTCCAGATGCAGAAGCTGTCCGTGCGCCAGGCCCGCTGTGTGCCTCTAGACTCAGAGATCGGGGAAATGAACGAAGTGTCAGCGCTTCGAGTGCATGTTTAAATGTGCTTTGCTGCTGGTACATCGTGAACACGGCCCCTGTATCGCAGTTTGCGGGTTCTTGTGTGGGAGCGGGGTGTGCAAAGTGACGGGCAAGAGCTCCGCTCGTCTCAGACACGCGGATTGAGATCCAGCTCTGTCACTCACCGGCAGTGTCAGCTTGGGCGAGTTCTCTTCCGTCCTGAGGCCTGGCTCTCTCATCTAGACAGTGCGGATGAGCACGCCAGCCCCACCGGACGCCGGGAGACCCCAGGCTCAGCCATCGCCCGCCACCCTCGCGGTGTCTGCCACACACACATCCCGTCTTGTGAGGGTTACTCTCTGCTCCAGCCCGGCCCCAGCCTGGGGCCTGGTTCTGCTCTTCAACCTTTCGTGCCTCATTCTGGGGGGCTTCGGCATCCTTTAGGGCCCCATTTACCCCATCCCAGAGATCTGCGGGCAGCCCCCCCATCAAGTCTTGCCGTGGGACCATCAGGGAAAATTAGTTTTCCTACTCAACTCTGGGTGATACATGCCTGGATTATAGTTTACCTGGCTTTTTTTTTTTTTTTTTTCTAAACAAAGTCACATTTTAAAAATCTAAGTGGTTTTTATAGGAATTTTATGTCCCCATGTCATTGTGGACTTGATATGCTGGTTTTAACCTTTCTAATACTCATTAAAATAAACTTTTAAGATAAAGGTGTTCACCACATTCCACCTAAAATCATCTCTTTCACCCCCGTGGCCTGTGGAGCTCCCCACCCTCACCCCTACCCCTCTCCGGGAAGGACTGAGTCACTCGATGTGAAGTTCTCAGCTCAGGGACATACACCTTTGTGTTGTCCTTAAAATAAGGACCCACATTGTCACATGGCGGCAACTCCAGACATGTGGCAAATGCACCCCATGCAGGAGCGTGTTCCTTCTAAACTGTCTGCACTTCCCACACAAAATACGCCACACCGTCCTGTTACAAATAAAGGGTGCGTGCCTCCTGCTGTGTCGGCTCTCCAAAACCAGAGCGGTCCTCCTGCCCTGCAGAGAGGGCAAGGGGTCCGTTTCGACCAAGAAATCACCTGCAATCACCCTCCTCCACCCTCCCCAAGCCAACATAAAATCTTTCAGAAATGCATCTTCAAATTATAAGTATTTCAAAAATAAATTTGGTGGAATCTTGCTGGGATTTTCATGCCAAGAGGCTGAATAGTTAAGACAGAACATATCACTCTTTGTTAAAAAATAGAAAATGCCCAGAAGGCTGCATTCAACCTCTTAAGCACCCGTTCTCCTTCCTCCTGCCCCAGCTCCACCCACCACACCTTCTGGCCACACAGACACAGGCACACTCACACGTGCACACTCACACACACATGCACACACGCACTCCTGCACCCCTTCACCCCAGCCCCACATGCCCCTCCCAGCCACAGCTGCGGGAGGGCTGGCCCAGCTCCCTGCCCTCTAGCATCAGGGAGCTGGCTGCTTTTTGCTCAAATTGCCTCTGGAACAAAGCGGGCTGGCCTGCAAGAGGATTTTGCCACAGCTACCGGAGCAGTGCCGCTCGGGATCAAGCAAGACTGGCGACAAAACTTATTTAAAAGATTCTTTTTGCTCTTCGTCACAGCAGACGGGGCAGTGAACTGACATGTGCAGAGGAGGTCCTGCTGGGCGCCCTGTGACCTCAGCGTGGTTAGGGGCCTGGGGCAGGGAGAACGACTTTAAGCAAAGAAACACTTTGGTCATTGGAATTTTTAAAAAATCTTTTCTAGGTTGAAGAAAGCCTGTCTTGTGCTCAGACGCCAGAGCCTCTTCCCTGCAGAGGCGAAGACAGCCATGCAGGTGTGCTAACACGACAGGGAAACTCAGGGACTCCCGTGAGCCCCTGTCGGCGGCTTTCTCTGGTCCTGCCAGACAGAGGTGAGAGGACTCGGGCTCCCGAGCCCACGGGGAGGGACTGAGACCCAAGTCCCCCACAGATCTCTGAGAGCTCTCAGCACTTATGCCCTCCCTTCCTCCCAGACCTCCTGCCTCTGGAATCCGGGCCACTTCACCCCTTAGGAGCACAGATGCAAAATAGCAGCCCTTTCACTGATTTGCATAGAACAACCCACTCTTCCCAGGTACAGCTCTTTCCCACATGATGTCCTCAGTTCACCCCCCTCCCCACAGGGCTTAAGGTAAAGGGAGTATTTTGCAAAAAGGCCCCAACCGTTTATTACAGTGGGGAACCTTTAATCCATCCACACCAGTTCTGCAAAGAACAAAACGTTTTTTTACATAAATAAAATCCTTTTAAGAGAAATCCCTAAAGGTACATAAGATGAAAAATATAGATTTCTTATTTAAAACACCCGTCATTTATTTCAGGAAGTAAGGAAGCACCCAAAACTTCCCAAGTTTCTTATGCTCTGTGAGTCTCTCCAGCAAAGCACAGTGTTAAAGTGCCTTCTATTTGAGGGTAAAAGACACCGAAAGAACAAAAACAAACCAACCCCCACAGCAAGTGCTGTGAACAGAATGTTCCTGTCCTCCAGGGTTCAGGGTGAAGCCCAAATGTGATGCTATTTGAAGATGAGTTTGAGGGGAGGTTAATTAGGTCCCAAGGGGGAGCCACCTGGTGGGGTTAGTGTCCCTCTCGGAAGAGTTCGCCCTGTCTGTCCCAGCCACGTGGGAACCGAAGGAGAAGGCAGCCATCTGCAAACCAGGGAGGGGCCCCACCAAGAACCAAATCAGCCCGCGCCTTCTCTTGGACTTCTTCCCCTTGTAACCACATCACACTTGTTGTTAAATCAGTATTCAATGAACGTATTATTTTTACCAAGTAAACATTAGTCAAGCTGCCCCAGGAAAGCATTACATTTCCTTTACTGTATGACCTTTTGTTTTCTCTGGAGTTAATAATTGACTTTTTTTTCTGCATAATTTCATGTACCCATCACTAATTCTTCCTACCAACTCTCCAGAACAGATGTGAAATTCTCCACGATATGTTCAGACCCAAAGTACACTTCTGTCCGTACTTGGGAGAGGTCCTTCCCCCCGCCAGCCTGCCCCTGCCCCCATCCTTGCTGTCCAGTGGTCATCCTAGGGCCTCACTCACCAGACGTTGAATTTCAGTGGCCTCTCTTTCGTGATGAATCCATTTTCTGGATCTCAGGGCTTCCTCTTTCTTTGTTAATTTCCTGATTTGGGTGTAGCTCTGCAAGCATCTGGAATCTCCCTTGGGTTGCTTGACTGAGTATAGAGTTCTAAGCCGGAAATACACTTTCTTCAGCATTTTGAAAGTCTTATTCTCTTATCTTCTAGATTCAGTGTTGCTGAGATGACTAATGCCACACTGACCCCTCACCCTTTGCGTGTGACCCCTAAATAGTTCTTTCTGCCCCCAATTCTCCCAGAAGGAGGTCTGGGATCCACTCTTTATCCCTGAAATATTTAAATTTCATGAAAATGTGCTTTAGGTGAGTCCTCCTCCTCTTTTAAAAAATTCATTGTGTTAGACACTTGCTGGGCCTGTTGGGTGTAGAAAGTCATATTCTTTAGTTTGGGGATTTTTAAAACATTGTTTTCTCTGATGCTTTTCTCTCCCTCCGTCTCCTTGTTCCGTACGGAACGAGCACCTTTTCTTTCATACCCGACCTCTTGTGCGGGCCCAGTGGTCTTTCTCACACTTCCTGAGGGGCCACTGGACTTTGGCCCCATCTTTTAGTTGCATCATCTTGGGTTTTGTTTTCTCGGCTGCAGGTGTCTGGGGCCTCTTGTCTCGGGCTGCAGTGCCCCTTCTCCTCCCTTCGCGGGCAGACAGACGATGTTACTTCTGTTTACTCAGTCCCTTTTCTTCTCTTGTTTGATTGGACATTTGTGTTCCCCGTTGCAGCTTGTTCTTTTGATCTCTGCTGCGGCTTTATATTAGGAAGGTGGCATCAGAGGTTGACTGGAAGCTCTTTTGGCGGGGTGGGGGATGGGCTTTCTGACTGGGGCTTCACTGAGCGTGATCAGTCAGGGGCCCTACTCTTCCTCTGGAAACGTCTCCAAAATTCAGTATTTTGGGTCTTTTCTCTGGGTTCTGGCTGGGGGATGTATGCCTGGTAGCCAGCACTCTGGGAGCCTACTTGGAAAGAGGACTGAAGTGCGGCTAAGGTGTCTAAGTTTCACATAATCTCCTTCCTGTCTGGAGCCTCACCTCCACCCCCGGCTCTGTCTGGCTTCTCTGGGTAGGGAGCTGCCAGGGATCAGTTTCCCCAGAGGGTAAAACTCCAGGCTTCTGCTGGGACAGGGAGGGGCCAGGGCCCAGGTGGCGTGGGGCAGGGACTTGCCTGGTCTTCAGACGGACTTACCCATTCGCTTCTCTCCAAGCCTTCCACTTTCCTCCACTGTCAGAGACGCCTGGTCCTTCAGTCCTGGAGTGTTCTTGAGCGTCTGCAGCACACATAGGCTGTTTTACTTTCAGGGTCCCCCTGGCATGCTTTGAACAGCAGAGGAGGTTGAGCGCTAACCAGATTTCACTCCCCCTTGGCCTCCTGGGTGTGCACTCACCGTGTCATTTGAATACGGTCCCGGTCAGCGGTTTCCCGGCGCGCTCCCCAAGCCTTCCCACAGCCCTGTGTGGTAGGCACTGTCATCACCTCCATGCACAAAGTGGGCAGGGGATCCACCAGGGCACACCGCTGTGGTTTGAACCCCAGAGCCCTGGCCCTGGACAACCATGTCAAGCAGCCTCATGGAGGTGCAGGGGCAAAAGATGGGGGACAAGGTATGAGAGGAGCGTGGTCCTGCGAACTCCTTGGAGCGTCTCCATTGGCCTCAGTCTTCTATTGAGTCTGTGGTGACAATTCGTTACCACAGTCTCAGAGGGTAGGGGCAGTGCCTTTGGGGAAAGTCGGAGGCAGCAGACTAGGGCGAAGGCAGAGAACTTTGCAGCCAGCCCAGCCACTTCACCAGGTGTTTTGGTTTTGAAATGACTTGAAAAAGGAAGCATCCTGAGATCCGGGCTTTTCAAACTGACTGCACATTATGATCTCCTGGGGAAACTTTTAAAAATGTGCATGCTCGGGGCCCTCCCTACCCAAACCAATTAAATCGCCTAGAGGTGGGACTCAGGACTCTCAATCACCTTCCAGGGAATTCCATGTGTGGCAAAGTTAGAACCTGTGCTGTGGGCCAGTGATTTACAAACTGCACCTTGCCCCTGTGTCACCCAGGAGTCTTGTTAAAATGCAGGTTCTGATTCACCAGGTCTCTCGGCTCCCAGGTGATGCTGCTGGCCCTGGGACCAACCGCATTGCACGTACCCGGGCCGTCAGTGACCCTGAACAGCTACAACTGCAGGAAGTTCTTTCCTGGGGGGCAGCATCCACGGTAGGCATTAAGGTGTGAAGTTCAACTTCACGGTTAACTTCTTTTTTTATAACTACTATAAAAATTCATGCATTGCAAAAAGCGATATAAATTTTGTCACACAGTTCTTCTAAACAATTAAGGGGAATATTAATTAGTGAAGGCTTCTGTGCTTTTAGAAATTGTAGATGTTGCCTCGTCTGGTGTGACTCAGTTGGTTGGGTGTTGTCCTGCAGACCAAAGGGTCACTGGTTCGGTTCCCTGTCAGGGCACATGCCTGTGTTGCAAGTTCTGTCCTGGGTCAGGGCACATGCAGGAGGCAACTGGTCGATGTTCCTCTCTCACATCAATGTTTCTCTCCCTCTCTTTCTCCCTCCCTCTCTCTGAAATCAATAAAAGAAAAAAAATTTTTTTTAAAGAAAGTGTAGATGTTACTACAGTTTTCATAAGGGAGGTAGGGGTGGCTTATACAATCAGGTGGGCACCCCAGGCATCCGCCATCTCAGAACATCCAGGGCCCCCAGCCCTCTCTGCAGCTGGCTGTCCACCCAACTCCTCCAACCTCTTCGTGCTGAGGCTCCTTCCCCAGCAACACGAAAGCCTTCTCCTTGAATGAAAAAGAATAACCTACTCTCTCCCCTGAAAGCAACCTACTTTAATACGCCGGACACAGACGTCCCCAAACAAAGCCAGTGCTGAAATTTGGATACATTAAATATTCCTTCTTCATTAGGCCATGAGGAGAAATTGAGGTTTACAAAAAGAGTTATGTTCTGTGCATTTCTGTAGGATGATTAAACAATTTCAAATGCACCCCAAGGGGCCCAAGCATTCAGGGAGCTTCTGAGGCTCCAAAGTTACCTTATTTATTTGTCCCACCTTTCTCCTGCCCCCACCTGGCCTCTCAGAGCCTCTGCTTTTCTCCATTAGCAGACATGGCTATCACATGTCAAAGAGAAAGAATAGTTCAAGAGGAAGTCTGTACTGTCCTTATTTTATAAATTGGGTTTAATAATTCATCTGAAAGAGAATTTTTAGCAACAAGGTTTGCATATAAAAAGGGAACGTGCCTTCCATAATAGGCATCTGTTACTCTTGGTGCAGCGCTGAGTGGGGAGGAGAAAGGCCAGCCAGTCCAAGTGCACCTCTCAGCTTCGCTGAGGGCATCGCGGGCTCTAGCCCTGTAGGCAAAAGCGATTTTAGAGCAAGCTTTGCAAGGAAAGGAATTTAAACCACACCCTGAAAGTCTCTTTGTCACTGCAGCAATCCACCTAGAGGTCACTGGGAAAAATGCCTATTCTGAAAACGTCTGCAGGTTGTAGGTCTGTTCATTTTCTGGTCATAAAACACACCTGCCCAGACCCCACTGTAGCCTCAAATATACCAGTTGGTGTCATTCTTGTAAGGCAGACAGTGTCGGGCTTGGAGGTTCGCAGCTCTGCGCACGCACAGCTGTTCAGAACGTCTAGAAAGTCATTCACACAGTGGCACGTCTCATGTGTGACAGGTGACTTTAAATATTTGTGACTCCAACTTGCTGATATGGTGGGGGGAGCTGAACCTGGGAGAATGAAAGGGGAAGAAAATTAGTGGAAACCTCTAATTGCCCAGGTTTGCTGCCTTGAATGTTTCTGCAGCAGCTCTGCAGAAGGCAGCAGCGTCAATATTTTCAGACCCGACAGTGGGTTAGTTGCCAGGGAGCGAAGGCTCAGCAAAAGAAGCAATTAATACCTCCTTTTTCATTTTATAGACAGCATCTGTCTCCCTGCCTTAAAAAATAGTGGTTTGAGAATTAACTTTCCTTGTTTCCTTCCCCCCAAACGTCCCTATTTTACCATGTCCTTTCCAGAGTCCCCTTCAGCGAGGGGAGCAATGAATTCCCTGACTTGCCTGAATGTTTAAAAAATCTGCAATCATGTCAAGTCTTTCTCTTGAAACCCAGACTATTCCAGCAACGTCACCCAGGAATTTTTCCTTTAAGGATGTAATCTGTTAACACAGATTCTCTTGAGCAATGACACCCAGAAGTGGGAGAGGAAAGGAACATTTTCAAACTACCCAGAGGCATGTGCACCCGCGCCCACCTTCCCAGAGGATACTCGGTCCCTCTCAAAGCGCGCGGGTCTCTGGGCTGGCAATTCCGCGGCCGGCCATTTGTCCTAAGCGGAGGAGTAGTACCGGGTGTCTAAGGTTGCTGCATCTGGTGTTCACGTGTAACAGCAAAAGCTGGCCAGCAACCCAGATGTCGAAAGATAAGGCTGGTGATGACTTAAGTCGTGGCCAGTCCCTGCCACGAAGTGCGGTGCAGTCATTACAAAGAGTTGAGGGAGGACGTTTGATGAGACGGGGAAATGGTCACGAAGTTTTGTTCAATAGAAAAGGGTGTAAGGCAGAATGTACATTTGATAGTTTTTATTTCTCTTAATAAATCAACTTGAATATACTGTAATATATGCTTAGAAAAAATGACTGGAAGGATTTCCAACAATATATGGTATACGGGGGGCGGTCGCTGAGATTATGGGGGACTTCTGGTTCCTCCTTTGTGTTCTCATATGTTTCCAACCGTAAAGCATCACTTACAGTCAGGAAAATAATAAGTCAGAAACAAAGACTCAAATGTGTTATCAAAAGATACGCATTGTTACATTTAGATGCTGTGAAGCGGTTTACAATGCAGGTGCCGCGGACGTGGTAAAGTACCACTTGAGAGATCCCACTTTGCCAGACCGAAGTCAAAGCCTTTCGCTGAGCCTTTCACGCTCTCTGTGCCTTTGTGAGCTGCCTGAGGGCTTTAAACTGAAATGCTGGTGTTTCCGATGGAAGGAGGTGAAAAGGCTCCCTTACTTAACCTATGCCTGTCAGTCTGGGGGCTCTCGCGTCGGAGGGGACACAGCAGAGGGCTGAGGTGCAGGCAGTGGAGCCACGCCGTCTGAGCTCAAGAGCCGGCGGCTCGACCTCCCCGGGCCTCGCTTCCTCCCCCGGAAATGGAAGATAATAACAGCACCCACTTTCCTAGGTTGATGTTGTTGACATGAGAAAATCCGAGCAAAGGGCTGAGAACGAGGCCTTGACACGGAGAAACTGACAGTTTAGTCGGCAAATGTTTGCTGTGCGATAAGCCGAAAATCTCACCTCTTGCCCGGCGGAGGCGCCTGAACCCCGCCCCCAGCGCACCTTGCCTTGTAGGGCGCTCAACACCCTACACCGGGCAAGCCTGCCCGGACCGCAACGCCAGGTGGGGACCGCGTTTGGAGCGGAGACAAAGCGCGCGCGCACGCACGCAGCGCGCTCCGCGTGCACAGCCGCCCGCCCGCCACCTTCGCGCGCCCACGCGGCAGGCGCGTGCACGCAGCTCTGCGGACAGTTCCGCGGGTTAGCCCGGGCCCCGCGGAACTGCTGGGGCTTCGCACGCTGGCGGTAAATGCTTCTTGCACCCCCCGAACACCCGGCAGCCTGCAGAATGTAAAGGACAAAGACGTTAACGAAATAAAACGGACCCTTCCACATCCTGCCGCCTCGAACAGCCACTCGCTTCCCAAGCACTTTCTTACTATCACTCCACAGCCTGGAAAAGGCCAGAAAAGATGCAGAGGAGTAGGGCTGGCAGTAAGAGAGAGGGGTGGGTTAACGAAGGCGAGGGAGGAAGAAAGTACCCTCCCGATACCGTCCCCAACCCCCGCGCTCGAGACCCCTGCTCAGCTCGGGTAGGGGGGACCAGCCTCGCCAGCCCCAGCGCCCCGGGCTTGTGCTTGGGAAGCTGGGGGCTCCGCGGGGCTCTTTGGCTTCCCAGCAGCCACACCCACAGAGGACCTCGGTGGCAACCCGGTGCTCCAATTCCTGCCCCCTGGGACGGCTTGGTCTGCCCACGCCTCCCCCGACCCCCATCTCCTCCATCCGGGTCCCACCCCCTTGATTTGAGAAGTCCTTTTTGAAAGAACACTGAATTTGCCGTTGAGAACGATTATGTGACAAGTCGATGGTCGGTTTTTTTTTTTTTTTAATGATGGAAACATCGGACACAAAGTCACACAATTTTTATGTAGGCTCGATTGCTCTTTCTCAGCAATCCAGAGCTCTCCAAATTAAAAACAAAAATAATCTTAAAGGTTTTCTCTTATGTATCCTCTGCAACGTATATTTGAATCCTGAATACTACAACTTCATTTTAGTTGTGATTATTTGGTGAATTTGACTAATTGTACAAACTTTGACAAAATAAAGACAAGGGTAAAATTATCAGATAAGAATGTTAAAAGCCCACTAAATATTTTGTAGTTTCTGGTCCTGTGTTTGCAATCAATTTTTTTTTTTTTACCATTTTCTTTCTTTTTTCATCCATACATTAGTGGCTTACAAATACTATGATCTTCTTTTGGATCTGATTTGACCTTACTCCCCCCTTGGCAAAACTTTTATTTTCATTTCCTTTGGCCTCCCAACAGGTCTGTATGTAAACAACATGCCTAATTTTTGGCACAGCGGCCTCATTAATTATGTCAGCGCAGAGCTGGCACCGGGGCTCCTCAGCACCTGGTAATTCCTGCTTCCTCCCTGCTCAGTGTGTGTCTTTGAACGGCCCTCCTTCCCTTGCCTCCCCAGCCCCCCTCCCACTCCCAGGCTCCCGTCTGCCCACTTTCCAATTCCTCAAAGGACAGAACGGGAGGTCCCAGAAGAATGACACAGCAGAACTCTATGGAGTTATTGGCCTGAAAGAGAGGTTTTCTGGGTCTACATCCCAGGTCTTCTTTGATAAACTTTCGATGATGATGATGATAACAATAATTACCAGTTACTGAGTGCTTAGTAAATCGTGTGCTTAAAAACAGAAAAGGTGGATTACCTCATTTAATCCCTAAAACAACCCTTGCGGCAGCTGTCGTTACTGCCACTTAACGGATGAGAAAAACTGAGGCTTGGTGAGCACACAGGACCAGTGGGGCCAGGGGCTGGGCCTTACTGTGTCTGCTGTCGCCAGCACACAGCAGCTTGCGGAAGAGCGGCCAGGGGTTCAGGGGTGTGAAGTCTGGAAATCACGTCAACAAGTTACATAGCAGGCGATACGGCTAAACAAAAGGTTCGGAAAGCCATCTCTGAGAGCGTGGATTTGGCTGACACAGGCCAGCAAATACCATCGTCAAAACAAAACAAAACAAAACACCGTGACATGTTTGTGTTGTCAGTTTCCCAAGCTTCTGTGGAAGTCTGAGGTCCTGGCCAGGAGTTTCTTTCCCCTCAGGCCTAGCCCCCTGCCTTGCCCAGTGACAAAGGCAAATCCAGCGCATGCAGTTGTTTGCAGACATTGCTCCTTATTTTAGTATCACACCGTCATCCAGGCCACCGCCTTCCCCCTTCCCAGCAGCATGTGGCATCTGGGTCAACATTCCAGGGAAAAGCCCTGAAGGCGTTGAGAGCCAGTCCCCCCAGAGGACCTGCAGTGGCCGCCATATTGAACCGCTCGGAGGCCTTGAGGCTCCTTGACTAGTGTGAGCAACTCAGCCGTCCCTCAAAAACGTTCACAGATGTCAACGCCTTCCAGGCACTGAGCCAAGGCATGGCAGATAAGTAAACGTGGTCTCTGTTCTGATTTTACTTCAAATTAGGGCTGTAAACAAATCAGAGCAGCTGACTCATGGGGCAGACAGAAACCAGGGCTGAGGGGCAGTTCCTGTCACGTTAGAGAAAAGTGACAGCAGACAGGATGCAAACGCATTCCCGAGAGACAAGAGGAGACCCGAAGGACTGGGTGTGTCAGTTAGCAAAGTCGAAGAGACCCTCTAGGGAGCAGGTAGGACAGGCGCCTTGTCCATACTGCAGGGCAAGGCCAGTGGCTTGTCCTGAGTTATTACATGATTCTGGCAAGTGACCAAAACTTGACGTGCGTCCTAAGAAAAACCCAAACCCTCCAGAAATATAAAAAAGTGGCATTGGGGTTTTTTCTCTCCCCTACTCTACAGTCTCACTCCCTGGGGATAACTACTGTGAACAGTGCAGTTTTGAATCAAAGAAACCTGGTGCTTCTTTTTTGAACATAACAGGAAAAAAAAAAAGCAAGGAAGGTTACCCAGAGGAAAACTGAGACACGGCTTACAAAGTCTCAGCTAGCGGGGTTGCGAGGCCCTGCCTGCTGGGGCAACTCATTCATGCCTCAGCTTCAACTTCTGCTATCTTCGTTGGAAGAAAAGCCTAAGATGGTAACGTTTGCTTGTCGCATGGAATCCAGGTCTCTGCCACAGTCACCAGGCAAACCCTCATTCCATCCTCTGCAGACGTTAAGGGGTCTGATTAGAGGCCAAATGTGCTCACCTGGTTGCTGCCACAGGCAAGCCTTTGCCTTCATGAATGTCTTTATGTTAAATTAATTGATCAAATTAGTAATGTGCAGAACCGGTACGTTTTGAGGCAAGGAGGAGAAACCTGGGCTGGTGAACCAATGCCTGGGGTGAGACACCATCATAGAGGAGCTGGGATTCTGGAGGGAATTTGAACAGGAAAGGAGGCATGACTCCAGGGACGGGCTAGGTTCAAGGCATAAACTTCACCCACTCCCCAATTTTGTCTGGGAGCAGACACATTACAGCATAAAGTTAGAAGCGGGTTAGTTTTGACCAATTTGTATCAGCACAGGTTTATCAAAGGATTCTACCTCTGTACACGCTGCTCCAGAATCTTGACCCTGAACAGGCCTTGAAGTCTGAGTTAGGAGGAGCGGCCACACCACCAGCAGGCTCCCTAACACCCGTCTCCCCTGTATGGCCCATCATAGAGGAGACCACATGGCCGGGCCGAGCCTGTTCAGTGTGGCCATGTGACTAACGAGTGGGCGTGGTGTGTGCATTTTCTCCCGGGTGTCCGCTGTTCTATGCTGACTTTCCTCAAAGCAAGCACTGACGAAGATTTTGAGTGCAAGGTGTTTATTTGGGAAGGTGATTCCAGAAAGCATGAGTAGGGGAGGGGAGCACTGTATGTATCAATCTAGGTCTTCGGAGGGGTAGGTGCCAGGTAGGATTCCATTAGGACATTTCATTAGGGGAACTGTCCATGTGAGGCACAGCGGTGAGGGAGCCAGATGAGGCCGGGAGGGCCCTCAGACCGCCAGGCAAGTCTGACCCTGGGCGAAGGAGAGAAAGTCTTAGACTGCCTGCCAGCCTAAGGAAGGGTCAGCAAAGCCACCCGGGAATCCTTGAGCCTCCACAGCATCAGGGGAGTCCCAGGTCTCCTAGAACCACCTGCTGTAGCACACCTGCTGCGCTGAGTCGTTGGACATCCAGCAGGAATGCGCTGTAACATTTCTTAAACGGCATTTTGAGAAAGCATATCCACTTGCTCCTCCTTGGAACCTTTCCATCGCAGTTGCTAACAAACTGAATATGTAACGGATGGGGATGATGCTCGCTCTCTCTCCACACTCTCCCCCTGCCACCCGCCTCCTTACCTGCTGGAGAACCGGAATAAGTGTGAAATGCCCACAAAGTGAGGAACGCAGAACAAGCGATTCTAGGAAAAACCAGATAGAAAAAATCATTCTCACCCACCCCCCAAGGACTCACTACCAAGTCCCTGATTATAACCATTTCTCTTCTTCACAACTTCATGTGCAAACTTATGTCCAATAAAAAGAAAAAAGACTATTAGGGAAAACATCAAAGCAATAATTCGCTGTACTGAGGTGGTGGAATTAAGGATATTTTTCTTTTATTCCCTTTAGTACTTCTTCATAATGAAATGTGATTTTACCTCTTTAATTTAAATGTTTATATCAGATTATTTTTTCTACTTTTCTGTATTACATTTAAACACCTCCATAACAAAGATTGTGTTTTAAATTTCAAAGCAATTGTTCCTCTCACCCTTTCCACCTTTGCTACCTTAATATCCTCTGCTTCCTGGTCTTCCCTTCACTTCCCTTCACATTCTCCCTGTCACCCAAAATCAAAAGATACCATCAGCTCCACATCCTCGGTGGTTCATTAGGGCATGCGCCTTCTTGGGCGGATAGGAAGCCTTGGTGTTTCCCCGAGCAGTGCATGGAATTGAAGGGGTACTGACGGTGGTGTCTCTCCTGAGGCGAAGCTGGAAGATGAAATCTGGTCTGAGTTTCTATTCAGTCCTCTGAAAAAAAAAGTCACTTCCTGCACAAAACCAACTAGCTAGTCATCGATTCTACTCCCTCTTCTCCCTGGGAACAGCAGGACCACATTTTCCAGATTCCCTTGCAGTTCATCCTATCCATGTGAGAATTGCGGCCGATGGAACGTGAGTGGAAGTGATTGTGCCATGTGAGAGCGCAAGACGGAAGGAGCCGGGGTCCCTAATCACCACTTGGAGGGGAGCTGCCTACCCAGCAGGACAGCCGCCCACCCAGCAGGACAGCCATTCTGGGCTTTACTTGGCAGAGAAATAGCCTTCAATTGTGTTAAGCCACTGATGTTTGTTAACAGCAGCAAACCTACCAAACTAGTCTACTGTTAACCTCGCTGGTCGGCCAAGCTGGCCTTGCAGCCACGCCCTGACTCCGCTTGTACTGAGCTGCGTTAGGCTGCGAAGAGCTGTGGTGCTCCACCTTTTTGAAGGCTTGCAACCCGGCCTCTTCTGCAGTCACACTACAATTAGGGAGATACTGCCCTTGACGTTCCCTGTGAAACCTGGTAACATTCTCCAGATCATTGTATCTTTCTCCAGAGGAAGTGGGTTTGCATAGGGAGCCTGTGTTCTCTGTCCCTAATTATCAGTAGGATGATGCGTGAGTCACTCAGCCCCTAGACTCTTGGGAA
Source organism: Desmodus rotundus (assembly GCF_022682495.2). Classification (NCBI taxonomy): domain Eukaryota; kingdom Metazoa; phylum Chordata; class Mammalia; order Chiroptera; family Phyllostomidae; genus Desmodus; species Desmodus rotundus. Next base: position 127,516,838 of record NC_071394.1, read on the forward strand.
AAAAGCCAGTTCCCTTCAGAGACAGGCAGTAACACCTGTAGTCATAACTAATTATGGCTGAGTGAGAGGCTGAGCACTTTCAACAGGTTGACTCATTTTTAATCTACACAGCCTCCAGTGATGGACGGGATGTTACCACTGCTTTGGAAATCAGAGAAACTAAGGCACAGAGAGATTAACACATTGCCCCAGGCTACAGCTGCTCACTATCAGATTCAGTTTCTAAATTCTCTGGCTTCTAAATCGCTGAGATTGGCACCAGAATGAAGCTCCCATGGCCGCACGGCTCTTGGTGCTGGCCCACGACTCGCCCGACTTGGTTGTTGCCTCATCCGCACCCTGGGCTCCCCTCCTGCTCCTGAGATCCACCCCCTCCCCCGGACAGCTCTGCTCTGGAAATTTACAGCGTGGCGAGGGATGACATGGTCTCCCTCTTCCTTGATCTACTTAATCTGATTAGACACAAAGTGTAATAGGCCTTGATTCGGAGAACTTCCCCTTGCCAAATGAAGTCCCCTGGGATCTCTCCCACACAGACCTTGATTTGTGAACACCAGCCTCCTCCAGCCCTCTGTGATTTTCCTTAGTGAACCCAACAATGCCAGCTCTCCAGCAAAAGAGAGCCGGAGATGAAAAATCTTGGTTTCCTGGGAATTCAGGGAATTCAGGGGGCATCGGAGGTCATGTTCCGGATGCAGAGTAGATCACCTCGACTTTACTTGTCGGCGTAACAGTTACAAAGTGACAACCGGACAAACCATGGGCCTGGATGGGACACCTGGCTTAGTATTGAAAGACTAATGAAATGATCCGTTATGACTGTTCTCAGTAATTTGGCATTTCTCTTATAAAATGCCTCATGTACTCTGAATCTCTCCAAGTGTAATTCATGGTACACCTTCCTGGACTATAGTGAGAATAAAACTATCTACCATTTATCAAGCACTCACTATGTTCCTCTGCCAAACAAAGGCCATTTACCTGCCTTTCCATCCCCATTTTAGACATAAGGAAACACTCAGCGAGGTTAAGCTACCTGTTCAAGGTGCGGTAGACATCCGAAGATACCTATGTCCTAATCCCCAGAACCTGCGAATGCTGTCCCTGCGAGGCAAAAGGGACATGGCAGCTGTGATTCAGTTAAGTGTCCTGAGTTGGGGAGGTCATCCTGGGACATCGGGTGGACCCAATGTCATCACAACAGTCCTCATGAGGGAGAGAGGCAGCAGGAGAGTCGGAGAAGGAGAGGTGACAGCAGAGCAAAGGTAAGAGGGATGCTGGGCCACGAGTCAAGGAACAGGGAGACGGCCTCTCAAAGTGGGACAAGGCAGGGGATGGATTCTTCCCTGAGCCTCCGGAAGGGACACAGCCCTGCTGACTCATTTCCGATGCATGACCGCCAGAAGTGTAAGATGATAAAGTTATGTTGCCTTAAGCCACAAAGTTTGTGGTGATTTGTTCCAGCAGCCATCGCAGACTGCCACGCAAGTCACGTGGATGTTGGGTGGCAGAGGCAGGATTTGAACCCTGCTCTTACATGGCCTTGGAATTCAAATATGTGACTTTTAAACTTTTAAAATATAATTTCTATTGCATATTACAGCAAATATGATATTAAGAAACAAAATGGAAAACTCAAGTGATTTTTAAAGATAAAGTAGAAGACGTCAAAAAAAAATCCGGTAGATCAAAGGAACAGAATAGAGGGCATAGAACCAGGCATGTGTTTCTACGGTACGCAGGCACAGTGATGAAAACGCCACCACAAAAGCATGCGGGAAGTTGATGGTGATGGGAAACTAGACTTTTTCAAAACGTAATTACATGCAATAAACTAAAACTGAAGCCCTGCCTCATACTCTGAGAAGCAAGACTCCAGACTGATTAAAGCTCTAAATGCAAAAGGGAAGGTAATAAAGCCAATGGGAGAAACTGTATGAGAACATCTCATAACCAACAGAAGGGCAACCGTATGACCAAAAAAAAAAAAAAAATTCAATAGATTTTATTGTATTGAGTGAAAGGATTTCTGTTCAGTAGTCAAATATGATCAGCAAGTGTCATTATGGGGAAAGATGTTTGCAAGGATTTGAAAAGATAAAAAATAAACTTTTGTTTTTTACAAAGAACTACAAATTAACAAGAAAAAGACAGGAAACCTAACAGAAAATGGGCAAAGGGTATGCATGGTCAATTCATAGATGAGATTCTCAAATTCAATAACAATCAGACAGATGCAATGAAAATCATGGACATAATATAGGACACCCATCGGAATAGAGGAAAAACAGAAAGGTGCCCCACTGATCAGGGTGTATGACCTTTTCAACGTGTTGCTGCATCTGCATCGGCAATACTTCGTGGAGATTTTAGCATCTGTGTTCATTAGAGAGAGACATTGGCCTGTACTTTTCTTTCTTCGTTGTGCCTTTACCTGGTTTTGCAACTAGGGTGATATTGGCCTTGTGAAAAGAGTTTGGGAGTCTTCCTTCGTCTTGAATTTTTTGAAATAGTTTGAGAAGGATAGGAGTTAGTTCTTCTTTAAATGTCAGTAAAATTCACCTGTGAAGCCATCTGGTCCAGGGCTTTTCTGTGCTGGGAGTTTTTTGATTACTGCTTCACATTCGCTATTGTTAATGGCCTGTTCAGGCTTCCTGCTTCTTCTCGGTTCAGTTTTGGAAGAGCGCATGTTTTTAGTAACGTGTCCATTTCACCCAGGTTGTCCAATTTCTTGGCATTTGGTTGTTCAGAGTAATTTCTTACAGACCTTTGTCTTTCTGTTGTTTCAGTTGTAACTTCTCCACTTTCATTTCTGATTTTATTTATTTGGATCTTCTCTCTTTTTTTCTTGATGAGTCTGGGTAAAGGTTTGTCAATTTTGTTTATCTTTTCAAAGAAACAGCTCCTGGATGTATTGATCCTTTGAATTATTTTTTTAGTCTGAAAAATAGGAAGGTAATTAACAGTAAGGGCTGACGATGTGAAGAGATGGGAAATTTTGTGCACTGCTGGGGCGTGGGTAAACTGGGACAGTCCTTCAGTAAACCCATCTGGTACAGGTCCTAGGATAAACGACCTCTCTCCTGGATGAACATCCCACAGACCTGCCCATACAGGCCCGTGGGGGGCACATGTTCAGGGCGTTCACATCTGTGTTGGTTTGGGAGTAGAGATTTGGAGGCAGTGCAGGGGCCCATGCGGAAGGGGCAATGGATAGAGTTAGTGTGGAGACACACCGGGGCAGGTTCTGCAGCTGGAGCAATACCCTCGCTGTACGCCATGCGCATGTATCGTAAAACATTGCATTGGGTGAAAAAAGATACAGGGCACGTCGGTTGCATTACCCAACGCCATATACACAAATTAGGACACAAAACGACACTGTATATTCTACAAGGAGACCTACTTACCAGTGGGCTCTTACCAAACCCGCTGTAGTGGGTGCCTGCGGGAAGCGGGGAGTAGGAGAAGAGAGCAGGGGTAAAAGGAAGACAAACCAATTGAAGGGGAGTGCTGACTCCTACAGAGCAGTGATGCTAATGTGCTATAACGTGAGGTCCCTCTACCCCTAAAGTAATAGAAATAATAGTTTTAAATGGGGGGACCCTTTCTGCAATAAACCACGCCATGCCACAGGAGCGGGTCCCCAGAGGCACACACTTTTCCCTGTCAAGTTGGCTGGAAAATGTGAAGTGTTGACAGGTGTCTACCGTCATCTGATTCTCTGAAATACTCTGAGCGCTGGGAAGAATAGAAACAGGATAACTTGCCTCTGGAAAAGGCCTCTCAACGTAAATTCACTTCAGATGAGAACAAAAATGTCATTTCAAGCCGTGCAAAAATTTGCAACATAATCTTTTTAAACTTGAGAAGTGAAAGTTGCAATTATGAAGATAGGTTCTGTCTCATGTTTCACAAAACTGTATTCTCAACGCAGTACTGATCTGCTGTATTGCTCGTGCTCAGGCCAGACCCCGTGCAATAAATATCTGTTGAATATTTGAATGAATGAATGAATGAATGGACAAAGGATGACCAGTTCTTAGAAAAAACAAAGGAAGAATCAAGTGCTACTTTTCCCCCAGAGCTTTCCATCATTCCTTTCCTCAATTTTAACTGATTCAATTCTACAAGACTCTTTTTTTGTTTTTGCTGACCTTGCATGTGACTTGAGCAGTTCTCCAATGTCACTTTTATTAACTTTGTGAAGTCCTGCATCTTTGCAGACATTGTGGTTTCCCTTTGCAGTGGATTTGCATTGTACTTGCATGGCAGGCAGGGGCAGGATGTTTCCATGGGAACCGACTTCATGAGTGGTTGTTCGTAAGTGACTATTTGATCACATCTGCTCTGCTTGCCATTGCAACCCTTGCTCCTCCCAGGTTCTCAGACGCTCTCTGCTACCTCCACTTTGCACGTAAGAAAAATAGGCTCTAGGAGGTTAACTGGCCTGTCCAAAGCCCCATGACTTGAATGTGGTCAACCACAGAAAGCACAGTGGGAGGGAGACCACCAGAGAGGTCGTATCCAAAGACGTATCCAAAGACCTGCAAGGAACGGAGTGAGGCTGGCCAGGAAGTGTGGGCTGTGTGCTCACTCTGTTAATATTGGCTTGTAATAATAATCATTCCAGCAAGGAAAATGTCTCTTCTTAATTTTAGTTTGAGTTCTCCTTGCTCATGAAATTCTTATCTTCTAGGTAGGGAGGAAACCATGTTTGTGAACAAGTGATATTTTAGGGCCTCTGGGTCTAGCCATGTTGTAGCATATACCAGAATTTTCTTTTTAAGGCTGAAAAACATTCCATTGTACACATATATGACATTTTGCGTACTCATTCATCCAGTTTTGGACACGTGGGTTGCCTCTACCTTTTGAGAATGATGCTGCTGTGAACATGGGCATAGAATTATCTCTTCAGGACCCTGCTTTTAATTTCTCTGGGGTCTATACCCAGAAGTGGAATTGCTGGGTTATATGGTAGTTCTATTTGCAATTTTTTGAAGAACCTCCATACTATCTTCCACAGTGTCTGTACCATTTTACAGTAACACCAACATGACTCAAGGATTCCAAGTTCTTCACACTCTCACGAATACTTGTTAGTTTCTGATTTTTTAAACAATTTTGTTGAATTTACTGGGGAGACATCAATACACAAGGGTTAATAAAATTGTATAGGGTTCAAGTGTACAGTTCTGTCATCTGTCATCTGTATATTGTGCAATACTGTGTGTTCACCACCCCAGTCCAAGTCTCCTTCCATCACATCACCACCTATATCCCCTCTTACCGTCTCCTATCTCCCCCACCGCACCCCTTCCCTCTGGTGATCACCATGCTGTTGTCCGTGTCTCAGAGGTTTTTGTGTGTAATCCCCTCACGTTTTTCACCCAGCTCCCCAACCCCCCACTCCTCTGACAGCTGTCAGTCTGGTTTTTGCATCTATGAGCTTGTTTCTATTTTTTTTCTTTATTAGATTCCATATGTAAGTGAAATCACATGGTATTTGTCTTTCTCTGACTGGCTTATGTCTAGTATAATACTTAGAATGGTACTCTCTAGGCCCATTCACACTGTCGCAGAAGGTAAGATTTCTTTCTTTTTTATGGCCGAGTAGTATCCCGTTATGTAAATGTACCGCAGCCATTTCGTCCACTCATCTGCTGATAGACACTTGGGCTGCTTCCAAAGCCTGGCTGTTGTAAATAATGCTGCAGCGAACATAGGGATGCATATATTCTTTCAAATTAGTGTTTGGAGTTTCTTTGGATATATGCCTAGAAGTGGGATCGCTAGATCATAAGATAGTTCCATTTTTAATTTTTTGAGAAAACGCCACATTGTTTTCCACAGTGGCTGCACCAGTCTGCATTCCCACCAACAGTGCACAAGGGTTCCCTTTGCTCCACATCCTCCCCAACACTTGTCATTTGTGGACTTACTGATGACAGGCATTCGGACGGATGTGAGGTGGTATCTCACTGTGGGTTTAATTTGCATCTCTCTGATGATTAGCAACGTTGAGCATCTTTTCATATGTCTATTGGCCTCTGTATGTCCTGTTTGGAGAAGTATCAATTCAAATCCTTTGTCCATTTTTAAATTGGATTGTTTGTGTTTTAGTGTTGAGTTGTATAAGTTCTTTATAAATTTTAGATATCATCCTCCTATTAGATGTACCATTGGTGAATATGTTCTCCCATTCAGTGGGCTGTCTTTTCATTTTGTTGATGGTTTCCTTTGCTGTGCAAAACCTTTTTAGCTTGATGTTGCCGGGGGGACCACCTCCAAGGTCACGCTTCTTTCCAGGGGAAGCCTATACTCTGCCAACGCTGGGACATACAGGCCTGAGCCCCCTAAGTCGGGCACCTCTACAGGGCCATCCCAGCTGCAGAGCATCCCTAGGGGTTGACTGAGGCCTTCCTTGTACTGCACCACAGCCGACTTCCTCCTCTGCCCGCGCCTGCCTCCTTCACCTCCCTTCCTCAGGCTCGCTGCCCAGAACGCTCCTTAATAAACATCCTGGATGCTACTTGACTTCCTGGGGGCCAGGCCTGCCATAGCACATGTATATGCCATGTCCCCACCCCTCGCCTTGGGACAGGGAAGCCCCGGAGTACAAAACATGCATCTTGCAGAGAGATGCCAGAAGCCCGAAGTGGTCGGAGGACTGGAAGCCTACCCCGGACTGTTTATCACAGCTGTGACTACAGTCAAGACGGGGAGGGCTGAGGCCGGGACCAAGAGGCATCGGGTACCACAGGCACTGATTCCAAAATCATCAAGCAAATTTGGATCTTGCCCTGCCAAAGCTTAATGATGATAATCAATTGCTATTATTTCCAAGCATTTCAGTGTGCCTATATAAAATGATGTACGGGAAGGAAAAGTGGAAATTTTTTATTTCAAGAATATGCTAAGGACATACTGGCCGCTGAGCCAAAAAAAAAAAAAAAAATAGTTCTGTGCTTTTGGAAGCTCAGCAGCTGACTTCCGGTCTAGTGCTCCGGTCCTGCAGGTCAGCCCCCTGCAGCGATGTGGGTAAAAGCCAAAAATCACCTACATTCTACTCACCATCTTCCAAGTGCAGCACGAAAAATGCCTGGTCACCAAGGAGGGCCTGCTTCCAGGTGTTTTTCTCCCAAGTCCCCGTGCGGAGCTGAGGCCCACAGCCAGAGGAAGCAAAAGTGCTTCTCTCCAGCCCCCACCAGCATCCCGAGGGACGAGGCCAAGTGGCTCCCAGAGGAAGATTGGGCGGAGCCGAGACTTCAGCAGGGAGGAAGGGCCAGGCTGAACTCCCTCCCGAGTGCCCGTCTAGGCCCGATGCACCGTGTTTTGTTTGCTTTTAATCACTGCCTCAGATTAATCAACAATTCCTTAAAGGAACTCTCCTAATAGATGAAAAGCCATAGAGGAGAAGACAGCTGACTAGAAATTCTAAAAGGGGGAATGGGAATTTTCTTTTATTTACCTGACTAAGAACAAAAGACAGTGATTGGAGCCAAGGCCGCGGAAACTCTGGCTGGACCAAGAAGAGACAGAAGGACCTGCAGAAAAACTGAGTTGTATTCCAGGTACTCAGTTGCTTGACCATGGGCCAGTGGCTCCTCCTTAATGAGTATTTATGGGCTTGGGGGTCTGAGAACCCAGAGGTCCTCCAAATTACATCTAGGGGTAGTCACGTAAGATAACAGAGGTGAAGAATTGCAGGGCCACGCAAGATATCTTAGTAGCCTCGCGAGCCCTGTTCATTTGGCCCAGAGCCAAGCAGAGTAGAATTGTCAGCTTCTCTCTTCCCTTCCAAAAAGAAATTGAGCCAACAGCACTCAAGAGAAGGAATTTCTGCAGACCCCTGAGTACCTGACTTGGGAAAAGTGGAACTCAGAATTTCCCTACCGCAAAGGCAGTGGTGGTAGAAGCTTCCGGTGAAGTCGACACTGGGTCAGGCACCCACAGCTAAAGGGAAACGCCACTGAGATTCTCCAGAGCATTCAGGAAAAAAAGGAAAAAGTATATTGTTGTCATGCCGATGCCAATTATCTTTAACCAAATCTTCCAGTTTCCCAGCTGAGAGAGACTGTGATTGGATTGGTCAAGTGCATCACTGCCAGGTCCTCCTTCACCGAAGAGATTAACCTGCAGAACTTCCCACAAGATTGGAGTTTCTGGAGGGCGAGGACTGTGTCCCACTCTCTCGGGACAGTGCTGTGGCGTGTAACACACTCCCAGTGGCTGAATGGATAACGGGAAGTAGAGGCTGCTGATTGAATAGCCAACCTTCACAATTCTCCCTCTTGCCCACCTTTCCTCCATCCCACTCCCTACCCACAAACTCAGGGGGCTTGTTTCTCAGGACATATTAGCCACTGTTGGAATTTGCTTCGGGCCTGGATTTTCCAGATAGTATCCCAGAGATCTCCCAAAGAAAAGGTTAGTGGGACGTAAAGAGCGGAAGTGAATGGCATTGTTGTTCCCAGAAAGAGACCCTAAGCAATTAGAGTAAAAATTCAGGAGGCAAGGCGAGAGGAGTGGGCAGCAGAGGGCAGTCAGTAACACGGGTTTAGTAAAATTTAATAAGGTGTAATTGACGCTCATTAGATTTATTCACATTACAAAGAGAAAGCTGTTTGCTAATGAGAAAAGCTTTATCCCCCAAATTTCAGTTCACGAATTCATTTCCCCTCTTCCTTGCTGGTTTGGCACATTTTGAAATGGCTTGGTTAAAACAATTATTAATCCTAAATTAAATACCCATGACAATTAATCCCCCAAGAGCCGAGGCAAGTTGCTACTGCTTCCTACCTCATTTTCTCCACGACCAAGTCGTTATTCTGTCTCTCTAATGCTACTTGTGAACCATATTGAAACAGAAGAAATATATGCTAGGTTAAAAAGAAGAAAATAAATACAAATAAAACAGAGACAGTAAACACGTTTGTTAATTAGGCCACAGGCTGGCATATTTAGCTTTGCTACTTTGTACTTCCCATTAAAGGATTATATTTAAAAACGAAAGGGCAAAACTTTTGTTACTAGCAGTGTGCCTCATCTGTAAAATGTGAACAATAATTGCAAGTTTAAATGAGTTAACCTATGTAAAGATCTTAGGACACCCGCAAGAGCTGCTCTGAGCTGCTGTTACCATTATCCTCCCCCTGAGTTCCCTCGGGGCATTCAGGTTATTATTTTAGTATTATGTCAAATAATATTTTTTTAAAATACCTGTTCAACATTTAGTTTGGAGAGGCTCTGAAAAGGTAATTTGCTATTAATAAACATATTTTCTTCTGTTTGAAAAAGATGTAATTACACACGTTTTGTCAGATGCGATTTTGTGGACCAGAAAACCTGGGCAGCATTTTAAATGGTTTAACTATTTAGATCCTAAACTATTCTTTCCATTATGCATTTTTCTGTTTCAAAATTTCAGCAACAGTAGCGGCTAACATCAGCAACGCCCAGCGGTCTAAACCTGCCCGATGGTGGTCCTGCCCCTGGTGTGTCCACCTCGTACAAGTAAATGACAAACACACACGACAGTGCAGCCAGCCTTGGCCACGTGTTTCTGCCCAAGGTCCTGCCTTCCTTGGCGGGAAGGGGGCCTTTCGCTTTTGGTCGATTGTGACAAACCTCAACAGAGATAGATCAGGATATTTCCAGTTTAAGGACAGGCTCCCCACCTCCGCCCCGAGAAGCGAGGCTGATTTACATCTGACCTTCCACACCGTCGTGTCTGGAAACCTGGCTCACAGACAGCGCACTTTGTACGGTAAACTGGAGTGCGCCTTACTGCTTGTGCCGCTAACCCGCTGCCCTAACAGCCCTCCCTCTAATTTGGCCTCCCATGACTCTCCCCCAACCAACTCCTACCTCATTAACACTCTTTTCAAATTCTCCATCGAATTAAGTCTCATTGTTCCTACGTCGTTTCAACACAGAGTCAGTGCACCCTGCAGCAAGGCAGGGTGAGGCAGGTGGAAGCTCTGGGCGCTGAGGAGGTCAGGATTTCTGGGCGAGGATTTCACTCGGAGGTGGAAACGGTCTGCGTTCCAGTGAAATCTGTGTCATCCATCCGCCCCTCTCTGGAAGGCAAACTGGAGCATCTCCCTGCGGGTGGTCACCTCCATGGGCAATTTCTATCCTTGTCTCTTTTCGTCCTCACAGCCACTTTGGAGATAGGTGTCCATGCAGCTCGGAGACACTCAGGAAGATGGCTTTAACCAAAATAAGGGCTTTTTTTCCCCTCGTGTGACAAAAAGTCCAGAGAAGTAGCTGCCCAAGGCTCCTATGGCTGCTTGAGGAATCATCAGGGATCCGGGATCCACCCAGCATGTGGCTTCCCTTCTCATTGTCACAAGGTGGCTACCCCTCCTCCAAGAACAGCATCTGTGCCCCACGCAAGAAGAAAGGAAAGGCAGGGAGTGACAGGCACGTGCCTGCCGGCTCTGTCCTTATTTGTGAGGAAAGCAATAGCTCTCCTCGAAGCCATCCCAGCAGGCTGCTGATTACCTCTCCTCCGCAGGAACTGGCCATATGAACACCACTCGGTGCAAGGGAGCTTGGGAAAGGAGCACCTGCTCTGGGAAACTGCTCCTCCGGATGGGCGGGGTTCTATTGGTGAGAATGAAGGAGGAATGGCCGCGGTGGGGAAGCAGTGTCTGCCTCAGTACCATCAGTTCTGTTTTACTGACGAGGAAAGAACTCTGGAGAAGCTTCCAGACCTACTCACAGCCATGCGCCTGGTCAGTGGGAGAGCCAGGACCCCACCTGCACACGCGGGATGGTGCAGTGTGCAGGAGCAGGACCCCACCTGCACACGCGGGATGGTGCAGTGTGCAGGAGCAGGACCCCACCTGCACACGCGGGATGGTGCGGTGTGCCAGAGCAGGAGAGAGCCGGGCACTGGCCCTCCTTCCCCACGACACAGGCCCAGCCGAAACACAAATGGCAGGAGTGATTTATTGTCTGTGGTCCTGGGCAATCTCTTTCATTTATTTGGCAGCGATATGGAGATAATTTGTGTGTTACCTGTTTTGCTGATGGAAAAAACATTCAAGTGAATTAATCCAACTATTTATTAGGTTGGCCAAAAAGTTCATTCGGTTTTTTTTTTAGAAGCTAGTTCTGGTAGCGCTTAATCATCTTTAACTTCATTCGAAACAGTTTTGTTAGATTGTATTGTGACAGCTGTCATATCAGCGTGCATTTAAAAAAACTTACCGAAAGTGGTGAATTTTTCTGTAGCCATTTTAACATTGAAGATGGAAGAAAATATGCAACATTTTCAGCATATTATGCTTTACTATTTAAAGAAAAGTAAAAACGCAACTGAAACATAAAAAAAGGTGTGTGCAGAGTATGGAGAAGGTGCTGTGACTGATCAAACATGTCAGAAGTTGTACATGAGGTTTTGTGCTGGAGATTTCTCACTGGATGATGCTCCACGGTCGGGCAAACCAGTTGAAGTTGACAGTGTTCAAATCGAGACATCAATTGAGAAGAATCAATGCTGTACATGCGGGAGAGAGCTGACATCCTCGAAATATCCAAATCGAGGAAGTTATTGGTGAAAGCTAAAAATGTGTCTTTATTTTATGAAAAAAAATATACAGACTCTGGCCAACCCGAGACTTAATGGCGGAGCCCGGAGCAATGCCAGACTGCGGAAGCACTGAAGCGGGTGAGCAGTTCGCCCTGCTGGAGGATGGCTGGCTCCATGAAAGAGACCCTGGAAAAGTCAAGGACGGAGAACACCTCCGGGGTCGATAAACAACATTTCCGTCATGCTTCGTGAATGAGGTTGACTCAGGAATTAACGAAACCTCCAGGGGCTCCTGGGCGTGGGTCTATGACCCTTCAGAGAGGCGGGGTGCGGGGTGTCCCAGCAGAGGGCACTGGACTGTCACGTGGTTCCTTTTGGGGGACTGTGCACGTGCACTGGCGGAAGGAAGATGCTGCAGTGACCTGTCTGATTTCACAACCACAGGGGCTGCACGCTGACTAAAGCAGCGCCTTCCGGACTCAGGTCTGGACTTCCTCATTGGTTCTCTCCCCTAGTCCACCCGCTTGGCTCTCCTTTTGTCCGTCTACACGCACCAGTTCTTTGCAGTCTCCCCTTCACCTGGTCTGTAGGTCTGTGACACTAAGCAGACAGTGTGCCATGAAACCAGTTTACCATGGGCTAGTGGATAGAAACGAGAGTTAAGTTCCCAAAGCATCTTATCAACGTTGTAATGAAATGGCATTATGCGAGGACCTGCTGTATATGTTAATAGCCTGGGGCCCACATTCAGGTTAGAAGAGTCACAGACTCCAAACAGAAATCTGCAGGGGTTATCAGCACCACAGGTGCACCTATGGACAAAAATAATGTCCCACTCTGACTCAGCTTCTCCCACTGCGTGCCACAGTCCCCAGGTGTCTCGGCCACCTCCAGGCCGTGGTCTAGGTGAGGCTCTGGGCTGCACCTGACTTTCTTCTTACCCTGACCTCCATTAAGTCAGCCCCTTCTCCTCCTTCCAGGCTATCCCTGGCTCTCTCGGACAGGATTAGGATCCAAAGGGCTCCCACAGGAGTCGGAACCAGCCACACGGCATGGTTGTGGTGGATTTCTAGGGGGATTGTATCACTTATCGTCCAAACTGGAAGCCTTCAGAAGAGAAGGCAGAGCCGTTAGTATTCACACAAGAACGATGAGCACACACACGAGGACATGCCCCCGAGACATGAAAATGTAAACTAAAACAGAAAAGGCTACATCTTAGAATCAGGGAGACTGTCTGAGCCCCTTCGTTTTCCCTCCTTCCCAGAGAGCAGTGAGGGCTCCGCAGTCCCATGGAACAGACAGGACAGGCCTGGGACGAGAGTTATGCACCAGTGTTGGGGCAACGGAGGGCCAGTCTCTATCCCATGCAGCCATTTCTACGTCCCAGTAGAATAGCATATGGTCGGCACTCAATAAACACTTATTGAATCAAATTTGGTCTGCACTTCCCCTTTGCATCTTCTCTGCAAGTCTACCAACTGGAAAGCACTTTGCAAGCTGTTTCTGAGCCAACACACGCACCATCATTTCTTTTAGAAACCTTCTGGGACTTGGATTCGTTTTGAGAAATCCACTAGCATTAGGGAGCCCTGTGAAAGTGTGTGATCAATATATTTTTGCTGACTGGTGTGCAGCTCGGGTGTTAACTAGTACCAAGTGAGCAGGTCCCATCAGACGTGTAAGGCGACAAAGTGGCTCACTGCTTGGGCGAGACACACTTGAAATCCCTTTAGAAGCAAGAAGGTACGAGAGGAGCTTCCCCTTCCGAGAAGTATTGGCAGGACTTACTAATTAAAGTGAAGAGCGAATGTCTGAGTCACACTTCCTGGCTTCCTGGCTCCCTCCTTTTGGTCTCCCACTTATTGCCGAACCATGTGCTTCTCCGCTGGAAAACGCTGCAGACCACACATCTGACACTAACGCAGACACTAATGATTTTAAGTTTCTCCAAGCAAATCAGAGGATTTGTCTGTGATACAAATAAATGTGTGCTTTGGGTTGTGATTTTTCCAGTGAAGCTCTGGGGAGCCGCGCACACTTGTTTTCTCCTTCTTTCATCTAAGGCACACAGGTTTTCACAAAGGCAGGGTGTGCGTATTGGGAGGGGATGATGAGGGGACTCATGGAACCCCAGGTTGATAAAATCCTGCGGGATTGCGAATGCTGTCACTTTTCTTGCAGGTGAATGGAGTGGAAACTTTCAATTCTTGGTTTCGCAATACATATTTCAAAAGGAACCTCCTTATTTTATCATTGATTTTATGATTGTTCTTTTTTAAAAAAATGAAATAATGCTGCCAGTCTGGCAATAAAAAGTGTTGGTTTCTTCCTTCTCCATTACCAACCTGCAGGTCCACCCCCCAGAGGCAGCCACTTAGTTCAGTTCTTTGTCCTGGAACTCACTCACCGTCCGATTTCTACATAATGTGCTTGTGCCGAAGTTCCTTGGTTTATCAGTGTTGAAAATGACTTCCTACTAAATTAGATAAGAATTTAGCTCTCCTACAGATCACCGCCCTCCCTTTGCATTTAACCCACCCTCCTAAGGTGCTATTTCAGGAACTGAACCAGTAGCCAGGGTTGACACTGTTACTGTGCAAATATTGATCCCAGCTGAAGCATGCGCACTTTCATCTTTTTCTCTCCTGTAGAGTTTTTTGTTTTTCTTGGAGTTAATCATTGCCTCAGGTTTTTGTTTGTTTGTTTTTGTTTTTCATTTACTTCATTGTCTATGTTCTTATTGCCCTCGTTTCCCGTATCTTCCGGTGGATCTACAAAGTGGCTACAGCTAACACCTTCTAAGTGGCCAGCAGATCAGAGGCTTTATGATTTCCTGAGACCTCTTTTCCTCAGCCCCGTGTTGAAGCTGGCAGAGGCCACAGGCCAGCCTTTCCCTTAGGTCCTTCCGGGTCGTTTCTCCGGTTTGCTGGATCTAAAGTTTTCTTCTTCTTTTTTCTCTCTCTTTTCTTCCTTGTTTTGCTTAGGCGCACCTTCCAGTAGTTTCCCAATACTGGGTGCTTGAGACCAAATTTTTTTGAGATTGTACCCATCTAAAAAGTTTTGCTTTCAGAATTGATCGATAACTTGGAAATATAGATTCTTTGATTCAACATTATTTCTCCTCATACTTTTAAATTTATTGTTTCCATCTTGCTCTGCAGAAGTCTAATGCCATTATGCCACCCAATTCTTTCTGTGGGACCTATTTTTTCCCCTCCTAGATGCTTCCAGAATCTTTTCCTTATTCTTGATGTGTGTCGGTGTGAAATTTGTATTTCCTGAACTGGATAATTATTGTGCCCTTTCAAGTTCTGGACAGTTTCCTGGTAATATTTCTTTAATAATTCCCTTCTTTATTTTCTGCCCTATTATCCGTATTTTGGAGTTTTTGTTCTATTCTCTGGGAGAGTTGTTATACTTTATCCTCTGGTTCTGCTATTTAATTTTTTTTAATTTCATTTTAAATTTTCAAAGTTGCTTTCATATTCTCTGTTGTTCCTTTTTTATGGTATTCTGTCCTTATTTTGTTTTCTGGGTGTTTTTTTTGGGGGGGGGCTGAAATATATATTATGCTCCCTCTAAGGGATGATTTAGTGAGTAGGCACCTGCATGCAGAGGAGGCAGGCCCAGTGCGCAGGGACTGGCCACTGTTACTGGGGTGGGTCCGGGGGCTGCTGGGGTTGCCGTCAGGCCTGGCCTTGCCCCCAGTGCCAGGGTCAGGAGGCCTTTATTTGAGGCTCCACAGATTCTCTAGAGAAGACCCTTTCAGGTTCCACCTTGTCACATTGGGGGACAAGGTAAGGAAACAGTAGAGGCCCCCCTCGAGATGGATACTTTTGTCTTATCTGCCTGCTGTGACCCCCACGCCTCTCTGCCACCTTCCCTGTGCCCAGGCCCCTGAATCTGAAATGTCTACATGGAAGGGTGTCCTGTAGGAAAGAAACCTCACATCTCCTGTGGGTGGCAATGGGTGAGGCTGAGTCCATCCACTTTGTAGACAAAACTAGATTTTATCCCCTGCTTCGCCTCCAGCTGCTGCAGTTCTGGTGTTTTAAGGCCCTGGACTTTCCCAGGACTCTTCTGGGTGGGCTGTGTGGTTCCTCCTCAGCACCTGGGCTGTGATGGCCTCCATGTCAAAGGTCAGAGACCACACCTCCCAGTGCTTTCTGCTTCCAAAGATTTCAGAAATCTCTGGTCAGTGTTTGTTTGCTTCTTGTTCTCTCTGTCTAAAATGAATCTGATGTTATTCCTTTGCTCTCATGTTAGGGAGTTATAAGAGGGAGCAAAGATAAAGACTTCTCTAAAATATTTGCAAGTCGTATATCTGATTGGGGTCTAGTGGCTTACAACTCAACAATAAAATGACAAACAACCTGATTAAAACATAGGCAAAGGATTGGCATAGCTATTTCTCCAAAGAAGATATCTGCATGGCCGATAAGCACAGGAGAGGATGCTTAACATGGTTTGTCATTAGGGAAAGGCAAATCAAAGTCACAATGAGATAACAGTCCACGCCCACTGGGATGGACAGATATATGTGAAATAACGTGCTGGCGAGGATGTGGAGAAATCTGAGGCCTTGTACATTGCTGGTGCTGGTGGGAATGTCCAATGGTGAGGCATTTGCCCTCAACAGAAGAAAGAGAGAATCTAGGCTCTGCGGGTCACCCCTCTGTCCACCCAGTCATCCCTTGGTTGTTCAAAGGGTGTTATTTAGCACCTACTGTTTGTCACACACTGTTGCAGATACTGCTGGGATGCAGCTGGGAGCAAAACCAGACCCAGTGCCTGTGCTCCTGTCTGTTTCCCTCCAGATGGGGAGAAATACACTAATCAAAGAGTCACAGCCATCGAATTACAGCCATGGGAAGTGCTGCAGAGGAAGAGCACCGAGCTCCCTCCCATGGGAGGGTGTAACAGGGGGGCCCGACTGGGCTTTGTGGGGACTGGGACAGCTCCCTGCGAAAGTGACTGTGGAACTGAGAGGTGGAGTTTGTGCAGGAACTCAGGGAGGTGGTGAGGAGGAAGAGGAGGATGTTCCGCACAGGAGTGAGGAACCCAAGGAAAGAGAGCACAGGGGCATTTGAGGAACTGGAGCTGACATGGTGGCTGGTCCCTCGAAGGCACAGCCCAGAACGCAGTGAGCTGAGGCTGGGCAGTGCTCCAGGGCCAGAAAGCTCCTGGAGGCCGCACCATGGGCTGGTCTTTACTTGGAAGGTCATGAAATGGTTTTAAGCAAAGGAGAACTATGAACCATTCTTGTTTGTTTGCTTATTGATAAAACTAGCCTGGGCTATTGATTGGCAGGGAGCGTCAATGAGAAGTAACTGTTAGAGCGGTGTGTAGGTGGGGCGAAGGCATGGGATAGGGACCCCGGAGAGGAGTGTTAACTGGCTTTGGCAATGGATGGGATAAGAGGGGTGATGGTGAGCGAGGCATCCTGAATACGTGTTGGCGCTGCTTGGGGAGATCTGTGGAAGAGGGTTTGTGGGGGTCGGTAGGAGGGGAACACGAGTTTGGTCCTTGGTGTGTTGGGCATGAGGCATCTCTGAGCCAGAGGAGTGGAGGTGCTGAGGACAGCGAGGCAGCTGGATAGAGTGGCCAGTTGTGGTGGTGAAGTAGGACAGGGCCATTTGAATGTCACAGGCACGCCGACTGTTGGCATTTGCTTCCTGTGCAGCTGTCACGTGCCTTAACGAGGGCAAGGTGACAACGATTTGAACAACAGGCAGAAACCTCCAGCAAAATTACTTTCGAAAGGACATCAGTAAACGTGCTGACAGCTCGCAGGTTGCAGCGCGCCATCCCGCAGGCTGAGAGGCTGTTCACGTAGGACCAACGCAGGAGGAAACCCAAATACGAGCTCTCCGGGAGGCCAACACGCTGTGCACCTTGGGATGCCCCCAATCAGCACATGGTGACTGCGGAGCAGGGAGTGGAAACAGGAGCCTCCTGGTTTTTCCGACAAGCTGGAAATGATAACTCCCAAGCGTCTGCCCTCCTGCCTCACCAGGAGCTCTCCTGTCACCTTCCCATCACTTCCCCTTGCAGCTGCACAAAACTGCTACCACCACATGCTTTCCTCTGCCCCCACACCCCCGCAAACAGCCAGCCCCCTCCCTCCTGTGTGCCTCTCTCCCCTCCTTTCTCCCTCCCTCCCCTCATCTCCAGGCATCGGGAAGCAGAGGTCTGCACCATCTGTGTGCAGGAGGGAGCGTGGACCACAGAGTGTGACTGTCAAACCGCACTGAAGAGCGTCCCATCCAGCTCTTTGTTGGAGTAGGGAGGAGGGGAGCCCCCGAATGGGTGATCGGAGCCCTCACTCAGCACACACACGCCCAGACTGCCGGGCTCTGGGGTCTGAACACTCCCTGCAGCTCTCTGCACCTCCTCTCCGAAGCTGTCAAAGTCCTCAAGGGCGCCTAGCAGCTCCCCGACGAGTTCCATGATGATGGGTTTTCCTGGCGGTCCTCTCACCTCCCTCCCTTCTCTTTGGTTACACTCAAGGCCAACCGTCGGGCCAGTACCCCAGTACTGCTACCGTTGGTCCCTCCTCTGTTCCCACGTGAGCCTCGCTGGGCAGCATGCTAGGGCGAGTGCAGTACGACTCTCCTCGTCCGATGACCCCTCCTCAGGCAAAGGCCCCCTTTCTCTATCTGAGCGCGGGTTGGACCGAGGATTAAGGGAGAGAGCACAGGTTGGCAAGCGCTCACAAAGCGACAACGAATTGAACGTCTCTTAGCCTAAACGAGTACCTTTCCTTCATCTCCAGACACAAATAGAGCTAACAACCTGTAGTGATTTCAGACTTCATCTCCCTTAGAAGTGTCTCTCAGAATTATGCCTCTGTCAATGAAGAATATTTTCAGAATATATAATAGAAACTCCAATTTACAGGGAGCTCATTAGATACAATTAATTTTTTTCTTGTATAACAAGAGGATCAGAAGCAGGTGGTTGTAATAATTGGTTTGGCTCAACTGGTTGTGAACTGATTCTGCTCTGACATTCTTAGCGTGTTGTTGGCCTTTTCTCTTTGGGTTGAAGAAGGTTCCCCTCATGGGCACAGTATGGCTGCGGTTGCGCCAGGCACCATCTGAATTCAAGTGAAGGTAGAAGAAGGGAGGAGCAATGCAAGCATCATTCCCAATAGCTCCAAGAGTCTCCTGCTTACATCCTATTGACCAGAACTATGCCATGTGGCCCTCTGACACTAAGGTCCTCTGTAGCTGTAAAATATGCAGATCCTACCACCTCTATAACCAGAGAAGAGAATTGGGATTGGTGTTGGGTCACCCAGCCAGCAATGTCTGCTGTCGCCTCTTCTTTCTTTGTCTCTGCAATACGGAGCCAGGGTCAGGAAGTCATCCTTATAAATGGATTGATCTAATCCATAGAGGGATGCAATCCATCAATCATGCATGTATAAACACGCTCAGAAATGTATACATGTATAATCAAGTCAGGTGAATTAAGGTTTCCACTTGACATTTATTTTTTAAGAAAAACAAAGCAAAAGTATTTTACTTTTGAGAAAAATGAAATGCATTGTTATTTTTTACGGAGAGCATGCACATTCCAGGATTTTGCGGACACCATTTTGAATCCTTACAGACTAGCAATGCAGATTGTCCCCATGTCACAGCTAGGGACTAACGATACAGGACGGCTTAGCCCGGTGGCGCAGGGTGCACCCTTACGCTATTCTGATATCAAAGCCAGATGATGGCAGATCAGGTCCAGGATTCCCCAGAGGAGAATGCGCAGCCCTGGGAAGAGTTCCCGAAATCCCTGAGAACTCAGGGCGAGGGAGATGCTATGGAGTCAGGCTGTAAATCTGCGCTTTGCAAATTGTGGTACCACTGAGTGGGGACCCAGAACTAGAATCTTCCATCCCAGTGTTTCTGTGTTGGCCTGTCTCTGGAGCATCATCCAAAGTCCTTGGATTCCCCTGAGTTCTGGAGCAGACGGAGTGTCTCCTCTGGGGCACACCGGGAGCCTTTTTCTCTGCTGGAAATACTGTTCCCCACCATCCAGAGCCAATGAGCTGGGCTCCGAGTCCACACTGAGCCCTGCGTAACTCAAGCGCCCGCCAGAAGGCTCTGTGTTCGACATCTCAGTGCCAGGTGTGATGCTGGGCTGGCTTCTGAATTCTGGGGCAATAACCGTTGCTATTAAAGGCAGTTTGGGGGCAATCAGCAATGATAACAATGCTAACTCCCCAAATTTTATCCTCAAACTCTGGTTGTGTAAGAAAATGTCCTTTCTCTTAGGAGGTACATGGGAAGTATTTAGATATTTAGGGTCTTGGTCTCTGTAATTTACTCTCAAGTGTTCAGCAAAAAATTTAAAAAGGAATAAATGAGATATATATTTCATACAGCTCAGCCTTGTAGACTGAAAGAGGAAACAGAGGTAAAGTTAACATGGCAAATGTGAAGAGTAGGGGACTGTGCGTGAGAGACATGTTGGAGTCCAGGGAGATATTCTTGCAGCTTTTCAGTGGGTCTGAGGTTTTGTCCTAAACAAAAGGGTTAATTTTTGAAAGGCTCCCAGGTGGAGTGAGCATACAGTTTTGATGGAGTCGGCACCCTGGAACGATGGTGGGAAGAGGTGAAGAGTTAGCAATGGGTTTGCAGCTCTGCTCAGGTGTGGCTGCCCCTTCTGCACAAAGCATGCCTCCAGGCAGACGTTGGATCCCGCCCAGCTCACTTCAAAATCACCCCCAACGTTCTCAAACTCCGCACGTCTCAGAAGCATTGCTAATGGACTCATCTACTGAAGGCACCGCGACATTTGACTTATTACTTTCCCTCTTTCTCAGTTTGCTTTAAAAGAGCTAAATGGTTTTCCAAACTTGGCAGATTCCGATGGGCCTCTCAAGGCAGAGTTGTTAACGCAGAGCTCCACAGCCTTGCACTTTGCTTCTGAGATTCCATTATGTTTTCCCAAGTTTCCTTCCTAGGAGCTCCTCCGTCTACTTCTACCATTAATATTACATGTCTTGGCCAAGGACCTCGGAGTAAGTGCTTGTAGAAATCAGCACATCACGTGGCTCTTCCCTTTGGCTTCCTCAGGAGAGCGTCGTCCTGAGCCTGTGGAGCTGACACGCTAGAAGGGGTTTGCTCGGAGCTCTAAGGCCATCAGCCCACCTGGGCGAAGCCACATTCCCAGAAGCTGTAGCCACTCCAATGCAGGGAGGGATGTGGGGATGAAGTTACCAGAACCCAGAAGCAGAGTGAGTCCCACAGAGCAAGCTGCCTTGGGAGGAGCCATGACCTTCAGGAAGGGTCAAGGCCAGCCAGAGACACACTCACTGAGAGGGAGCCAGTGATTAAAAGCCCTGGCCTCATGCACCCCACCTTCTGGACTTCCACAGGGGGTTCCCCTGCCAAACCCAACCAAAAGCCAGAGGGTGAAGGGCCTGTGGGGCAGGGACACCAGCCAGCCCCTCAGAGCACCAAGCGTGAGTCTTGGGTGGGGGAGCATTTGGAACATATCCAGCCTCATCTGTAAAATGGAAATAATAAAAATAGTAATACCTACCTCATAGGGCTGTTGTCTGGATTAAATGAGACAATGTCAGTGGATGGTCTAACTCAGTGCCTGTCGCTTGCTTTAAGTATATTTTATTGATTATCCTATTACAGTTGTCCCAATTTTTCCCCGTTGCCCCCCCCCCCACCGCCTAGTACCCTCCTTCTCTCCAGCAATCCCTACCTTAGTTCATGTCTATGGGTCGTGCATGTAAGTTCTTTAGCTTCTCTATTTCCTATACTATTCTGAACCTCCCCCTGTCTATTTTGTACCCACCAATTATGCTTCCTGTTGTTAATACTGTTTTCCAAGAAGGGAGGCTTTGGACCAGGGCTCTTCCAGGAGGGAGCTCTGCGCTTCTGCTCTGCTTCCCTGGAGGGGAGAGGAGTCAGGAAACCCCCTGAGTGTTGCTAACGTTGCTCGTTGAAATACATTCTGATTTCAAAACTTACTACAAAGCTCCAAAAACCAAGACCGTGTGATCTCGGCAGAAGAAGGCATAGCTCAATGGAATAGAATTAAAAGTCCAGAAACAAACCTGTACACTTTTTTAGTCCATTGTTTTTTGAGAAAGGCACCAAGACAATTCAATGAAAGGACCAATGAGCCCTGACAACCGGACACCTGCCCTCACGCTGCAAACATGAAGCCACGCTCTCCTCTCACGCGGTATGCGGAAATGAACCCTGAGTGAAACCGAGAGCTGAAACTATAAACTAAGAAGAAAACAGAGGTATAAACCTTCTTCACCTTGGACTAGCAACGATTCCTTAGATACGACACAAAGCACAAGCACGCCCTTCAGCAGGAAAACGAAACACTGGGTCAGTCTTGGCCCATCTAGATGAGTGTTTCTGAAGTTGACCTGTTAGTGAGCCTTTGGGCTGGTGGGCTGTCCCACCGCTCTCATACTGGCAATAAGAATTGGAACGTGGTTTTCATTGGCTTAATTTGTGGCCCATATGTGTTACAAGACCTACATTTTTGCAAAAGACATTAGTTTCTTTTTTCCTCGGTTTTTGGGCAGAGTATCCCCCCAAGATCCCTAAGCTCCATGAGACTGGAAACTGCACCCACCTCGCTCACCACTGCCTTCCCACCCCCGGGTCTGGAACTGGGTATATGCGCCACACATTTTGACTCAATGAATAAATGAACTTCATCAATATCAAGTATGATCTTGAGGCTGTTTGCTTTTAAAATCACCTCTTGTCTCCTGACCTTGCTCGCTCTGCCCCTGAACGGGCACTGTCGTCCCGCCAGGCCGCCCCAGCAGGGGAACACCTTCCTCCCTTTGCAGGCTGATTTCTACTCCTGCCTGCCCCTCTGTGGGTGTTCCATCACCCCCTCCAGCTCTGCTGGCAGCTCCCCGTGGGGGCCCCTCCCCCCAGGCCTGGAGTGGGTGGCTCCTCTGGACTGTCACGCCCTCCTCACACATGCATGCCAACCTGTTCTGCCCCAGCTAGTGGCCATAGGAGAAATAAAGGGGGAGATCAGAAGAGAAGGGAAGAAAAGAAAAGGAGGAAGTAAAATGAGAAGAGGAAGAGAACAAGCTATTTTTTGGTTGCTTTTCATCAATTCTGTTTCCTTCACGACAACTATTTCGCTGTGAATCACAATCTGTTCTCTTCATGTAGTTCCCTCTATCTGGAATGACCCCTAACCTTGCCTTTTGAAATTCTAGTCATTTTCTCAACACACAGGACAAGAGTCTCTCTGTGGCGCCTTCTCTGATCTCACACACATACACACACACGTACATACCTGCACACACACAACCAGAAACCAGCTCACTACTTTTCCTGGGTTCCTAGAGCGCCATGCAAAGCTTCTGCTGTAACACTGAAGAAATCACACGGTGGGTGCTAGCCTGTGGCCCCCCCACCCAGAGTGTGAGTTCTGTAAAGGCAGGAGTCTTCCCCTGCTACACTTGAGTGTGCCAGGCTGGCACGTAGCGGGTGTCGAACGAACTGTCCCGTCGCTCCAGCGTGTACGAGCCACGGTGGTGTCGGAGAGCTGGTGGGGTTTTTTGCACTCTTGGGTAGCAGGTGTTTCTTCTTCTAACTTAAGCTTATCTGGACAGCTTCCAGAGAACACCCATGTTCATTCTGGGCTCAGACCTGTTCTCAGGGCCGGCAGGGGTCTGAGTTAACCCCGCCCTATGGCGACTACCAGCAGCTAGCAGCAGCTCACCCACAGCACTCCGGTGCTCGGCCGCAGATTAAGGATGATGGCTCATCAGTGAAAACCTGGGCGTTTTCAGCCTCTGTGAGATTATAAATAAATTAACATGACATGACTTTCAATTCAGAAAACAATGCCAAAACATGAAGAACTGCATAAAGCAACCCAAGTGCAATTAAAGGGGAAGGATCCGGTCTGCCCTACAGGATTCTTTCTAACCCTGAATTCCCGTGGAGGAAAGATCCCCCGGTGTTCAATGCTGGAGCTAATTCAAACCTCCATCCTGTCACTCGAAATCCAGAAACTCAGGTTGCTCTGGCGAGCAGTGCCTCGCGGGCTCAGGGGACATGGCCTCTTCCATCATTTGTATTTAGTTTCACAGTATAACGTCCACAGCAGAACCACCGCCCCCCTCGTAATCTTCTCCTTTCTCCCTCCTTCCTTCTCCAGCCCCTCCCCCTTTCTCCATGGCGCTGGGTTGGGTGGATCTGGCTCTGTTCCAGGTTTCACTGAACATCT
This sequence comes from Desmodus rotundus, assembly GCF_022682495.2. Lineage (NCBI taxonomy): Eukaryota > Metazoa > Chordata > Mammalia > Chiroptera > Phyllostomidae > Desmodus > Desmodus rotundus. Next base: position 127,540,629 of record NC_071394.1, read on the forward strand.
GGAACAGTTTTTCCATTGTTCTTGATCTGAGTTTGAAAACCACAAATAACTTCGCTCAGCACCATTTCCCCTTCCTTTTCAAGCCTACCTACATTTCAGATATGTTTATTTCCCATGCTTCTGACTCATGTACACCTTACTCATCAAAGCCTACTTTTTTTTATCCCTCCTCCCAGCTTTTTATGAGCCGTTTGCTACTCAAGATGCTCGGGCAATATCGCAGCCTTTGTCAGCATCTTTCAACCTTTGTTTTTTCCAGGAAGGCGGATCATTGACAGAATAAAGGAATCAGCATCGCAGCCACAGCACCCTTGCCCCCTCCCCACATCACCACCCAGGAGAGGCTGGTGATCTGTTCAGAGGCCTGAAACCGAAGAGGCCTCCTGAGCACCAGGCAGAGGATTATCAGTGCTTGCTAGTAACGTGCGCAGAGAAACCAGAGTGATTAAGTAAAAGGGCTTGTGTATACCTAAGGAAAATGTACATCCCAAGTCTCACAGAAGGACCTTTTCAAAACTTCTTTTGTGGTGGTAAAATACGCGTAACATAGAAAAGTAGCTATTTTCAAGAGTGTAATTCAGCGGCGCTTAGTACATTCACACCATCGTGGAGCCGTCACCTCTATCCGCATCCAGAAATGTTTCATTCAGAAATTCCTCATCACTCCAAATGAAACACTGCACCCTTCAAATGCCAACGCCCATCCCCTCCCCCGCCCCTGCGAACTGCTACTGTGTTTCCCTTCTCTATGAATTCAACTGTTTTAGGCACTTCCCGTAACTGGAATCATGTATTTGTCCTTTTGTGTCTGGCTTAATTTACTTAGAAAGTTCAACCATGTTTTAGAACAACCTTCCTTTTTAGGGCTGCATAATATTCCGTGGTGTGCGTATAACATTTTGTTCATCCCTCGTTTGTCAGTGGGAATTTAAGTCGTTTCCACCTTCTGAGTGCTGTGAGCATCACTGCTACCAATGCTGATGCACAAATATTTGTTCACGCCCCTGCTTTCGGTTCTGTGCGGTGTGCACCCAGGGATGGAATCACTGGGTCATATGGTAGTTTCACTTTTAATTTTTGGAAGAACCCCACACTGTTTTCCATAGCAGCTGCACCATTTTACATTCCTACCAGCAATGCTAAATGATGTTCTTTCTTAACTGCCTAGATTATTAACACCAATATAACCCAGCCAGCAAGAACATGAGGGACGATCTGTTTGGTCCAGAGAAGGGCACAGGAGCCAAGGAGGCTGCTGTGTCTCCTCTGTATGCAGACGTCCGTCCCTAAACAGACAGGCCTGTGAGTGAAAGTGGGATTTGAGGTTTCAAAAAGCTTTAGGGAAACTAAGAAATCCATTAAATTTTCAGCAAGTATGAATTTATGGGCACCCGGAACCTTCTTTCTAATATATTCTCTTGTCAGACAGTCACTCACAGCCAAACACCGAGGTGTTCTGGCTACACTGTGCTGTTTTTTCTTTCAATATTTATGTATCTGTTCGCCGTATCCCAGCAAAAGTCCCCTGTTTGTGCACCCCGCCTCCTGCCAGCTAAGCCACCTGGTGAGTGTTGATTTCCAGTTAGGAAGCATCTCATTCCTCAAATAGCAAGTAGCCTTTGGCCTCCTTCAGGCTGTCCTCCCAGCTTCCCCATTGCTCCCTCCTCACCTGTGAAGGAGCTGTGCTAATACCCAGCTCCTCCAGGAGCCCCTAGGCTGGTCCCCATTGTTGTTGTCTCTGGGGGGCCTTCCTCAGTGGCACCAGCTGGCAAGTGGGAGGAGCTTGGTGAACTGCTCACTACAGCTCCCCATGAGTTTGCTGAGCAAAGGTTGTGCCTTACAAGCCGTCCCTGCACCAGCCCTGTGGCTCTCTCTGTCATCATCACTGAAGCCTTATCACATGTCACCTCCAGCCAGCTCCTCTGGCTGAGGAGCAGACTTCTGTCCCATCAGGGACACAGAGTGTAGGAAGTGTCCTATGGCAGAGAGAGCCCCTGGGAGGGACCCCGCACAGTATGACTCAGGGACAAGCGCCAGTCCCCACACATGACATCAGAGTGTCCCTGATCCATACCCTGCTTGGCTGTGCTGGTGACCCTTGCGGGGCCTGCCAAAATGTGCCTGACTCCCCTCCACCGGCATGTGGAGTTCTAGTTTTGATTAGTTTTTCTCACGAGGGGAGAGGAGGGGGGAAGCTGCCTAACCGCAGACAGATGAGCCTAGTAGACGGTAAACTGGGCCAGGGTGGCCCGTTTCAAAGGCACTGAGGAGGGAGCCAAGAAAACACAGAGGCAATTTCCTATGGCCACATCACAGAAATGCCGGCAGGTGGTACCTAAATGATCACAAAGAGCTTGGAAAACTCCAGGCCACAGGCAAACCACAGCCATGAATAATTACACCCCCACAGTCTCAGGGCGGGGAGGGTTTCCCACGCTCTAGAAACAAGAGCTCCCAGCTCAGCGTGTGGTCCCCAAGCAAGGCCAGAAAGTCAGGGTGGGGGGTGACGGGAAACCAGAGAAGAGCCCGGGAGAAAGGGGACAGTCAGTCAGGACGATGAAGGGGCTGGGCACCAGGTAACAGGCAGAAACACCTGAGAGGCCCAGTTAGAGCCATGGTTGAAAAGACACCCTTCTGGGGCCAGCTAGACATAGGCTCAAATTCCAGCTCCGCTACTGTCTTCTTCTGTGATCTCCTGCACGCAGACTCCGAGACAAGGGGTTGGATGCAGGGAGTTGATTTGGGAGAGAACCCCAGAAACACCAGTTGGGGTAGGGAGGTAAGAGAGGGCAAAAGATCGAGAGCCGGTTCACTGTGGGAACCCAGCCACAGAGTTGCTCCCAGGCAAAGGCGCAGGGTCCAGGGTGCGCGCCCACCGATGTCTTCCCATCTCACCCACTGCTGTATTTTCTCCCTCCCTGTTTCATTCTCCCCAGCTCCTCGCCCAGATAAACTCCCTGCACCCAGACCCTCACCTCAGGGGTCCGCTTTTGGAAGGGCCCACACAAAGCTATCTTTGGGTGCCTTCATGATGGTCACTAGACAGTTCGTGGCTGAAGCAGAATTCAGACTCGGACCCCTAGCTGTGCAGGCTGAGTGTCCGGAGCAAGGGCCCTGGGAGCAGCTTCCAGACAGGCGCTTTGTCCGCACACTGCGGTCCTGAAGCTGTGCACCTGATTTCTGAATCAAATCCTGGGCTGCCGGCAGCGAGCAGCACAGATTAAAATACCATAAAGACTCGTCCATATATTACAGATAATAACCAGGGCTGCTTTTGCTGATGAATGGAGCCTGTGCCTGCTCCTGCCCCAGCCATTCATGGAGTGGCTGATTTGGTTTTTTTGTTTGGTTTTTTTTCCCTTCATTAGGATGCTGTGCACAGGGGCAGGAGCTGCTGCACCGAGCAGGCAAAAGCTCCCCCCGCCCCCGGCCCTGGTGAATCCCAGAGACTGCCCACTCTAAGACCAGGACAGAGAGAGACATCTCAGAGTCGTCAGTTGACCCCGTGGCACAGGAAGTGGACACAGCCAGCCTCCCGTAGCCAAATGCTACCACCCACTCCCTGTCAGACACACGTGCAGGTAAACTGAGGCAGGTGCCTGGGGACTTGCCAGGGATCTGGGGTGGGGCTCTTTCACAGGAAAGGAGCAGAGGGGGTGACGTTCGGTCTGGGCCAGAAGGAGAGCTTCAGAAAGCCTGGCCCTGAGATGCTGCCCCCACCCGCCCCCCGCAGGCTTCTCCTCAGCACCTGCAACCTCAGCGCCAGACTGCTCCTTGTGTGCTGCGACTTACACACTTGCCACATCAGATCTGGTGTCTCCGTCAGTAGTGATAGCAATAGTAATAAGGACAATGGTAAGTATAATAATATTGACAGCATCGACTGCTTGTGCTTTCTGCGGCTGAGTGTTTATATGGCAGCTGCTTTACTTGCACTATTCCCTTTAAGCCTGACAGCAATCCCCGTCATGCAGATGAGAAAACCGAGCCTCATCAAGATCAAGTGACTTGGCCAAGGCCACATAGCTATAGTTTCAGCCTGTCTGCACCCAAGGCCATGTTTCTCCCACCAGGCCACGTGGCCTCCTGGCCAGGTGTAGCGGGCCATCTGCCCTTCACAGTGCTAAGGCCCCAACAGGAATCTTGGTGTTGACTGTCCCCAGTGAAGACCAGCCCAGTAGCCTGATTGCCTGCCTGCCCCTCCAGACTGGATGCTCGGAGGGGTGGCTCAGAAACCCCCCTGCCATGACACTGAGCTGCACGGGTCCTGACGCAGTGGCAGACGTGGCCCAGGACGGGGTGTGAGGGGAGCACCGGGTTCCTCCCATCCTTCGTGCCTTCCCGTGAAGCCTGCTGGCTGCTCCCTCCCCAAGTCTCTTGGGTAGAACCATGGGGAGTTCTGGCCCAGATCACAGAGGGCCTTTGAAGGGCTCTAGACCTGTCATGCAGGCAGCTGTCCAGTCCCTCAAATGGGCAAGGTGGGCTTCCACCTGGGCAGCTACACCTGTCCCAGCTCCGGAGTACACTCAGCAATATCTACTCCCTGCCTAAAGCCTTCTTTGGAACGCACTCCAGTAACAAGCCTCTTCCGGCAAGTAAGAGTTAGGAGAGAGCAGAAAGAAAGAACAAAAATGGGGGCAGAAGTCTTTAAAAATGGTCTGGGATTCATTTCTTCAAGACAGCAGACTCCTGAAATTGTTATACATGGTGATGTGGTGATTCAGTGCTGCTGGTGCCAGAGGCTGACGGGAAAGAGCAGAGAGCGGGCCCTGGGAGCCGGAAGGGAGGCAAGTCCCCTCCAGCTGGCGAGCCCACTTCTGGGAGTGCTCTAGTCTGAAGTCCAAGGACGTCTGGGTGCTCCTTCGGGCCCTCTCCTGCATCCCTAGTCATCGGCCACTCCTCTTCTGGCCCTGCCTGCTGCTGTTTAGGTGTGATATGCGGTGGGGGCAGGGTGGAAAGTTCACTGCGTCCTGGCTGTCTCTTCGTAAAATGGATAGGTTGGTGACCGTTCTGGAATACCAAGCACCAGAGCAGCGACTGGAGCCAGGTTTTCCCAATGCTATTATTACAAGGCGAGTGGACAGAGGGCTGTCTGCTGGCCGCCTCCACAGTAGCTACAGCGCCTGTGATGGATGAGGCTGATGTGCAGGCAGCCAAGCAGAAGAGGGGACTTTGCTGCAAGAACAACAGGTCTGAACTACCCAGACTGCCACCCAGAACATGCAAAAGGGAGGCTTTCTTTGTTTCTTGGTAACAAAACTAAGCTTAGCTCTCAGCATGAATGATATTGCTTTGAGCTTTTTGCACCAGTTACAAGAGGTCAAGCCCCAAAGCACAGGTACCTTTCAAGTCCCTGCTTGGGGCATATTTGCCAAGCCAACCTCCCATTGGTTAAAGTGTTATATGGCCACACCCACATTCCAAGGATGGCGAAATAATGCTACCTCTCTCTGATGAGGAAAAACAGTCACATTGCAAAGGGGTCTGGGAAGGGATGGGCAGTGTGATTGTAGCCATCTTTGTAAAGTCTACTGCATACCAGCTCTTGCCTCCAAGATTTCAGAGTCCTCCCAGATTATTTTTGTCTCACTCCACTTCATGCTGGTTCAGGTTTACACTCTGAGATCACTCTAAGTGACGTCAATGGTGGATGAGAATGACGTGAGAAATGGGATGAGGACGTGGGAATACTTTGCTAAAGGTACCGGTTCCGCCTGTGAAGTGGTTAGCTGTTATTTGAAAGTAGACTTGAATTAGTTGTAAATGCATATTGCTAAACTCTAGGGCAACCACTAGAAAAGTTTTTTAAAGAAATGTAGTTGATATCTAAGAGAGAAGATAAGATGGAATCATGTAAAATGTTCAAAGTCAGAGAAGGCAGAAAAAGAGGGGGCAATTTTTTAAAGCACCAAAAATTAAGAACAACAAATAGAAAATAGTTAAGATAGGATAGTCATCAATCCAACTATGTGAATATTCACTTTAAATGTGAGTTGTCTAAATACATCGAGAAAAACAAGAGTTTTATCTATGAACAGAGTGGATTAAAAAATAAGACCCAACGATACATATGTTGCCTATGGGAATGTTTTGGTGGCTGCCACAAGCCCACAGGACAAGGTCCCAGATCCCTAGAATGACATTTAGTGTGTCTCACCATCTGGCCTCCACCCGCCCACGCAGATCCCATCCACGCCTGCGCCTCCATGCCCGTCCCCCTCTCTTCCCTCCACCTGGAAATCCACGCTCTCTCTTTGTTCATCTGATGCATTTCAGTGGACTCATCATGTAAGAATTTAATCAACAAAAATTGTCTTGCCGGAAGAGAGAGTTTTCGACACTGTCGGTGATGCTAAGCTGAGAGAGATTCTAGTCTCAAAAGCAAGCTTTCCACTGTGTCAGGGTTTTACCTGGTAGGCCAACTCTGGGGACTTCCTCTGCAGTAAGGCATCACTCCAATGCGCTGCTCTGTCCTACAAGACAGGCGGATGCGGGGTTTCCCCCCTGAAGCTTCCTGGCCGCCCCGGGCTGAGTTAGCTGTCCTCTGTGTGCTCGCAGTGACTCTCAGCCTGTGCCGGCGCCGCCCCTTCCCAGGGCGAGTGTCAGTTTCAGGTAGACTGGGGGATCCTGGGAGCAGGAAGACTGTCTCGCCCGGCTTTGTACTTCCCTGATCCCCCTCACACCCAGGACAGGAGCAGGAACCTAAGGGGGTGGGGTGGGTCACAGGAGGATGGGTGGGGATGGATGAATGGGTACATGTTGTCTTATTCAGGCTCCCCAAAGCAGACCCGATGCGAGAACTAGGCTGCAGGTAGTCTCTCTAGAGGTGATCTCAGGCAGCAGAGATAAGTGGGGAAAGGAAGAGAGGGAAGGGAGGAAAGTCAATGAAGGCCGCCTGGATGAGCCATTGTCCTGGGGGGCTCTGGGGGCTCCCACCCACTGAGAACTCCCTGAGGAGGAACCTATTGAGCAAGGCTCAGAGGAGTCTTAGAGCAGAATAAAGAGCTAGGCGTTATCAACCTCTTCCCATCCCCCCTTGGTTGCTGGTAACTGCCTTTCTCTCCTGCACTTCCTGTTTCTCCCACTCACAGCTGAGCAATTTCTGTGCTGTGGGGAAAAGACCTCAGGCAGAGCATCAGTAGCTTCTGTTACAAAAGATTTTCCCAAACTCATTCCAACCCAGACACATTGCTTTCATTGCCCATGGTCAATAATTATTCACTTACTCGCTATCTCAAGTGCCGCTCTGCCCACCGCATGATTGGCAGGGGCGGGCATGGAGTCTGACCTCCCCCCCGCCCCCCCCCACCAACCAAGGGATCGGTGTGTGTCCTTAGTCTGACCCAGAGGGCCCTCGGCCACTGGCATTTTCCCAGTGTAGCTCCATGCTCCTGCGTATAGGATTCTGCTTCACCGAGCAAACTGCATAGTGGTCACTATGGTCCCAGGGTCCTTGCACTCCCCAAAATATTCCAGGAGCAGGTTGGAGTGTCCAGCAAGTGACCGTGCGATGGCAGAGGGGCTGACCCATGGGCGCCCAGGAAGGGAGTCCCCGTGTGGCAACAGAGTCATATGGTTTTGCTCATTTTCCTCCTAGATTCAATGGTCTTCCCAGCTGCGTGGGAGATGCCTAAGGGGAGACAGAGCACGTTGGGTGTGGGGGGGCGGGGAGCCGAGAGAAGGAGCAGCCTAAGAGCTGGTAATAGAATTGCTGGGTTGAGGCGTTTTCTATTGTTTTGTTTCTCTTTTGCGTTTTGGGATGCAAGAGAGGGGATGGGAATTGTTACTTGAAAAGGAATTCTTTTCAGCAAAGGAAGAAATCCAGTGTCGCTTTGATTTTGTCTTGTGCTTGTTATAACTGGAAACATCTACGCGCCTCGAGGCCCCTGGGCAGGGAAGTCGGCCCTGAGGGGGTTCCTGGGCACCAATACCAGAGGGCAGGCCCACCTGCCCAACTAAAAGCCCTTCTCAGGCCACTGGAATGTCAGGCTAAGAGAATGGACGGGAGTTCAGCAGACACCCAACCTCGACAGGACTGGAGGAGACAGTGGGCACCCTGGCCTGGAAGTACGTGGAACAAACAAGAGCCTGAGATGGGGTTCTGGCTTGGGGTGCTCTGAGGGCAGCAGGATGGAGCAGGGGAAGGAGCTAGGCAAGGTTGGCTTTCAGCTGGGGACCACCTCAGGCTGTCCTCATGGGGTGCGCAGAGCTCCATAATCCCATGTCCATCTGTCATTGGTAGGGTGCGTGGGGGTCCAGGTGACTTGTAACCTCAGGGATGGTGAAAGTGTCAGGGGTGGCTCCGGGCCCTTAGGCTGAGGCCAGTGCTGGGGAGGGGACAGCTGCGTGCCCTTTGTAGCTAGAGGACAGGAGCGTTGCACTGTAAAGGGACCCGAGCGGGGCACCCACAGCATCCGCCCCTGAAGGAAATCCCAAACTTCAGACTGTCTTCGTCCACACGAGCAGCGGATGCCCAGGAACACTTCTCAAGTCCCCACGGGGTGAGGCTGATCGTGAGATCCTGGCATGGCCACCACCCGTTCCCAGATTGTCACAAAGCATGGGCTCCCGTGCTGCCTTATCTCAGATCCCTGTGGGTAAATATAAGCTCTTCTAGATCCGTCCCATCCATTACAATCTGATATTTTAATTATGCAGATCAATAACTAGACTATTTGGCTCCATCGAGCTTTCCACGTTGAAACGTGTGTTACCGAGTCTTAGGTGTGACTGGGGCTGACCCTCACGCCAGCTGAATGCCAAACCCAGTAAAAAAAAAAAAAAAAAAAGTTAATTTGCTAAATCCAAATAGAACCAAATCCAACATTTTTAAACTGGAACATGAATCAGAAATGTAAACCAGAAGCAAACTTACATACTTTCCAAACGATTGAAACAAAGAAAAGCCTGCGTGTCAACACAGTCTCAAATCCGAAAGTGACTTTTGGTGCAGTTCATTGGATTTGAGTCACTTGTGGACATTTGTCACTTGTTAGCATCGGATGCAGCTCCTTGTCTCAGGTCTCTTCATTCACCTCTCACTCAAAACTGCCTCCTTTCCCGTCCAACTCGCCCCTGGAAGGTGGAGGAGGAGCGGAGGGGAGGGGGTTTTGAGACTCTGCTGAATATGTAGACAGGAAAGGATTTGGCAGGAAGAAACTACTCGACTCTCGTACAGCTCAGCCTCCCCTGTTGTTTTTCCTGCTAATATATTAAAGAACAAAATCCATTCCTCAGCTTGATGACTCCCCTTCCTGCCTCTCTCACCCTTTGTTCCGGTAAGTGCATCATACTGAAGTCATTTTGGCGTTGCCATAAACACGTTAAATTCTAGACGTGGTCCGAGAGGCCCGCGGTGGAATAGAGCACACTCATCGTCTGCAGCTGCAGGGCCACGGGCAGCCCTTTCCAGGCAGGTGACAAGGGCACTGAGACCGGCTTCATTTTCCTGAGAACTTCCTGGCTGCACTGGGACTGGAATGGGCACTCGTCAGTGTCTCCCTGGGCTACGAAGGGACACAGGGCCCGCTGTTCATTTGGGGGTCTGGCAGGATCTCGTTGATTATGTTACAATGCTGTTTAAAGATGAGCTTCCCCCTCTTTTCTTGAAATATTTGCTTACATACATTTTCTCACTTTTCTTTCCGTCTTCCCACCCTTCCCACATATACACTCAGAAATAGCTCTCTCCTCCGAGCAGGGGGCTGGGGCTCCACGTCCTCCGGGTGGGGTTGCGGAAGCCTGTGGTCTCCTCCTCGCGCTGGTGAGCAGCCGGGTGGGGAGACGGGGCTCTGGCCTGGAACCAAGGACGTAATTACGGACATGCTTAGCATTCATCCACTCTTGTCCTGTGAGGGCTCTGCTAATGAGATAATCCGCCACACAGGCCTGTTGCTGTGTTCATTTTGCAGAGAGAGACAGACAGAGCCAGGGAGACAGGATGGGGCACAGACATCCAAGGCCCCGGGACTGGGCTCAGAGAGTCCTTGGGTGGGTTGGTGGCGAGTACAAGCACCGTGTGAGCCCTTCACCCCACAGGAGTCTGGACCTAAAAACCTCCGTCACGGCACACACTTCTGTCACAAACATCTCTCCTGGGGAAAAGATTAAACTTTTGACTCTACTATAGCGCAAACTCAGATAGTTCTAAGCCCTGGCTGGAGACGCATGACGAGAGAGGAGGGATTTGCTAAATGACAACTGAGGCCCAGTAACTGCATGGAAGACATCTGGGGACTCTCGGAGTGTCACCAGTGCAAGTGCAGAGGCTCACAGGGCCCAGGCGCAGGATAAAGTGAGTGACGTGGGCTGGGCGGGGCTGTGGTGAATGAGAACCTCTGCACCGGTAGAGGCGGCACCTGCGGCGCTGCTCCAGGGACGTCTGGCTGCACCTGGAAACATGGCCAGGGCTGCCGAAAGCGGCCACTTTATTCAACAAGAGCCAGAAATTCAAATATGAAATCTGATTTTTAAATATTGTGTGTCAACATTGTTAAAGACTGCACAGGCCAAATACCCACGTATGCACTGGATCCGGCCGAAGCCTTTAAGGCCGTTCCCACCTGTGCGTGGAAGAAAGCTTCCCAAGGAGGCCCTGATGCTGTGAACTTGGCAGACCTTCACGGTGACTTGTCTGCACCACTCCAGACAGAGGGGGGGAACCACGTTTACGTGATCCGCCACTGGAAGTTCATGTGTTACGACGGGAATCACAGAGACTAAGGGAAGTGAGGCCTGCTGTGGCAGGCCGTGTTCCTCCGTCCGGCCAGGATGACTCGGGAAGCCTGCTGTGCCAAGATGCTGCAGACCTGCTCACTCAGGCAACTGCTCAACACCCAAGGAAAGGGGGCCAGGAACAGTCCACCACCCACAGCCACCCACTGCTCAGAGGTTGCTCAGGGAGCCCAGGCAGCAGAACCCTAAAGAGTGGATTCCAAGTGGAACCCCAATATCAAACATAAATGGGGCCACTTTGGTTAAAGCAGAAGGGAAAGGAGGGCTGGGCCCCCCATGGGCCCCGCCACTCCCCTGCAGACACCTGCCCCAGCACCAGAACCTCACCCAACACTCGGGAAGTTCAGCACGCTTGACTCGGCTCCCCAGCTCCTCTTAAAGCCCTCGGCCCTGCCCCGTGGTTCTGTGACGTCCTGGGTCCTGTGGTCTCAGTGACCCTCAGGGCTGCCTCTGATTTCATCTCCAACGGCTGCTGAGTGTTTTAACAGATTCCACCAAAGACATAAGCATCATCAACACCTCCCCCCACCTCCCAGGTGCCCTCCTTTCTCTGCCGTCAGGGGCAAAGCAAACCCCTCCCCATGTGGCGTGCATAGCAACATGTTAGGCATCTGCGGTGCTCACCTGCTCCCTGCAGCTACGGATCCAAGAACCAAATTAAGGCTGGCCTGATGGGCCCGCGACAGTTACAGGAACCCACGCACAAAAGGGCCCTGCATTGGTTTAGTGCTCTGCTACCCGCTTCTTGAGATTCTCGGTGATTCCTGAATATGGGAGTCCCACATTTTCTGTGCATCTGCCAGTGATGTGGCCAGTCCTCTCTCTCAGTCTCTCTTCACACACACGTGCCCTGCAGGTGCATTGAGAGGTAACACCTATGAACCATAAAAGACTAGGCAGCAGGATGCAGCAGGGAAAACATCCAGCTGCCATGCCAGGTATCCAAGTCCTGGCCAACCCCACGGAGAGCTCCCTGCCTGGCGAACGGTCAACAAGGGGCCCTTGCTGGCTCTGTTGTCCGCTGGGGCTGCCCGGCAAGCACATGGCCGTCACATGGAAGCCGAAGCTGACCACCAAAGGCACTGACAGCTGGGGCCATCACTCACTGTACTTCTCCCAGCTGACTGGCAAGCCTTTCTTGAGGGAAGATCCCAGCACCGTGCCTGCATGGCTGCACAGAAGGTACTCTTTCCCTTTTCCCTTTGGAATCGAGAGCTTCTAGTGTCTGAGACACTGATGTGTGTGTGTGTTGGGGGTGGGGATTGGTTAGAGTCATCCTGCTGCCCCAGCTGCCAGGAGCGGGACAGAGACAATGTCCCTCTCACGGGACATTGGGCTTTTCTCCTCTTCTCCTTTCTGAGCATGGAAGGGAAGAGAATGGGGCTCCCCCACCAGAGCGCCCCATTGCAGGCTCAGTGGACATCACAGGGTGCCTTTCTGCCGAGACGCTCACCCTCACAGAACCAAGCACAGCTGTGCCAGAGTTTTGGCAACACCTGCGGCCTTTCCTACTTGTCACAGCCCCAAATGTCCCTGACGCCGCCGGCAGCACAGGTGGTGGGTGCCCACCCAGACGGTATGAGGCTCACCTCTACCTGCAAGTTAGTCAGTGAGCACTCTCAACTCCGCCTGCGGGTGTTCATCTGGGGTGGGGGACCTGGAATGCTGGAGCGTCAACCCTTTGCTGAGGACGCACGGGGAGTTGGTGGAAAGGGCCCCAGCTACCTCATCAGCGAGGGTGGGACAGCTCTGAGCTGTGTTCTGCCATCTCTCTCTCAGAGACGCCAGTGGGAAAGCTGCCCTCGGTGGAGTCCCTCACAGAAAAAGCATCCTGCAACCTGTGTGGGCCTCCCCCCTTTCCCTGATTCACTTCCCCGCTCCCCTGAGTGGCCTCCTGGGATCACCCCCAAATTAACCACTTGGACTTGAATTCTTGTCCCAGTATGTGCCTCTGAGGGAAGCCAACTCAAAGCAGCACCTGGGTATTTGCTGTCTTGTTGCCGTGCAGGGTGACGGGTTGCCCCGAAAGCCAAGCGGAAGGGATCTTCAGGTCCGTGTGGGTGGCCAGCAGGGCACGCAGCCCCTGCCCTTGCGGGGACCTTGTTGCTTGTGCATGAGGCCTGAAGGAAGCACGTGCACTTGTCACTTTTATTCTGTCACATTCTGTAGGTGTCAGGGCACTAACACCGTCAACCAAGGAAGGAGGAGAGTCTGTAGAACACAGCTCAGAGTTACCGATGGGCTGGTTACAGTAACCAGTACTGGGGTGTTGATCCCCACACTGTCTCACAGCAACCTCGATGGAATTGACCCCCATTGCCACTCAGGATCTGTTTTGGCCTCATTCCCTCTTTTACTCCCCCTCTTTTGGGGGTCACCCCCCACATACACTACTTTTGCCCAAATCTTTGTCTCTAGGCCTGCTTCGGGGAAAATACTAAGACCTCTCCCTTTTCCGGGTGGGGAAACTGAGGCACGGAGGCATTGAGGAGCCTGTTTAAGGGCCCACAGCTGTCACTGTAGCCCAGGCCGTCTGGCTCCTGCGCCTGGGTCCGCTATCTCTAGCACAGGGATCGTGCCCTGGAATCACTGGGAGGGCGCGTTTAAGCGGAGGCTGCTGGGCCCCACCCTGCAAAGGTTCTGGGGTCTGAGCGAGGCCCTAGGGTTTGCATTTCTAACCGGTTTCGGGCAATGTTGTTGTTGGTGTCAGCACCAGCTGTGAGAGCCACTGCTGTTAGTGCCCGTCATCGGAGCCCCTGTCCCCACGTTTCCTAGGTGGATGGCTCCATCTCACCGAGGAGGCGGCGGGCCTGGCCTGTGTCGGCTGCACCCCTACAGGGCTACCATCCTCTGTGGTGCGCTCATGCGTGCGTCTGTGCGCTCAGGCTGCGTCTTCTGAGTCCTCCCTGCCCCGTGTCAGGCGTTGTGTGAGATGCTGCAGGGACCCAGAAAGGCGTAAGAGCCGCTATCTGCTCTCAGAGAATGTGGGTCCGGCCTGGGGTGGAGTCTAGACGTGGCCATGACACCAGGCAGCCGATCTTAAAAACAGCGAAGGGCTCGAGGCCTGGACTAGTACCTCCGAGTGGAGAGGCCAAGGCCCAGAAACTCACCGGTCAGGCACCAGAGGAAGCGGGGAGTCCAGCCTTGGCGTGGTGGCCGCAAGGCAAAGGTGACCCATGGACGCCGCTTTGGACTGCGTGCGTCACTCCTGTTTTATCCGCAGTTCATCGGCGTAGCGCGTGGCTGCCTCGGAATGGGACGCCCACCGGGAAGCCCAGGGCTAAGGCAGTTTGGATTCCTGACGTTGGAACTTGTTACTCTGCAATTTTTTTCTTTTATGGTGCTGGCAAAAGGAGATTAATTCACGGGATGAAAAGGAACCATATTAACAGAAGGGACGGTAGAAATTTGTATTCAGCCAGGCAAATCGGCAGGGCACAGCGCCTACAGGAGCGGGAGGCAAAGAAAGGCATGTTAAATGACTCCTGTCTGGGCTGTCAATTTAAAACACCTTCTGTGCGTTCTTTTCTTTGACCAAAGAGATGTGCATTTCACGCCCAGTGTGGAGGCACTCCTGCTCACCTGCAGCGTGCCCCTCCCCCCACAGATAAGTGGTTCAATAGCAAAGGCTTGTATGTTTAACCAGAGTGGCTTTTATTGGAAGCATTTTCTGTGTATAAATATAAGGGAGCTATTAATGGGTGTGTTGTGTGTATGTGTGCGCGCCTCAGTTGCAATTAAAGGAAAAGGCTGCAGTGGTTTGAATCATAATGATTTGCAACTAAAAATCCATTAGCCCTGTCTATGGACGATGCTAAATATACCCAATGTCAGGATGTGGTGGACTGAAGGACGGCCTTAAAATAGTGCCTTTGAAAATAGCCCCTCCGGATGGCTCTTCCCCACAGACCTGTCTCCTTGACATATATTCCTGGGGGAAATAGAGCCGACGATCAGGGCGCAGGGTGGCTTCTGTGGAGGAACAGCCCTGAAACCCCGGTTGTTCCGCAGTGTCAAGCCCCAGGGATCCCAGGCCAGGGGTCCCCACACTCCAGGACCCCTGACTGGCCTCCGCCCTCGCCATGGTGTCTGAGGTGCAGACAGGGTCAAGGAAGAGTCAGCAGGCTTCAGGTGCTGACCTGAGGGAACACCCCCTCCACTCCTGAGCAGCTGTTTGAAATAGTTGGGGGCCTCTCTCTTGCAGTAAGAACCCACTCTTCCACCTTCACAGCTGCCCCAAGTGCCAGGGAATTCGCCCCTCCCCCAGCACGTCGACGCCCCAGCCCCCCAGCGCCCTGGCCCTCAGCCCTCAGCTCCCAGGTGGGACGGCTGAAGTGTGTTTTGCATCTATTCCTAGAGTTGCTCAGAGAGGTTAAGATCCAGGTCCCCACAGCAGGATGTCAGATCTTCTGTCAATACCTTCCCTACCCTTCTCTCCGCACCCCCTTTCTCCCCCGCCCTGGGGTTTCCTGGGATCACCCCCAATAGACTGTTCTTGATGCCTCATCTCATCTCAGCATCTGCTCCTGGGAAAACCTGAACTGAGAAAGATGTATGACTTCCATGGTGGCTATCCCCAGGCCTTGCTTACGTGTGTTTCCAGAACACAGAGGCAAACCCGTAGGGCAGTACCAGATACTTGAATTTTGGGTGTGCTGTCATTGTGTGCCCTGGCCTAGCGGGAGCAGCTGGGGACAAGGCTGACGACGAGGAAAGACGTAGCAGACACAGGGGAAGATCACCTACCCGTGAGCAGCGTGCCTGTGTCCCAGGGTGTCACAGGGTTTACCCTGCACCTGGGCAAGTCTGGTAGGAAAACCAGACCAGGCCACCAGGGAGGCTTTGCATAAGGATTACTTTGCCAGGGGCACGGGGCACGAAGGCTTTGGGAGTGTGGATCCAGGTGAAGAACCAGGCGTGGGAAGGGCAGAGGCTGCCTACTCCCCTCCCTGTCTTGCCGGCCCAGTCCCCATGGCAGCACTCGGGCCTCCCACTCCTGGTCTGCATCTTGGTCCCCAATGGAACTAAACTCCTGCCTCAGAACCCAAGTCCCTATAACTAGGGACCCTTTGCCAGCCTGAACAGCATTACTTGAGTGCAGTCCATGGCTCAGCGTCACCTGTGAACTTGTTAGGGATGCAGATTCTCAGGCCCCTGTAGCCCTCCTACCAGGGTTTGCATTTCAGTAGATTCCCAGGGATTCTGTCTGTACACCTGGCATTTAGAAGTGGTTGCCTCTGAGACGGGGGTTCAGGCGGGAAGTGAAAGGGAGAAAGGCTGGGCTGCTGCTGTTAACTGAGCGGACATATGACTGATAAAAAATGTAAAAGTCACCATAAACATGGTTTAGAATCTTACTAAAGCAATAAGGTTTAAAAATAAGGGAACTGAAAAATTTTAAAGACACAGTTTGTGTGAAGCAGGGTAAGGGCAGAGGGGTGGAATACATTAGCTAAAGGCCATAGCTTTCAAATGGAGAAGCCAAAATATGCAAGTGAAGAAACAGAGGTATAAACATGGCATTTAGAGAAATGTGGCTACCTACCAGGAAAGAAAAGAGAGGCATGATCAGTTTAAAGCTATGGGGTCCGGGGAAGAGTACCAGGGGGAGGTGGCAGGCAGGAAAGAAGGCTTTCATTATTTATGTTGGGCTTCCTGTGCTGTTTGAATTTTTATTGGCGTGTGCATGCATTAATTCCTTTGCCATTTAAAAAATTAAGTTTTAAAAAAGAAGAGAACTAGATTATAGCTAAACAAGGTCACAAGGGCAACACGGAGCGATTTTTTTTTATAGCACACAAAAGACTTGGATATATTTATAGTCAGAGAATAAAGGGAAAAAATGGAAAGATATTAAAGATAGAAAAACAGAAATGACAGATAGACCTTGGTCCTTGACTCGTGTTTGCACTTGGGGCTGACCTTCCAAAGAACCTTGACCAGAACTTACATTTTCTGAATATTAGAACATCACTACCCATTTTCCTTTGTTAAAGTTTATTCTTTTTATTTCACTTGCAAAACCACCCCCTTTTGCTCCCTTCCTCAAAGAGAATCAGTGTTTTCAGTTGCTTGTGTTTTGTTGCTGGATCAGTTAGCTAATCCCATGGAGCTACACTTTGGTGGCACACAATAGACATTTCTTGTTTGCGTGTCTGCTGTCGTAGTTCGGCAGCTCAACTCATCTGGACTGGATTTTCCCACAAGTCTGAGGTTCACCTGACTATCAGCCAATCGTGGGTGGCCTCAGCTGGCACAGCTGTGCTGATGGGACTCTCCTCCACATGTCTCTACTCCTCCAGCAGGTCAGCCTAGGCATGGTCTCTGAGTAATGGAAGAGGCACAAGAGCAAGCCAGCCCCATGGCACGGAAGTCCCCCCAGCCTCTACTGGCGTCACACTCACCAACATTCCATCAATTCAAAGCAAATTCCATGGCTGAGCTCAGAGTCAGGAGGACAAGGTGACACAAAGGTACATAGCAAGGGGTATAGATACAGGAAGAGGTAAAGAGTTGAGAACATCCCTGCAATCAATTGCACTACTCGATCAGGAGTTGGCAAGTTATGGACCACAGGCTGAAGCTGGCCCACCATCTGATTTTGTAAATAAAGTTTTATTGGAACACAGCCACACTCATTCACTTATGTCTTATCTATGGCTACTTTCGCGTTACAGTGGCAGAGTTAAATAACTGCAACAGGAGTGATATTGCCTAAAATATTTACTCTCTGGTCCTTTACAGAAAAATATGCCGACTCTTGTTTCAGACCTTTTTCTAATCATATATGTAGACGTACGAGGTCTGTCTGGGAAAAGTCCAGCCATTGTTAATATAACAAGAATGGTTTGCATGACATCGATGTAACCTGGCAGCCAAGGAGAGTGGACTGGAATGCACATGTGTGAACAGTGATGACTTCGCTGTACTAGTCAGTCAGTGGGGGCAGTAGACGCCGTTGAGTGAGCATGTGTACTGTGTGGCCATCACATTCAAAATGACTGAGCTAGTAGTAGAGGAATGAATCTGCATCAGATTTTGCATTAAGCTTGAACATTCCTCTGAGGAAACTATTCGGATGATTCAGAAGGCTGCAGCTACTGGGGATTGGCAGCTTCATCACAACAACGCACCTGCTCATGCATCACATCTCAAGCAGAGTTTTTTTGCAAAACATCAAATCACCCAGGTGACTCAGTCCCCCAACAGCCCAGATTTGGTGCCCTGAGACTTATGGCTTTTCCTAAAACTAAAATCACATCTGAAAGGGAAGAGAATTCAGACCATTGATGAAATTGCAGAAAATATGACAGCTGATATCTGATAGCTGATAGCGATCGGAAGAACTGTGTGAGGTCCCAAGGCACCTACTTTGAAGGGGACTGAGGCATCATTGTCCTATGTACAATGTTTCTTGTGTCTTATATCTTCAATAAATGTCTCTATTTTTCATATTACATGGCTGGACACTTTCTGGACTTACATGCATCATGTTAACTGTTGATCTTTTTAATTTTACATAAATAGAAATAAATGCATTGTACATATTATTTTATAATTTATTTTACTACTTTAAAATGCACATCGGAGAGCTTTCTGTGTAGCTCGTATAGATCTACATCATCCTTTTTTTAAACTTTTGCATAGTTTTCTGTTACATGGACATACCGTAGCGTGTTTAACCATGGCATACCCATGTTCCACCACGGCTGCTTTTTGTTTTTGTTTTCTGCTTTTGTTGACTGTAATTTCTAGACTTATATTTGCCTCTTGGTACCTGTAAAAAGTGCATTTCTGCAGGATAAATAACTAGAAATAACTAGATTGAGTCAAAGCGTAGGCAGATTTATTCCAACACTCTATTATGTAACTTTCAAACAAAGAGCAAGAAGAAACAAATTTAAGTGCGTGCCAGTACATCACTATTGTTCCACCACTAACATTTTTGCGTGCTTGTTTTACACAAGTCTATTCATCTCTCTATCAATTTATTACTTCACCTAATTTTCTGATTCTTTTCCAAGTAAATCCGAGAAATCAGTGCACTTCCCCTCAAAACCTCAAGCTGCATGTATTAGTCGACTAGTGTCAAATACTTTTAATTAATTTCTTTTGATGTACAACCAATGCACAATAAAATAAATGCTCATATTTTAAATGAAAATTCATGGAGTTTTGACATGCCTGTCAAAATTACATGCCTGTGTCAAGCTTAACTCCATCAAAATTTGGAACATTAATTAACAACACCTGAGAAAGTTTCCTCGCGCTCCTTCCTGGTAAATTATCAACCCCCCCCCCCCCAGCCATGTGAGAGGTGCGTAGTGGTACCTTATTGTGGTTTTAAACTGTATTTCTCTGATGACAGTTGACATCCAACATTTTCAAGTGTTCATTGGATAGTCATATATTTCTTTTGTAAGGTATCTATTCAAATATTTTGTTCATTTTCCTCAGTTACTTTTATTTATGTGAAATTGTTTGCACATACTGAATACCGGGCCTTTGTCAGACATATATGTTGCAAATATTATCTCCCAGTTCATGGCTTGCCTGATTATTTCTTTAATGGCGTCTTTTGATGAGCAGATGCTTTTAGTTTCGATGAGCTCTAAGTTGTCAATTTTTAAATGGTTATTGCTTTCTGTGATCTAACAAACCCTTTCCTACCCCAATTCACACAGATAATCTTATAAACAATTCATGGTTTTAGCTTTTTAAAAAATTAAAGTCTAGTGGGCATACATATCACATTAGTTTCAGGTGTACGACATAGTGATTCGATGTTTATGTGTCTTACGAAGTGATCATCACCCTGAGTCTAATAACATTGTCACAGCTTTAGCTTTTATGTTTAGTCTAGGAGCCATCTTGAAATTTTTTAAGATTTTATTTATTTATTTATTTTTAGAGAGGGGAAGGGAGGGAAAAAGAGAGGGAGAGAAACATCAATGTGTGGTTGCTTCTCACACACCCCCTACTGGGGACCTGGCCTGCAACCCAGGCATGTGCCCTGACCGGGAATCAAACCAGTGACCCTTCGGTTAGCAGGCCAGCGCTCAATCCACTGAGCCACACCTGCCAGAGCTAGGAGACATCTTGAATTAATTTGGAAATTTAGAGTGAGGTAAAAATAAATTTTTGGTTTTTTCCATATGGATATCTAATTATTTCTACTCCAATTGTTTAAAAGATTTTCTTTCTACATTGGATCATTTTAGCTTCTTTGTTAGAAGTCATCTGACTGCACAAACTGGAATGTGTTCCTGGGCTCACTGTTCTGTGTGATTGCTCTGTTTGCTGACCTTTCTCCCAGCACCACTCTGTCTAGACCACCACAGCATTATAGTAAGTCTTGCAGTCATGTGGTGTAAGTTTTCTGACTTTGTCATTCTATTTCTGGGTTGTTTTGAATATAGAAGATCATTTGCATTTCCATGAAGATCATCTGCATTTTAAAATATACTTGTCAATTTCTACTTTTAAAAACTCTTCTGAGGGGCACTTCCGGTCAAGATGATGGCGTAGGCAGACATGGCTTGCCTCCTCTTACAGCCACATCAAAATTACAACTAAAATATAGAACAACCATCACTCAGAACCCTCAGAAGTCAAGTTGAATGGAAGTCTGACAACTATGGAATTAAAGAAATCATATCCATCCAGACTAGTACCAAGGGCATAGATGTAGAAAGGGCTGATCCCATATCCACACATAGTGGATAAAAATTTGGGAGGGATATCTCAGGAGCAAGGACTCCCAGCTCCACACCAGACCTCCCAGTCCAGGGTTCCAGTGCCAGGAAGATAAGTCCCCACAACTTCTGGCTGCAAAAGCCAGTGGGAATTGAGTCGGTGGAAGAAACTTCAGGTGTCCCAAGCAGTCCCTCTTAAAGAACACACACATGGACTCAACTACTCAGACTCATTCCTTCTGAACTCCAACACTAGGGTAGCAGCTTCAAAGGCACCAGTGGTATACAGGTAGAAACTGAAGTGTCTGGCATCAAGGTGAGCAGAGGCCATTGTCCCTTTTCTGAACCCTCACCCCACAAAGCCAGCAAGCTGGCTAACACTGTTTGCCCCACCCTGGAGATCCCCTGAGACTTCCCCCCACCAAACCTATGGGCCCACCCAAGCTGCTTTCCCATAGGAATGGCTGGCTGGTCTTGGCTCATACTGCACAACTTCCTAATCCTCTCAAACAAGCAACAGCTGGCCTCTGTGACCCCCAGGTGTGGCACTAGCAGCAGCCAGCCTAGATTCACAGCTTGGCTTTGCCTGGGAATCTTTAAGCCCAGCACAAGTAACAGCCATCTCAGATTGCTATATAGCTTAGGCAGGGTGGTTCCTGGCAAAACACAATGGGAACTGACCTTGGCCTGTACCACCAGGGAAACCCCAGAGCCAGCACACCCGGTAGACAGCTACAGACCACGGCAGAACACCATTACCCTGCCCCTGCACAGCTGATCCTCCATGGAGGGCAGAAGGTAGAGGTCAGTGGTCACAGCCAGTCCTTGCAGCTGACTAGGCTGGGTAAATCCCTCCCATTGATCTGCCAACAGCAGGCAAGTCTCGACTACAAGAGGAGGGTGTACTCAGTCCACACAAAGGGCGCACCTCGAGTACCCAACTTGGGTGATAGGAGAGACTGTGCTACTGGACCCTACAGGACACCTACTACTTTAGGCCATACCATTAAGACACAGAGTCAAAACAGGTCTACCTAATACATAGAAACAAACACAGGGAGGCTGCCAAAACCAGGAGACAAAGTAACATGGCCCAAATGAAAGAACAGATCAAAAGTACAGAAAAAGTTAAATGAAATGGAGATAAGCAATCTATCAGATGCAGAGTTCAAAACACTGGTTATAAGGATGCTCAAGGAACTTAGTGGGGACCTCAGCAGGATGAAAAATATCCAGTCAGAAACAAAGGATACACTAATTGAAATAAAGGACAATTTACAGGGAAACAACAGTGGAGTGGATGAAGCCGAGAATCAAATCCATGATTTGGAACATAAGGAAGTAAAAACAAACAACCGATCGGAACAATAAGAAGAAAAAACAATGCAAAAAAATGAGGACAGTATAAGCATCTGGGACAACTTCAAAAAGTCCAACATTCACATCATTGGGGTGCCTGAAGGAGAAGAGGAAGAGCAAGAAATTGAAAATCTGTTTGAAAAAATAATGAAAGAAAACTTCCCTAATTGGGTGAAGGAAATAGATACGCAAGTCCAGGAAGCACAGAGTCCCAATTATGATGGATGCAAAGAGGCCCACCCCAAGACACATCATAATTAAAATGCCTAAGGTTAAAGATAAAGAATCTTAAAAGCAGCAAGAGAAAATAAGTTAGTTACTTCCAGGAGAGTTCCCATAAGATTATCAGCTGATTTCTCAAAAGAAACTTTGCAGATAGAAGGGATTGGCAAGAAATATTTAAAGTCATGAAAAGTGCGGACCTACAGCCAAGATTGCTGTACCCCACAAAGCTATCATTTAGAATTGAAGGGCAGATAAAGAGCTTCCTGGACAAGAAAAACCTAAAAGAGTTAATCATCACCAAACCATTCGTATATGAAATGTTAAAGGGACTTATTTAAGAAAAAGAAGATCAAAACTATTAACAATAAAATGGCAATAAAGACATATCTATCAACAATTGAATCTAAAAATCAAACTAAGCAAACCAGAAGAGATACAGAATCACAGATATGGAGAGCGTCTTGATGGTTGCCAGATGCAAGGCGGTCATGGGGGAATGGGTGAAGAAGAGGTGAGGGGGTTAAGAGGTATAAATAGGTAGTTACAGAATAGCCATGAGGATTTAAAGTACAGTATAGGAAATGGAGTAGTCAAAGAACTTGTACACATGACCCATGGACATGAACCATGGTGTGGGGATTGCCTGAGGGGGCAGTGCTAGGTAGAGGGGGCCAGTGGGGGGGAAATCAGGATATCTGTAATAGCATAATCAATAAAATATAATTAAAATTTTAAAAAGTCTTCTGGGATTAAGATTGAGATGCAGAAAACACCATAGACCAATTTAGGGATAATTAACATTTTAATGATATTGGATTTTCCAGTTAATTAACATGATATATTTTCTATTTATTTAGGTATTCTTTAATTTACGTTAACATTTTACAGTTTTCAGTAAAAAGTTTTTATATATCTTTTGTTAAAATTTATCCTAAGTATTTTACTTCAATGTTTTTTAAAACAATGGAGTTTTTTTAAATTTTTATTTCCAATTATTTGCTGCTAGTACATAAAAAATACAATTTATTTTAGTATATTAACTATATATCCCATGACCTTAATAAATTAACTTCTGAGTTCAATAATTATTTTGTATAATCCATAGGATTTTCCGCCTCAAAATCATGTCATCTGCAAATAGAGATAATTTCATCTTTCTTTCCAATCTTTATGCCTTTTATTGCTTTTCTTGCCTTATTGCAATGGCTAGCATCTCCAATACAGTGTTGAAAGAAGCAGTGGAGGTAGGCATCTTTGCCTCATTCCCAGTGTTAGGGGAAATGTTCAAAATGTTACCATAAGCAGATGTTAGCTATAGCATTTTAATAGATTCATTTTCAGGTTGAGGAATACCATTTTATTTCTAATACCTTGCTGTGAGTTGTTATAATATTATGAATGGATGTTTACTATTGTCAAATGCTTTATATGTATCTAGTCAAATGATCATATGGGCTTTTACCATTATTTTGTTAATATAGTAAATTATACTGATTGATTTTTCTTTAATGTTAAACCAACCTTGTATTTCCCCCCAAAAAAGTACTTGATCATGATACATTATTATTCTTATAATATAATGTTATACCCAATTTGCTGATATTTTATTAAGGATATCTATATTTATATTTGTGAAGGATATTGATATATAAATTTTATAATTTTAAATGTCTATGTCAGATTTTGGTATTAAGGTTATATTAGCCTCACAAAATAAGTTGGAAAGTATTTCTCTCTTCCTCTATTTTGGAAAGAGCTTATATAAGATCGGTGTTATTTCCTTCATGTCTAGAGTAATTCACCAGTGAAACCACGTCAGCCTATTGCTCTGTGTGCCAGAAGGGTTTCGATGATGAGTTCAAGTTCTGTACAGTGATAGGACTAGTCATATTTTTTCTTTTATCTTGTGTCCATTTTGGTAACTTATATTTGTCAAGGAAGTTTAAGGAATTTATCTAGTCCATCTAGATTTATCAAATACACTGGCATACAATTACTTATAATATTTCTCTATTATCCTTTTAATGCCTTTAGTAACTGTAGTGATAACCCTTTTTTCCATTCCTGATATTGGTAACTTCTCTCTTCTTTTTAATTTGTTTTCTTGATCTGTCGAGCTGTTTGGTTGATCTCTTCAAATAGCCAACTTTTAGTTTTCTTCATGTATTCCACTCTTTGTCAGTTTTTATTTCATTGATTCATGCTCTTTAAAAATTTAAAACATAGACTTTCAAAAAAGCGCTCGATATTCACTCCCAACAGAAACGTGTGAGTGGGCAGTGCCCCTTCCCCCTTCAGTTCAGGAACTTTACCAATAAATAGCATTTCCATAACTTAATGCACTAAGACTCCACTTCATTGTTTCGATTTCTGTTTCCCCAGTTACTGTTGAGGTTGAGCATTGTCACATGTTTCCTGGCCATTTGTTTTGCCTTTTCCGGGAAGTGTTTACTCTCATTTTTAATTGGGCTGTGTTGATATTTTTCTTGGGTTGGTAATTTTTTATATACATTGTAAAACTTTTTCAGATCAATAACATGCAGTTTAATTTTCTTTATAATGCCTTTTATTGTACTGTTGCTTTTTAATGTGAAAATTCTTTACTGTTTTACAGTGTCTTGCTTAGCAGTGCTATATTTACTCCCGAGGCAGTACACATTCTAATTCACAGCTCCGTGTCCACCTAAGAATTGCTCCTAACAGCAGAGTATCCTAACTGTACTTAGTGAGTTCATGCTTACCTCACTGACTTAAATACGCTGCTTTTCTCTTATACAAAATTCTCATGTATATGAATTTGGATATGAACTCCCTTTTCTGTTACATTAATTAGTTCATTTCAGGGCCAATACTTTGACCAAAGCTCCACAGAACGTTTTGGCATTTGGGATGCTTTCCTGTTTTTGTTTTCTAAAGACATGTCTTCACTATTGTTATTCATTTTCCATTCCAGACTAATTTTAGAATCAGCTAACAAATTTCTAAGACATATTCTGTTGGGGTTTTTGTCTGAGCTTATATAAAACTTACAGATTAATTCAAGAATAACAGCTCTGATACTAAGGCTTCCTGTATAAGGAATAGTATGTTTCTTCCTTAATTCACACCTTTTAAAGATTTTATTTAATTAGTTTTAGAGAGAGGAGAAAGGAGGGAAAAAGAGGGAGAGAAACAGCAATCAGTTGCCTCGTCCCCAGGCAGGGATGGCCCGCAACCCAGGCCTGTGCCCTGACCAGGCTTGAACCAGGGACCTTTCGCTTTGTAGGATGAGGCTCAACCAACTGAGCTATGCCAGTCAAGGCTTAGTTCACAGTTTTTAAATATTTCAATGAAGTTTTATGCTTTTTTATGTATAGGCTTTATACAGCCTTGTTGGATTTGTTCCGAAACACTATTCTTTATATTGCTATTGTAACTGGGACTTTTATCTGTTTCATTATTTAACGTGTTGTTGTTGCTGTAAAGGAGAGCTCCTGATCATTTTTGCTTCTATTTGCTCTGGAAAATTTGCTGAACCCTCTTGTTAATTTAAATAAGTTTTGAAAGAAGACACTGTGAGTAAAATAACTGAAAAACTAACTTTTAGTATCCATAAATATAATCTTGTTTGTGGCAAAAATAATTAGCAATTTCATTTCACTTCCTTAGAATCCACATCAATAGTCACTAGATTAAGGCACAAAGACACACACTTATCATCTATCTCTGTGGGTTAGTCTTTCCTGATCTCGTTTTAAATTGAATTGAGGACCACGAGCCTTTAGTAATGTATTCAAAGACCTAAAGTCAAGTGCTGCCTTGACATCTTTGAGGTGCACGGGGCTCCATGGGTTCCCCTGCTCTCTGTGCATATGCCCCCCACCCCAGGGGGGAAGCCCCCCTCCAGCCTAGTTCCCCCATTAGCCAGCAGCGCCCTACCTAGTCCTCAACATCATCACGGCTTCCCCTCCCCCCCAGCCTGTGAAATTATCCAAACAGACCAATCACATCCTTCTGCAGGAATCAAGTGGCACCACCCGCCCTGGTTCCTGCAGAGCCTGCCTCCCACAGCCCCTTGTGGTTCACCTGCTCCCCCAGATGACCCCCTGTGTGAATAGCAGGTGATCAGAACAAGTCATCAAATCTTTTTTGTTCTAACGATGTTTCTCTCCTGGCTGAACAGAATGGTGTGGGGGAGAAACAGAAATCCTCTCGAAATTCCTGAAGATGAAGGAGCAGGTTCTCTTTGGACCTAACTTGCCCTGATTTCTGACTCACCTAACAGTAGCACCCATATGCTCCAAGGCAATTAGAGTAATTTGTTGCAGAGGCAGATGCCCCTGGCTTGCCTAATTTCTCTGCTCAAAGGGGCTGTTGGTGAGTGAGTTTGGGTAGCAGGCCACCCGAACACCAGAGCTCACAAACACTGCAGGCCCCGGCAGGCTCGGCTCCACGTTGGTGCTCTCTGTCATGCACATACCCACCGCCCACCTCCCTTTCCTTCCAAGATTCCCTTATTCCTAAGAGAAGAATCTTAGTGTATTCGTCTCCCTTTGGTGTGTAACAAATTACCACAAACTCGGTGGCTTCAAGCAACACAAATCCAACATCTCGCAGTTCCTGGGGTCAGGAGTCCAGGCACAGTCCTGTGCGTCCTGTACTCTGGGTGTGCAGCCGCGGCATTGGCCACAGCTGTGGTCCCATCTAGACCTGGCTGCTGGCCTCGGGCTCACTGAGCTTGTTGCTGAATTAAGTTCCCGGCAGCTGCAGAATTCCTGGCGGCCTTCTTCTCTGAGGCCAGCAGGAAGACATCTGCAGTAGCTTTAATCTTGCTGATTCTGTCGCGGACTCTAACCCCATATTTAAAGGGCTCACATGATTGTATCAACCCCCAAGAGAATCTCCCTTTTGGTTAAAGTTAACTGATGGCCGGCCTTAAATACATCTCTGCTATGCAGCGGAACCTAATAGTGGGGTGATATCCCATCATGGTCATAAGTCCTGCTGACAACCAAGGGGAGAAGACACAGGGGGTGTGTACCTGGGGGGGTGGGAATCAATCCATTGTGCCTCTTCTCTCTCCCCACACCCCCAGTCTCGCTTCCTCTCCCAGCCCTTCCAGAGCTTCTCTGCCAAAGGTCACTTGACCTTCTTACCATTGACAGCATCCCTTTGACCATTAAGGCTTAGGTGAAGTCAGACAGAAGGATAAGGTGTTCAAACAGAAAGGGAAAGGGAAAAGCGCCCCCCCTCCCAGGTTCCAGGACCTGTGGGAAGGAGAAGAGGCGAAGGGCAAAGCAGGAGAGTGGGACAAGCAGGCACCATCACACACACCGCTGAATTTCTTGGGCCGGGGGGGGGGGGGGGGGGGGGGAAACGTGAACATTATGTAAGGGGAGGTAGCAGCACCAAAGATATAGAAAGGGGCTCTGTGCCCCACCCCCTAAACTCCCAGCTCCCTGCACATGGTCAGGCTTGTAAATCAGGGGTACCAGAACCTCAGAGGACACTTAATCACGCCGATGAGTCCGTTGTTTCTGAGAGTGGGGTTTCAGACCCTGTGTCTCTCTTAATCCCTGGCTGGTTCTGGTGTAGCCTGTTCCAGTTTGAAAGCAACCGGCTGGATGATCTGTGAATCCCCACGGGCCACCTCACCCCAGGTGACTGTTGCTCTTCTTCACCGCTTGTTTCCTGAAAAGGGCTCCGGTTGTCACATCGGTGATGACTCCACCGAAGGTTCTGGGTCCTAATATTTCCTTGGTTTAGAAAACACTTTTCACCCCAGCTGGGTAGCTCAGTTGGTTAAACTGTCATCCCGATACACCAAGGTTGTGGGTTCGATCTCCAGTTACAACATACACAAGAATCAACCAGTGAATGCATAAATAAGTGAAACAGCAAATTGATGTTCCCCTCTCCCTTCCTCTCTCTCTCTCTAAAAATCAAAAATAAAATATTTTAAAAAAGAAAACACTTTTCGTGCAGGGAGGAAATGTGAGGAATGCAGACATCGCAGCCTCAGGGGCGCCAGAAGAGGAGGGGCCACCCTGCAGGGGAAGTGGGCCTCCATTGCACAGGCACAAAACTGCACTCAAGCCTGAATTTTCACATCAAGCAAATTGGGGGTAATTTTTTGCTTTATAAAAATTTGTTGTTGTTGTTGTATAAAAGGATTCAATGCAGATTTTCTTTTAATATCCAAATTCTTTAGTGGATTCCAAATATAATTCAGTTCACTCTTATTTTCTTTTTAGCAGTACATCGAATGTATAAAACCAGGTATACCAGAATGGTCCTTATTATTGGTTTTTATGTCTTTGAAGTTCAAGGGTGAAATTCTAGGAATTCAGAGAAAGTCCTCCACTGTGAAGAACCTAGTTGTGGTTTCCGGAAATGGAAGCTCCCGCTGAGCTGTTCGGGTGAAAGAAAGCTGAGAAAAGCCACAGCTACCTTGACACCCTATAATCTGCACTCATTCTCTAGTTTTGGTAATACTTTTTAGCAGAGAACATTATTCATTTTCACATAAACAATAACTGCTTTGATATTTCAACTAGAACTTCTGGAATCATCTTACAATTCTTAAAGGTTTACAGGTGAGCAATACCTTTGTTCCCATGTAACCATCCAGGGAGCGTAGGTGTCAAAGATCCACGGAAATGCCTGAGGTGACAGATTTATCTCTGACCTGTATGTAGCCCAGGACCAAAGTTCATTGTTCAGTACCCAATGTAAATGTTTTCCCAAGAGTGGGGTGGGGGTTGGGAGGTGACTTTATTCAAGGACAGACAGCATGAGACCTCTGCTCAGAAGGGCCTTGTACTTGACTTAATACTCTGCTGTCTCCACTTAGAAATTCTCAGTAACTTTTGAACAGGGGCCTGCATTTTCATTTGGCACCGGGCCCTATAAACATGGAGCCTATCCTGTGGACAGAAACCGGTCATGCAAAAAAAAAAAAAAAAAAGAAGAAGAAGAAGAAGATCTCTAAAATATTAAGCATTTTGCTACTTAAATGGGTAAGATTTTCAAATGTCATGTAAAGAATATCTTGGTCATAAAATATGACATTTTGTGTAGTAAGAGGGAAGAGGGAAGATTTGCCATGGGCAGCACGACATTCCGGAAGCTCGCATCTTCTCGCTTGAAAAGTGGAAGGACCTTTAGGATCCTCTAGCCCAACCTGTGAAGAGTATAGTTTCTCAACCTTGAGAGGAGACTCTCCCCCTAGATCCCCCACTGGTTAGGGACACAACCTGGGCCTCCTGGGTGTCCGTGCCACTCATACTGCATTATGGTCTCAGCATCAGAAAGAGGTCAAATAATATGGTTTCTGCCTTTTTGACGGTCTAGGCATAAACATTAAATTTTTTTTAATAATTGGATTTTGTCTTTGTGACAGTATAATCATAATAGTGAAAGCTAAAAAGACTCAGAAACAAAAAAAAGCCCACTTGAAGGAGAAATAAGAGGTCAGGCAGTTTTTAGGGCACATGCTCATCTTGGAAGAAGCCAGTCAGTGAGACACGCAGGGTGACTTTGCCAAGGTCAGAGTTGTCTTCGGTGACCACAGAAGCGGGGAGATGGGAGAGGATACTTCCTGAGCCAGGAGCATTACTATTCCTGGTATCACATTGTGGGGGGAAATACCCTCTGACTGATGCAGCAATGAAATGGATTAAGGTCACCAAAAGTAAACAAAAACAAAACTGAAGCGAGGGTGGGAGCCAGGGGGGAATTGACAGCCCGCCATTCATTGTGGGACGAGGTAAATACTCCCGAGGAATCAAACTATCAGCTTTTTTGCATAGCTTTATTGTGGTCAGAGGAACATAACATATAATTTACCTGTGCACTTTAAGCGCACAGTTCAGGGGCATGACGCACACTCCCAGGGTGGTGCCGCCGTACTTCCGGGACTTTTTCGCCGTCCTAAGTGGAAACTCTCTGCCCGTTAAAGAGTGACGCCCGTTTCCCTCCCCTCCCCAGCCCGTGGTAACTTCTACCTTCTGTCTGTGGATTTGCCTCTTCTAGGTATCTCATGTAAATGGGATCATATAATGTTTATCCTTCTGTATCAGTCTTCTTCCCCTTAGCATAAATGTTTTTTTTTTATGGTAATACTTATTTATTTTTAGAGAGAGGGGAAGGGGGGAGAAAGAGAAGGAGAAAAACATCCATGTGCGGCAGAAACATGGATTGGTTGTATCTGGCATGTGCCCCCAACCAGGGACCTGGTCTGTGACCCCCCTGACCGGGAATAGCATGGGTGACCTTTTGGTTTGCAGGCCAGCGCCCAACCCACTGAGCCACACCAGCGAGGGCAGCAGGAACGTTTTCAAGGGACATCCGTGTTGTAGCGTGTATCAGCACTTCGTCCCTTTCTAAGGTTGAATAACATTCCACTTATGGATATGCCGCATTTTGTTTATCCGTTCAGCTATTGAGAGATATTTGAGTTGTTTCCATGTTTGGCTATTGTGAGTCACGCCACTACGAACAGTGACGTACAAGTACCTGCGGGAGCCCCTGCTTCCATTCTTCTGCGGATAGAAGTGGAATTCCCATCTCATGTGTAATTCTATGTTTAACTCTTTGAGGAACCACCGAACTGTTCCCCACAACAGCTGCGCCATGTGACATTCCCACCAGCAATGCACAGGGTTCAATTGCTCCGCATCCTCAGAAACATCAACTTTCGGTTTAATTTTTTAACAGCCACCCTAATGGGTATGAAGTGGCACCCCATAATTTTGACTTTAGTTTTCATAATAATTTAGGTTGTTGAAACTCTTTTCATTTGCTTATTGGCCATTTTTTATTTCTTCTTTAAGGTAATGTCTATTCAAATCCTTGGCCAATTTTTGAATTTGGTTATTTTGTAGTTGTTGTTGTTGAAGAGTTATAGGAGTTCTTTGTATAAACCCTTATCACACAGATGATTTGAAAATATGTTCTCCTCCTCTGCAGGCTGTCTTTCCACTCTCTCGATAGTGTCCAATGATGCACAAAAGTTATTAAATTGGATGAATTTACCTATTTTTTATTTCTGTCACCTGTGCTTTTTGGTGTTATAACCAGAAAAAACATCATTGCCAAATCCAATGTCATGAAACCATAGCTTTTTATTGGATAAAATGACGGTTTAGAATTTCATCAATTGCCGACAACAACAACAAAACACCTTTAAAAATGTATAAATGTTCGAGTTCTATTATATAGTAAGTTGAAATTGTAAGGATTTAAAATAAATCATTTAAATATTAATTTTTTCAAAAGCAGGAGTGGCTATATTAATTCCAGACAAAGTAGACTTTAGAGCAAAGAAACTGACTAGAGACAGAGAGGGACATTGTATATTAACAATAGAATCAGCCCTGGCTGGTGTGGCTCAGTGGATTGAGCGTGGGCTATGAACCAAAGGGTCACCAGTTCTATTCCCAGTCCCGGCACATGCCTGGTTGCGGGCCAGGTCCCCATAGGGGGCACATGAAAGGCAATCACACATTGATGTTTCTCTCCCTCTCTTTCTCCTTCCCTTCCCCTCTCTCTAAAAATAAATTAATTAAATGTTAAAGAAAGTAGAATCAATCTACCAGGAAGATGTAACAGTTCTAAATGTAACAATTCTAAATAGGTATGCATCAAACCACAGGGCCTCAAAATACATGAAGCAAAAGCTGATAGAGCTTGAAGGAGAAATGGACAAATCCACAATCATTCTTGGGGACTTCAAACCCCCTTCTCAGTAACTAAGAGAACTACTAGAAAGAGAAATCATTAAGGACACAGAAGAAGGCAACAGCATCATCAGCCAATAAGATCTATTTGATGCATATGGAACCCTCCCCTCAACACCAGCAGAGACCACACTTTTTTCAAGAGCCCATGGAACATTCATCAGGATAGCCCATATTCTGTCTCATAAGACAAACCTCAACAAACAAGAGAATTGAATCATGCGGAGCACATTATCTGACCATAGTAGAATCAAACTAGAAATCAATAACATAAGGATAATAGAAAAATCTCCAAACACTGGAAGATCAATCAGCACACCTTTAAATGAACCATTAATCAAAGAGGAAGACTCAAAACAAAATTTAAATATAATAGAACTGAATGAAAATAGAAGCACAATGTGTCAAACTTGTGAGACACAGCTAAATCAAAGCCAAAAAGGAAATGAATAGCTTCCATTAAATGCTTACATTAAAAAACCAGGAAAGATCTCAAACCAAAAATGTAATATCCTCTCTCAAGAAGCTAGAAAAAAATAAAGAAAAATAAGCCCAAAGCAAAGAGAAGGAAGGAGAAAATAAAAATAAGAACATAAGCAATTGAAACCAGGAATGCAATAGAGAAAGATCATGGAAACAAAAAGCTGGTTCTTCGACAAAAATCAACAGGGTTGATAAAGCCCTAGCAACACTGACAAAAATAAAAGTGGAGAAGACACAAGTCACTAACATCGGAATGAGACTGAGTTCGCTGCGGGTAGTAGTCAGTCATTGAAAGGGAAATAAGGGGATGGTATGAACCCCTCCATGCTCAACTTAGTAGAAAAATCTTTAAATTTAGAAGAAATAAATCAAGTTCCTGAAAACCGTAAACTACCAAAACTCAACCAAAATGAACTAGATCATCTGAATTGCCCTATAGTCATGAAAGAAAATTCGTAAGTAAAAAAATTTATTTAAAAAATTTCCAAGGCCTAAATAAGTTCACGAAAGAAGTCTACCGAACACTGAAAGAAGAATTACCACCAATTCTGTACAATCTCTTCCAGAAAACAAAAGAGGAAAGAGCACTTCTCGATTTATTTTCTGCGGCCCTGATACTGAAAGCAAACAAAAGCAGTAAAAAAAAAAAAAGAGAGAGAGAGAGAAGTTCATGCCAGTATTTGTCATGAATTTAGACGTGAAAACATTCATCAAATTATTGCAAATTGAATCCAAATGTATATAAGAATTATGCTCCACGACCAAGTGGGATTTATCCCAGGAGTGCAAGGCTGGTAAAACACTCAAAAATTAATCTATAATATTATTCACTGCATCATATGACCATATCAATTGATGCAGGAAAATCATTTGACAAAATCCAACACCCATTTATTATAAAAATTTTAAGCAAGTTAGGAATAGAGAAGAATTACCTCAACTTGATGAAAATATTTACAAAAGCCCTACAGCTAATAACATACTTGAAGATGGAAGGCCAAGGGCATTTTCCCTAAGACCAGGAGCAAGGCAAGGATGTCTGTTCTCCTCACTCTTACCCAACACAGTACTGGAGTTTTTAGTCGTTGGAATAAGGCAAGAAAAAATGATGGCGTGCAGATCGGAATGGCTAAAACTGGTCCTATTTGCAAATAGCATGGCCGCCTACAGAGAAAACTAGAGCTGATAAGTAAATTCTTCGAGGTTGCGGAGTCCAAGAGCGACACCCAAATGTTAACTGCATCCCACATGATGTGTGGGCACCAAACTGAAAACACAGCATCCCTTACAGTAGATCCACAGGAAATGAAGCCCTTGGGTGTAAATCTAACAAACCGTGGATCTGCTTGCTGAAAATTGCAAAGTGCCGACGAATGAAACCAATGAAGACCTCAGTAAAGGGACAGATAGACCACGTTAATGGATGAGAAGATTCAGCGTAGAAAAGACGTCAGCTCCCGCCCACACTTAATCATAGACTTAATGCAATTCCTACCAAAATCACACCAAGGGTTTTTTTGGTGTGTGTTTTTTTGTAGATACAGGACCCATTCTAAAATTTAGAATGAAATGGCACAAGACCTACAAGAGCAAAAACAATCTTTAAAAAGGAAGAATAAAGTGTATCACTCTACCTGACAGTAAAGCTTACTATATAGCTACTGCAGTCAAAACAGAAGTATTGTTTGGTATTAGTGAGGGACAGACACATCAATCAATGGAACTGAATAGAGAGCCCAGAAATAAAACCACACAAATACGCCAATCAACATTCGACAGCAATTTACTAGAGAAAAGATAGCTTTTTCATCAAATGATGCTAGAACAGCTGGGTATCCATATGCCAAACAAACAAAAAAGAAAGCATCTCAACCTAAACTTCACACTTTATAGAAAAATTAACAAAATGCACCACAGACTTAAATATAAAATGTAAAACTATAAAATTTATTTTTAAAAAATTAGAGAAAAATCTTAAGAATTTAGGGCTAGGAAAAAAAATCCTTACACTTGATACCAAAAGTAAGATTCAGAAAATGAAAGTTTGATAAATTAGACTTATCAAAATTAGAAACTACCTTTCTGCAAAAGTCCGTGTGAAGCAGATAAAAGACAAGGAGGAGACCGGGACAAAAGATTTGCAAACCACACATCTGGAAAAGGGCTCTTTTTAGAACATGGAAAGAACTCTCAGGAGAATGATGGCAGCAAGACGGCAGAACAGGAGGTTCCGGCCCTCGCCCCTGGGCAGAACGACTGATCAACAACCATCTCTGCACCGCGCGAGAGCCCCAAGATCCAGGTCGGGGTTCCCAGCATGCCGGTAACAAGGAAAGATGCACTGAAAACGGTAAGAAGAATAGTTTCGCTCTACTTGCATCAGCCTTCCTGGGAGCCAGCTAATGTGTAAACTATTTTTAATCCTAGTATAAAGGTTAAGAAACAAAAGCATTAAGAATCACTATCATCATAAACTTTGTTAGTGGATATAGAACATAAAAAGAAGATTCCGACATAAATAAAATAAAGGAGGGAAGATGACAAGTGTAGAGTTTTTATGCAATTGAACTTCAGTTATCCGCTTAAAGGAGACAGTGAATATATAACAGTTATAAGTCGATAGGCCCCCAACATCAGAGCAGTTAAAGATATAACATAAATATTGGCAGGTCTACAGGGAGAACCAGACAACAATACAGTAATATTAGGAGACTTCAAACTCCCCTTTCCATAATGGATAGAACATCCAGACAGAAAATCAAATGAGGAAACAGCAGGCTTGAACAATGCCGCAGATCAAATGGCCCTACCACCTGTACACGGAACGCCGCCCCCAACAGCAGCAGACGACCCCATGCATCCTTCTCGAGTGTTTGCAGAACTTTCTCCAGGATAGATCCCATGGCAGGTCACAAAACAAGTCCTGACAAATTTTTAAAAATTAAAATCATCCCAAGTATCTTTTCTTAAAAATAATGAAATTAGAAATCAATAACAAAAGGAAAACAGGAAATGTTACAAATACATGAAAATTAATCAGCACACACCTGAACAACCAGGGGTCAGAAGGGAACTTTAAAAACATCTTAAAACAAATAAAAGAATATAACATACCAAAACTTATAGGATATGTCAAAAGCAGTGATAAGAAGGAAGTTAATAGTAAGAAATGCCTTCATTAAAAAAGAAGGATCTCAAATAAACAAGGTAACTGTACATCTCAAATAACAAGAAAAAGAAGAACAATTAATGCAAGGTTATCAGAAGTAAGGAAATAATATTTAGAGCATAAATAAATGAAATAGAGAATAGAAAAACAATATAAAAGTTTTTTAAAAGATTTTATTTAATTTTTAGACAGAGGGGAAGGAAGGGAGAAAGAGAAAAACATCGATCAGTGGTCTTTTGAAGGCCCCCAACCAGGGACCCGGCCTGCAACCCAGGCATGTGCCCTGACCAGGTATTGAACCGGCGATGCTT
Source organism: Desmodus rotundus (assembly GCF_022682495.2). Lineage (NCBI taxonomy): Eukaryota > Metazoa > Chordata > Mammalia > Chiroptera > Phyllostomidae > Desmodus > Desmodus rotundus. The sequence goes on from NC_071394.1 coordinate 127,576,324, forward strand.
CTGTTTGCAGGCTGGTGCTCAACCCACTGGGCCACCCCAGGCAGGGCAATATAAAATTTTGATGAAACTAAGAGTTGGCATTTTGAAAAGATAAAGAAAATCAACAAACCTTATATAAACTAAGAAAAAAGAGAGAAGACTAAAGTAAATAAAATCATAAATGAAAGAAGAGATATTACTACTGATGCCACAGAAATTAAAAAAGATTATACAGGACTGGTATGAACAAATTACTTGCCAACAAATTGGACCACCTAGAAAAAAATGGATAAATTTCTAGAAACATACAACCTGCCAATACTGAATCAAGAGGAAATAGCATGGAGAGACCAAGGAGAGACCAAAAGCAAAAAAAAAAAAAAAAAGAGAGAGAGAGAGATGGAATCTGTAACCAAACACCACAATTTAAAAAAAAGCCCAGAACCAGATGGTTTCACAAGCGAATTCTACCGAACATTTAAAGCAGAATTAATACCATCCCTTTTTCAACTATTCCAAAAAAATGGAAGAGGGAACACTTCCAGAGCCATTTTATAAGGCCGGCATAACCCTGATACCAAAGTCAGAGAATGACAACACAAGAAAAGAAAACTACAGGCCAATCTCTCTGAAGAAGGTAGATACAAAAATCCTGGAGAAAATATTAGCAAACCAAATTACACAGCGCACTCAAAATTTGTATGTGACCAAGTGTGATTTATCCCTGTCATCCAAGGATGATTCACCACATACAAATGATTCGATGTGACACGACCCATTAGCAGAATGAAGGGTAAAAGCCACATGATCATCTCAATAGATGCAGAGAAAGCATTTGACAAAATTCAACACTCTTTCGTGATAAAACCTCTCAACAAATTAGGTATAGAAGGAATTTACATCAATACATTAAAGGTCATATGTGGAAAGCTCACAGCTAATACCATACATACTATTTTTTCATTTTTATTTTTAAGTATATTTTTATTGACTATGCTATTAGAGTTGTCCCATTTTTCCCCCCTTTATTCCCCTCTGCCCAACACACCCCTCCCTCCAGCATTCCTCCCACCCTTAGTTCATGTCCATGGGTCGTACATATAAGGTCTTTGGCTTCTCCATTTCCTATACTATTCTTAACCTCCCTCTGTCGACTTTGTACCTACCATTTATGTTTCTTATTCCTTGTACCTTTTCCCCCACTCTCCCCCCACCCCCTCCCTACTGATAACCCTCCATGTGATCTCCATTTCTGTGATTCTGTTCCTGTTCTAGTTGTTTGTTTAGTTTGGTTTTGTTTTTGTTAGGTTCAGTTGTTGATAGTTCTGAGTTTGTTGTCATTTTACTGTTCATAGTTTTGATCTTCTTTTTCTTAGATAAGTCCCTTTGACACTTCATATAATAAGGGCTTGGTGATGGTGAACTCCTTTAACTGGACCTTATCTGGGAAGCACTTTATCTGCCCTTCCATTCTAAATGATAGCTTTGCTGGATAGAGTCATCTTGGATGTAGGTCCTTGCCTTTCATGACTTTGAATACTTCTTTCCAGCCCCTTCTTGCCTGAAAGGTTTCTTTTGAGAAGTCAGCTCTCACTTTTTTACCATTAAGTGTGTATGGTGTTAAACTGAGAGCTTTTCCTCTAAGATCTGGAACAAGGCAGGAATGCCCATTAGCACCACTTCTACTTACTATAATACTGGGAATCTTAGCCAGAGCACTTAGCCAAGATAAAATAAATGAAAGGTATACAAATCAGAAAGGGAGAAGCAAAATTGTCTCTGTTTGCAGGCGATATGTTCTTGTATGTAGAAAACCACACACATACAAAACTGTTAGAACTGATAAAAATATTTAGTTAAGTTTCAGGATACAAAATCAACATAAAAAATCAGTTACATTTCTATACACCACCAACAAACTATCTGAAAAGGAAAATAATCCTATTTATAATAGCATCAAAAAGAATACAATACTTAGGAATAAACATAATCAAGGAGGCAAATAACTTGTACACTGAAAAGAATAAAACACTGAAGAAAGGAATTAAAGCAGACACAAGTAAATGGGAATACATCCCATGTTCATGGATTGGAAGAATAGATAATATTAAAATGTTCATACTACCCAAGAGATCTATAAATTCAGTAATATGCCTGTCAACAGCCTAATGGCATTAGTTACAGAAATAGGAAAAAAATCCTAAAATTCAAAAGGAACCACAAAGTATCCTGAATGGCCAAAGCAATTGTGAGCAAGAAGAACAAAGCCAGAGGCATCACACTTCCTGGTTTCCAAGCATATTACAAAGCTGCAGTAATCAAAATAGTATGGTACTGGCATCCTATAGAACAAAGAAACAACAGAGACCAGAAATAAACCTACACATATAATCAACTGATCTTCAATGCATATGCCAAGGATATACGATAAGGAAAGGACAGACTCTATAATAAGTGATATTGGAAAACCTGGGTATCTGCACGCAAAGAATGAAATTGGACCCTTACCTTACACCACACACAAAAACTCAAAAAGGATCAAAGGCTTAAACATGAGGTCTGACACCATGAAACTACTAGAAGAAAACACAGGGGGAGAGCTTCAAGACATTGGTCTTGGCAATGATTTCTTGGAGACGACACCAAAAGCACAGGTGACAAAAGCAAAAACGGACAAGTGGGACAACATCAAACTGAAAAGCAAAAAGCTTCTGCATGACAAAGAAAGCAATCAACAAAATGAAAAAGGCAACCTACAGAATCAGAGAAAATATTTGCAAAACACATATCTGATAAAGGGTCGATAACTAAAATATATAAGGATTTCCTACAGTTCAATAGCAACCCCCTCCATAACCTTATTTTGAAATGGGCAAAGGAACTGAACAGACATTCTCAAAAGAAGACAGACAAACAGGGGAGAGGTACATGAAAAGGAGTTCAACATCCCTAATCATCAGGAAGATACAAGCTAAAGCCACAATGAGATACCACCTCACACCTGTTAAGATGACTATTATTTTTTTTTAAATGTTGGCCAGGATATGGAGAAAAGGGAACCCTTGTACACTGTTGATGGGAATGTAAATTGGTGCAGCCCGTATAGAAAACTGTATGCCAGGGGGAAAATTTCTTTTTTAAAAAATTAGAAATAGAACTACCCCCCTACAGCTCAGTTGGTTGGGCATCACCCCACAAACAGAAAGCTCTTGATTCCAGTCAGGGCACGTGCCCAGGTTGCAGGTTCGGTCCTGGTTGGGGTGTACAAGAGGCAAGGATCGATGTTTCTCTCTCACATCAATGTTTCTCTCTTTTCCCTTCCTTTCTCACTCTCTAAACGCAATATGCATGTCTTCAGCTGAGGATTAAAAAAAAAAAAGAATTACCATATGATCCAATAATCCCAGTTCTGGGTCTATATCCAAGGGAATTAAAACCAGGATCTCGAAGAGATAGCTGCACCCCTGCTCACTGTAGCGTTATCCGCACTAACCAATACATAAAAGCAACACGAACGCCCACCGATAGAGGAGCGTACAAAGAAAACGTGATGTATACACATAATGGAATATTATTCAGCCTTCAAAAAGGAGGGAATCCTGCCACTGTAACAACACGGATGAGCCTGAAGGACGTTATGCTCAGTGAAGTAAAACCTGGCACAGAAGGATAAACACTACACAATACCACTCCTATGAGGAATCTAAACTAGTCAAACTCGCAGAAGCAGAGAGGAGACTGGGGGCTGCCAGGGCCTGGCAGGAGAGGGAAAGAGGGAGGTGTTAGTCAAAGAGCATAGCTTCAGTAATAAGATGAGTAAGTCGTAGAGAACTACTACAGTGTAGTGCCTACAGTTAACACTGTGTTGTACGCCAGAGAACAGATCTTAGCTGTTCTTATCACAAAAAATAAAAAATGAAGAAGGCAGGAAAACCCTTTTGGAAGGGATGGCTGTGTATGGCATAGACTGTAGGAATGGTTTACAAGTCTATATGTACCTCCAAATTCACCAAGTTGTAGACATTGAACAGGTACGCCGTTCTGCATGCCGATTGTACCTCAATAAAGTGCTTTTAAAAAACAGAAAAATGTGACAGTGAAAAAACAAACTCTAGAAAATGGGCAGAAGATCAAGGAAATGCACGTTAAAACCACAATGAGATATGACTGCACCGATTAAAATCACTAAAATAAAAAATAGTAACAACACCAACTGCCAAAGATGAGGAGAAACTAGATCACCCACATATTGTTGTTGGGAATGTGAATGGTGCAGGCCTTTGGGGAAACAGTATGGCATTTCCCACAAAACTGAAAATGTGCTTACCACACGACCCAGCAATTTAAAAAGTTGCTGGGATTTGTTACAGAGAAACAAAAACATGTTCACACAAAAACCTGTATACAAACGTGCACAGCAGCTTATTTGTAATACCCCAAAGATGCCTTTCAGTGAGCCAATGGTTGAATAAACTGTTCACCTTTATGGTCCCTCCCTACCACGACGTGCTACCCAACAATTAAAAAAAAAAAAAAAACAACGAACTATTAATACAAACAATGACTTGGCGGAATTTCCAGGGACTTACACTGAGTGTCGTCCAAAAAGACTGCAGTGCTGTAGAATTCCGTTTATAAAAGATTATCGAGAAAACCAGGTGCGTGGTTGTCACGCCCTCCCTCCTCCGCCCCCCCCCCCCCAGGCAGGTGTGGTTCTGAAAGCCACAGAGGGAGCCCGGGGCGGTGGAACAGTTCTGTGTTCTAACTGTGGTGCCGGAGGTGTGCCCACCTACATATATGACAAAATTTTACTGCACTGTAGAAGCTCATACACGAGTGATTACAAGTAAAGCCGAGGAAGTCCAAATATGGGTGGATTGTATCAATGCCAATATCCCGGTTGTGATACTGTACCATCGTTTGGGGAATTGTTACTATTGTGGAAAGCTGGGTAAAGATGTGCAACCGCTCTGTACTGTTTCTGAACAGTTGCATGTGAGTCGAAGGTGATCTCAGAATGCTTTGGTGGTATTCTAAATGTGTGGGTTATCTATTTTTTTAAATAAAAAGTACAATCCTCTTAAACATGCAATGGTCAGGGGCAGAAGGCTGTTTGATACATTTTAAGAATCCACCTAGCTCAAGGGCCACCCCCTCACTTTGCTGTCAGTTGCGGTGCGCTGCGTAGTGCTGGAATTAGGAGTGGGAGAGGGTTCCGGCCTTGGCCTCCGGGTGTTCAGGTGTGTGTAGGTGGGCACTGGCGTGAGAGCGAGAAAGCGAGCAGAGGGGGCAGAGCTCTGCTTCCTGCGCTGTCAGGGAGGGTGGCCTGCTGGCGAAGGGGCTGTGCGGACAGCCGGGGAATGGTTTCAGGAGGGTGCTGGCGCCTCGGAGACGCCCTCCGATGCACCCTCCAGGAGACCGTGGGCAGTCGCTGACAGCCCGGGTGCAGTGGCTGAGCCCGCCGTCCACCAGAAAAGGTGAGTGCTGGACTCGCGCCAGAGGTGGGGTCTCGGGGCCGCCGGAGTGCTGGGTAGCCGGGCTCGCAGAGGCGGAGCCTGGTCTTGGATCCTGCAACCAAGATTCCAAGGAGACTCCAAGAGCCGGCAGCAAAGCTTTGCGGCCGAGGAGGGTGGGGCCGCGTGGAAAACCTGGTGGCGCCAGTCGGGTAGCATCTGCAGGCCTGGGGCGCGCACACGAGGGGCACGTGGGTGTGGAAGAACTCGCGCGGCGGGGGCCTCCTTCCTGCAGCGCGGCAGCGGCCGCGTGCCGGCGCTGGAGGTACAGCGGGTGGGGTACCTGCCCGGCGCCCCAGCCCGGCACCCAACGGACAGGCCTGGGGCTAGGACGGGACCGAGGCCGGGCGCCTGGAGGCGCTCTCCTCGCGCGTCTTTCTACTCTGGTGTCTGGGCCTTCTACCCGGTGCGGAAAGCTAGGCGGCTTTGTCCGGGAATGGCTGGGGATGCGGGCGGCGGAGGAAGGGGCTTCCGCCAAACGCTGGCGTGGGGGAAAGACTGGGATGGGCAGGCACCGGTGGGAGCACCGTGGGGCTTCCGAGGAACTGCCCCCAGCCGAGCGCCAGAGACTGGCGCCAGGGCCAGCGAGGGCCGCAGAGTTCCACGTGGGTGGGCCCCGAGACGCGGGCAGCCATGGGGTCGCCGGCCAGTGCTGTGTGCGCTCACCTACACCAGCGCACGAACACGGCACAAAAACCCAGGCTTCCACTAGCTTTGGCGGTGTCGGTACAGGAAGCGCGCGTGGGAGGGAAGGGGGCGGGGGTGGGGGGGCCGGTCCGTGACCAAGGTGTGGCCACAGATGAGGGGAAGGCAGGCACTGCACGGCTGTGGCCCCACTACCGCTGCAGCCCCGCAGTCCGCGTGGGGCGCCCAGGAGGTAGCCGGGGGCGGGGAGCGCGGCAAGGTAACCACCGGTCGCACTGCGGTCCCTGCGGGCTTTAACCTATCCTCGGAATGAAAGGAAAGGAAAAGGTTCCGTTTAACCGGGGGGAAGGCGGACTGGATCGCACCAGCTCGGGGGTGTTTAGACGCCAGCACTAGGGAGTTGCGGGACCACGCCAAGTGTCATAATGCGGGGACTGACCTCGAGCGCAGCGGCACCTCCAACTGGGTCGAGCTCTCCCTAGCGCGCGACCTGAGAGGGGGAGGTTGTTTAAATTAGGCATATCCCACAGTGGCCCTAAACCTAGAATTGACCCCTTCCCACCCCCACCTCCGCTTTCATTCCCCCTCCAAATACCTAGTAGAGCCTTTTAAGCACCCAGTACTACCAGCTTCTTTTTATGGGAAAAGCCAGGACACATTCTTCACTTTGTCAACCTCTCCCTCTCCAGGTGCCCCAAGGACAGCTTCTCACAGCCCCAAGACGTGGTCCTTACAAGCCACAGCGAGCCGCACCTGTGCTGGGTTTTCGCTCCACAAACCCGGGACGGTGCCACCGGAGGACGCTGAAGGCCACGTCTCAGCAGCCGCCGGGCGCCGGTGAGCCGGCCGCGAGAGTGGAGTGTGGATCAGCCTTGTGCCCCCTCCCACGGGGCCCTGCACGGTCCCTGCTCGTCTGTGTGCCTCTCCCTTCTACACCCCCGCCCCCCCCCCCCGCCCCGAGATCGCGCATTTTCTCTACAGAGCGTGACCCGGTAGACAATGAACTTGGAATCCCGAGAACTAGCTTGCCCTTGTCCAGTCTCTGCCTCCCGACACCTCTGCCCTTCCCTGCGGCCGGCGCTGCACCCCGAACGCCCTGGCATCTCCACCCCCAGATCCCCACCCCCCACTTCCAAAGCAGCGGGAGGAGAACCTTTCCGAGTTACCTGTCTGGCAACAGCAGCCACACCGAGGCCGTCCCCCTCTCTCTGCTTCCCAAGGGCAGCGCCCCTGGAAGTCCGAGACACGTGTGCCACGCACCTCCGGCGTGCGGGGCGACCCCCTGTGGGTTGGGAGGGGGCCCGCATTGAGCCGCACAAAGTAATTCTCAGACATGCAGTATGAAACATTTCAAGCAGAGACGGCCCAGAGTTCAACTACACAGAAACAAAAGCAGGCACTGAGTCACGGCTCGAGGCCTTCCCCGGCTCCCGGGGCGTCCGCTTCCGGCAGAAGGGATTGTAACTGAGTGTCCGCGTCGGCAATGGCCTCCTTCGGCGGTCCCGCAACTTGTGGCCCAGCCGCCTACCCCGGGCTGCAGCCTCTCGGTCCCCAGTTCTTGCTGGACCAGCTGACTGGGGTGTTTGTGCGGAAGGGGTGACATGGTGGAGGTGGTGACTATTTATTTTTAATTGTGAAAATTCTGCGTCTTGTGTGTTGGAATCAACCTCCAATTTCGGCATTAACACCTGGAAATAGAAAACTTACCTTCCTATTAAAGAGGTTTTGTTTTTTGTTGTGTTTTTTTTTTTTTTAAACCGAGCACTCGCCTCCCGACGGCCACGCACTTTCTTGATCTGGCTGCTCCAGCCTTTGCGGTTTGAGGAAATGGGACGGGGGGTGGAGCGTCATGGTAAAAAAAAAAAAAAAAAAAAAAGTTTTTTTTCTTTCTTTTTTTTTTTTTCAGATGCTTCTCCCCCTCCCCGAACCCAATTTACAATGGTTTGGTTCTCAGCTTCCTCAGTTTCCCCACAGTGTTTGTTCCAGAAGCCTTACTGGTAAGCTTCCTTTGCGGATGAGCTGGCTCCTCACTTGTCCCCCGCCCAGAAAACCCAGGCACCCACCGGTCAAGGTTCCCAGGCTTCAACACTGAGAGCCACCTTCGGGGTGCAGAGGTCCTCAGGGGTGAAAGAGCAAAGGCAGATTCCCGGGCCGATCCAAGCGGGGAGCAGAGGCTGCAGCCCCCAGGGCCCAGGGGCCTCCGTCCTCCTCCCCGCCGACCCCTGGACTCCGCTGAGCGCCCTAATCGAATGCAAAACTTCCTTGGACAAAAGTTTGAAGGAACCTACTGTGCAGGCAGACTTCTCCTTCCACTCTGGTTACAATAAGTAATCACACACACAGGCGCACAGAACCACCCAAATGCAGCGCGGCCGCCCAGGCTCGCGGTCCCCACGTGTTGCTGCAGTCGGCGCAGACGCGGCCGCGAGCACAGCGGCGAACGTGACACCGCATTTTCTCCGAATTCCTGCCTTCCAGGGTGGGAGGGCCTCGGAGAGGTGGGGGTGGAGGGGAGGTTGCGGAATCCATTTGTTCGGCGGGAGCACTGAGGCTGTGAACAGCGAGCCACTCCGACGCGGGGAGGGGATGGGGGGCGCTCTCCCACGGCCCCGTTCTCCCACCCGAGAAAAGCAATACTCATTATGGATGATTAATAGCTTGGCTTCCCACGACCACGCGGCGCATCCCCGTCGGCACCGCTAGCTTAGTTGTTTTAACTTGACCTTTATTACTAAGCCTCCGAGAGGCTGGGAATCGGTTTCGCACCCCGAAGGCCGACCTCTCCCCGCTCCACCCTGCCTGCTTCCTGGAGAGGATCAGGGACTTGCAGCTCCCACAGCTCCCCCTCCTCTTCCCGAGGGAGCTGGCCCGACCCCCCTCGCGACCCGACGCGGGAGCCGTCTGACAGCCCCGGGTGTGGTCGAGGTCTCCCAGGCCTCGGACTTGGGCGGTGTCTGCGCGGCCCTGCCGTGCGTTCTCCCGGCGCAGTGTGCCGAGTGCGGAGAGGAAAACAGAAACGCGGCCCTAAGTGCCACTGGCACTACAGAGTGGCGGCCGTCTCCACGGGCTGCCCGTGCCTGGAGGTGGGGGGAGGGCGCTGCGGCCAAGGGCAGGGCGGGGGCGCCGCGAACGCCGGCTGGCCGCGGGGAACCGACCCTTTCCCGGTAGCGGCCGAGAGCGCCCCAGACTGCGGGTGAAGGGGCTGTAGGCTCCCCTGCACCTCGCGTGAACCCCCGCCTTCCCTGTGTCCCCCGGCTTTTCCAGGAGGAAGATGGGGTGCCCAGCGTGGGTGGGGCGCGCCGGGCCGCCCGGCTGGGCTGTCACGTGCCCCCCGGCCGCCCCCGCCACTGCGGCGGGAGTTCCAATCAGAGCGCGCCAGGGGGCTCCTCCTGGGCAGGAACCACCCGGCTCGGCGGCGGAGGGTGGGCCGCCGTCACCTGACCGCCCGCCCCCGCCCCCCGCGAGTAAGGGGCGGTGGTAGCGTCTGCTCGGTTACAAATGGCCCCTCCCGCCCGGCTCGCCCGCTCGCTCGGGCTCGGCGCAGACCCGCCCGGGCGCGCTCCTCCTGCCGGCCCCCGGCGTCCCGGCGTCCTGCCCGGAGCCGGCCCGCGGTGCTCGGCGCCCGGAGCGCAGGCTGGCCGGCGGAGGTCGCGACGGGAGGTTGAGGCGCGGTGGCGCGCGGCTTGCGGACCCTCAGGTGAGTGGGCACCGTGGGCGTGGGATGCTGCGGGGACAGTGCGGGCTACGTGCGCGTCTTCGGATGCGGACGCCGGTCCGTGCGACACGCAGGTTAAGTTTGCAAAGCGAGTCTGAGGTCTCTCTCCAGCTCTGTCGCCTCGCGCTGCCCCCGCGGGTTGGGGGCTCCCGCAAGAGCCTCCGTTTGGGGGGAGGGCTTCGGGAAATTCTTGCCTTGAGATACTTGACAAAGGTGGAAAAGACACACCAGGTGGAGCGTGTAGCTGCAGCCGGTGGGGGTCACACAGGTGCACCGAGTGTGCCTGCGTGTGCGGTTTCTGGGCGAGGAGTCTGAGCCCGAAATGGGGTCCAGCCTCTGCGGCGGGTCGTTCCGTCCCCCCAAAGCCACTTAGATGCTGGAGGGAGAAATTGCGCTGCCCTGAGGTGGTCACTGGACGTTACCGCAGCGAGCCAGTGACCCCCGTATTTCTGATATGCCCCTCTAGTGTCTCTGTGAAGAGTGTGGGAGGTTTTAAGCCACTCAGAAAGCACCCCTTTGCCTTTTAACTTCTTGGCATAAATTAGTATTAAAAGTGCTGACTCATGTAAAAAGACATGGAAAATAATTTACTTCATGCTTTGGTTAAGTTTTTCAAAGCTAATAATATCCGTATATTTGGAATAATGCTTTAAATGAAAAGTGTAGGCACCAGGTATTTAAAATCATTCAGAGACTGTGTCCTTGGCTTTTATAGCTATTGATTGCTTTTCTTTCTTTAGGGTGATTGGATTCATTATCTTTTACCACCTCGCCCCACCAAAAAAAAAAAACCCAACATTTTTGGGGGGGTGGGTGGAGATACACACACACATTTATTTTTGTGTGTCCATGATTGTGCAAGGAGGGGAGGAAACAGCCCTTGGAAATAGAAAAGATGGTCCTTTGGTGAATGCAATGATGGCCAATTTGATTTGTCATATGCCACCGAAGAGAATGTCAAGCTGATAACATGCAGACTAGAGAGAAAAAGAAACAGGAGTTGCCCATTGAGAAAGAAATGAGCCCTAATCCAATTGCACTCAGAGCCGAGGGAAGGGAGTGCTTCCACGGGTGGAGCCGGAGCCCACTTTGGTGGAGGTGGCAGGGTGCATTTTTTGATGCGAGTTCTGAGGTCAGACACCAAGTAGCATGAAGATGATTTTTTTTCAAACCTCAGAGTCAGGCTTAGTGAAATGGGTGTGTCCAAAGACTGCTCCTGCCCGTTCACTCTGGGCCGCACTGTCTGAACAGCTCCGTGGCCTGCTGACTCAGAAGGGAACCACACGGCTCAGCAGGGCTGGGTCTGACTTGTGGACTCTAAAGGGACCATACGTGTAAAACGACAGCCAGAGAGAGAGAGATTGATTCAACAGAGACATGCATAAGCAGAAGCTTGTCTCCTCCTTATGTCTTCTTCAGCGCAATTTTCTCCAATTCCTGAATTTGTCACCTTCATTTCGATACCTGCCATCCATACTTGTGCACAGAACATTTGATTTGACACAAAGATTCGAATCTAAATCTTAACATTAGAAACAGTGGCCCTCCCAACAGCGTGGTGATTTCAAAGGCATTGGGAAAGGACACTGAAAACCTGGACGAGGAAGGATTAATTGAGTTTCCTGGGCCGCACCGACTCCCTAGACATTGCGTGCCAGGCCGGGGAGCCCCGCCCCGTTTCTGAGCATCTGCATGAAAGGCCAGGAAATGAATTCAACAATTGCAGTGGTGCAGTGAGAGGCAGTTTCTAGGCTTGGCTGTTACATTTATGTAAGTAATTACCAAAATTTTGGAAGGTAGGCTTTACCTATAGGTAGGTATTCAGATTCACCTGTCAGCTTGTTAAAACATCCATTTAACTTTGAAAGGTTGATTTGGATAGAAAATGGGACCTGAACTGGGAGCTGCTTCCAAATTTTAAGATCCAGGAGCTAAAAGCCATGATTGGAAGGACGAATAGCAAAGCAGAGAGTGAAGCCAAAAAGAGTTATTTTTGCTCTGGTATTCTTAATGAAGAATTTTTTTTAAATAAAACTAAGGGGGTTTTTTGTTGTTTTTTTAAAGAAAGAGGGGGCTCATTTTTAGGCAGTAAACCTGTTTGCAGAACAGACAGACAGACAGCACCTGGCATCTCGGTTAGAACAGAGATGCATAATTGGAGCAGGAACAGGTGAGTGAGCTTACCTTTTACTGCTTGGTCCTTCAATCAGAACCCAGGCCTGTCAGATTAGAGAAAGGCCATTTCTGCCACAAGGCAAGATTTCAGATCTCATTTCAAGTCAGTGGGAAAGAAAATGTTTTGAGCTGCTCTGAAGAAAGAGGCGTTCGTGTAAATGCACAATTCACTATAGTCAGAGCCCCGCTTATCCGCATGATCTACTGCAGACAGCCGTCCGACCATGAGGAGGAGAGAGTGCAAGATGTTTTTCTTTTCTTTTTTAAGAAAACAAAAAGTTTTCAAAAGGATGCCCTCTTGATGTTACCATTCCCTTTTCAGGGCAAATTAATCACTTAAAGAAAAGAATCCCTGCCCGCACCCGGCTCCATGGCTAGAGGGAATTAATGCATCGCTAAAGCTGGATGTGGTGGGGTAGCGGATCTCAGCAGTTATTTCAGCCCAAAGTGAGCCTCCAAGTGGAAATCATACGTTCTCTTTGGAACTGTCGTTAAGTTCAAAGCTGCTGGAACCACCTTCTGCTTTTTTCCTTCTTTCCCATACCATCTTTCCCCTCTTTTAAATGCTCAAACCAACACCTACAGCTACATGTACCTCCTAGCACCTGGAAGGCTTTGAGTTTTCCCCAGGAAGACGCAATCAGGTAAATTGCTGTGGTTGCGGTCATGCTAAAATCACAGTTGAATTCAGCTGTGGCTTCAAGCATCGTGTTGATAGGAAGTCTCTGGGGCTTTCCTCGGATGCTGGTGCCCTGGCAGCAGCTTGGTTTCAAAAAGGGTCTTTTCCTAAAATCTGCAGTGATCGTGGAAGCTAGCTCTGCCCACTTGCACAGTTAATTGCAGTGGAAGAAGGTTCCAGAACACTACCTCCTTGAGTTCTGACAGTGAAGAGTGTACACAGCATTGGAGGAGAAGCATTCCAGAACACCCACCTCCTGGTGAGATGAATGTGTTGGCTGAGTAAACACCTGGGTTGCTTTAGCCTGCCAACCCATCTCATTTTTTAATCACAGGAGATGAAGTTAATGTACACAGAGAGATTTTATTTATTTTTCAGAGAGGGAGCGAGAGGTAGAGATACATCAATCATTGAACACGCTCCAACCAGGGACCGAACCCGCACCCCAGGCATGTGCCCTGACTGGGAATCAAACCGGCCACCTTATGCTTTGTGGGACAACACCCAGCCCACTGAGCCACACCATCCAGGGCTGTACACGGAGCTTTTGTAGGACACTGGAGAGCCTTGCACTCTGGCCAGGGGCATCTGATATCAGACTTCCTTCAGAGCTGACCTCCAAGAATCTACCTTTTTCCATTTGAGGATGTCTAGTTATGTGTATTTTGCAAGGAAGTCGAAGAGAGTACACTTTGCTAATCCACTTATTATAGGGAGTTTTAAGATCCTAATATCAATAATATCACTGTCTTTAAGTATTTAAACATTAACATATTCATATATTTTGAGGTGTGTGGGTATTGAGTTGGGCTGAGTACTGGGAGGGAATCGCCTTTAAAATGCCATCTGGCAATCGCTGCTCCTTTCAAGTTATGTGACATTAAATCCTTGCACATAAATCTCTGCAGAATTAAAGAATGCACAAGTGTGCACATTTTTCCGCGTACACACGCATCCCATGCAAACTAGTATGGCTGTTCAGGATTATTGGGTTATTTGGAGGAGACCTGGGGTAGTGGGGAGAGCTTTTATTTTTATTTTTTTCCTGGTGGATGTTGGGCTCCAGTTCTGTTGTGCTTGGGTACCTTAGTACTGAGGACCCTGAAGAAAGGGCAGTGAACAAACACAATAATTCATGTTTTAAGTAAAGTGTGTTTTTTGCAATGTGTCTTCTTTTACGTTGCCAATTTAAAAGTAGTCATGCTCTAGGTTTTCGAGCTAAGAGTCATGAGAAATAGCTTTTGTCCAGGTACAGTTCAGGATGCTGTCCTTGGGTCAGATCCCTGCGGATCTTGGCTACCCGTGGGATTCGGAAACTCTCCAGACTGCTAATGATCTACATATCTTGGTCTTAACAGGTTTCCCCGCGATACAGTGGATGGAGACTGCTCGTCCGCCCGAGGGTCGTTCAGAATGTAAGTTCTGCAAACCAGATAACCACACATCAATAATTCTGAAGCTTTTGTGCAGAGTAGTTCTTCCCATCTGCATTCCTTCTACCCGAGACTTTAGCCCCATCAATCAGAGTCTACAAGGAGATGACAGCCGTCCCGGGGGTGGGGGAGGAATGCTTGACTTAGACCAACTTTCGTTCCTGGCACCGCAGTGTGACTTCCTATAGCACATCCTCTCTCCCCCTCCCCATGCCAGTATGTCCCTGGTAATAGAATATGAACCTTCAGTGTCTGGGTGATGCTGAATGGACACTTCCCAGGGCGTTGCATCTTTCTGGGTGGCCCTGCATCTTCTATTCTTCTGGCTCAAGGAGACAGAGGCTCCAATATGTAGACACGTTCGTGCCAAAGGAAATCCTATGGCTACCATCCACCTACCTTCCCCATCACGTACATGAGCCAGAATGCCTCTTTAGCTCAGCCGATGAAGGTCACAGCTTTGGCCTTTGCCACACTCCTGTTATAAAACGGAAAGTGTTGAAATAGGCAGGAAACCTTTGCTCTTACAAAGGCTTTGGATGGTGCACGATTTTACAAATTGCCCGGGGATGGGTCCCATCCGCCCTTCGCCGCTTTATGGATGTCAAGTACTCCCAAGGATGGCTCTTGACAGAGGGAGTCCTCCCTTCTCAGAAAGGGACCTGGTGCTGGTTTAGACCCCTCCTGCTTCTTTAGAGACCTCGACATATAGTTGAGGTATTTTTGGAAAATCCGTAGGTGTTTAAAGCATTTCACCGGTGGTCAGGGTCTAGAAAGCTGGTTTTTATTAGGAAGAACATCTACCCCACCTTCCCTTCCCCTGGCTTGTCTGCCTGCCTTTCTCCGCCTCTCTTCCCAAAACCTGGGTGTTCCTACGACTCTGCTCACTGAGGGTCTCTATTTTTGTGTCGCTGCAGAGTCTATTGCTGAAGCTGCTAAGAGACTTCCAGCACAAATGGCATATTGATCACTTGAAATCCTGTTTGAGCTTGACTGAATGTACATAATGGGGTGTCAATCAGGGGGGAAAAAATCTCATAATAAATGGCAGGTAACTTATATTCATGAGAAAAAATGTCTTGGGCAAAAGATCATGTTTACCGTAGCGTGACAGACCGACTTCGCCGGGCTCCCTCCCGTTCACCGAGTCGATATTTAATAGCAAAGGCAAGGTTAGAAGACCAAGATCCTGGACCCCGTCTCTCTTTGTTTGTGTAGGGAAGCATTTTTGCACACTCCAGAGTATACACAGCGTCTAGAGCCACAGCCAGCAAGGAAGAGCTTTTGCACCCGAGGACTTCAGAACTCACCCACAAATCCGTCGAAGTCGGTGTAGGTTTAAAATCAGCCTCTGATCTACACGGTGCATATCTTTAAGTTTTCACCACGTGGAGCAGCGCGCACGCACGATATGCAAATATTTCCAGCGTGTACAAGGGAGAGCACAGTACATTTTGAGAAAATCCTGCTTTACATAAATTATTTTTAAGAACAACTGAGCAAAGAGTAGCCGTGCATTAGGAAAGCTAGATCGTGGTTGCTTTTCTTTTCTTTTTTTTTCCTTTTCAAATTTCCCACTGAATGATAAGTAAAGGAATTTCTATTGTGAAGCTTTATGGGTAATTCTTTAAAATCTATTACTTTTCTGACTGAGCAGTGATTCGGATGATAGGTATTTCTGGGGAAGAGATGTTTCTGGATCCTTTTTGTAGCTGGCGTACGTGGTTGCTGCTCGTTGTCAGTGTGGGAACCGGGCCGACGTAGTCCTGCTTCATCCCAGGGCAGTGTGGGGTGCAGTATACTCTCCCAGCTCGCTGGGTGGGGCACGGCCTCACTTCCCTCAGAAACTCTTTGTCTCCTGGAAGTGAAGGAAGCCGATAGACTCTCTGCTAATCGGATTTTAATTTGCTCAGTTTATGGCCACACACACACACACACACACACACACACACACACACGCACGCACGCTACCACGAAGGTCTGTTTCAGTTCCTGTACAGGATTCGGAGCTTAAAAAGTGTATTATGGCAGAGTTTTCACTTCTAAAATCGCAAGCTCTACCCGATAATCAGTAGAATCTACTTACCACGTAGAGTGTGAGACGCAGGCCAGGAGAGGCTATTACAGTATATAGGACACGGCATCAGGCCCTGATCGCGTCCACTGTTTTTCCACAGGGCGTCCGGAACGTTTGCCTATTTTCATCTGCTTCGTTAACATGCTCCCGATTTCTTTGCCAAGGTCTCTGAGTAGAGACTGCAAAGTTTGCGTAGAAACGGGATTATCTGAGAACTAGCCAGGTGCAGAAGTTCAATAGCATGTAATCACAGAAGAGCTCATATTTTAATAGTGTCTTCTATAAGGAAAATCTCACGTCTGGATATTCCCTTATGTACGCACACAGTTTTGTAACAGTTAGAAACTCCTGTAGTATGTGGCTTTTGGCAAAAAGAGAGGCAATCACATTTGACAGTGTGCACTAGGGGAATTATGCTGTGCAGGTTTTAGCAAAAGCTAGGTTTAAATTCAGGAATTAGAGACTTAGATAAAATTTATTACTTTTAACCTACAGAAGAATGTATATCTGCAAATGTTAAAACTGGCATACCACCAATAAAGGAGAAAAATCCTGGAACAACGAAAACTGGAAAGAAAGAATTTCCTAGCGGCATTCGAGTCTGAAGCCTGTATTTATAGGCTTTGCTATTGTCTTGAATTTTGGATAGTTTTACCAATTTATTTCAATAAAATGAAGAGAGAAAAATGAATAAGAACTAAATACAAGTTACATGAACTATTGGGTTGGCCAAAAAGTCCATTACTTTTTTTCTGTAAAATAAAAGACACATTTTTCATTTTCACCAATAACTTCATTGATTAGGATATTCTGAGTATGTCGGCTCTCTCCCGCTATTGGCTTCCAGGGGGCAGAGGCAGGGGATGCTGCTAAACATCTTCCAATGCATGAGACAGCCCCACAGCAGAGAATTATTTGGCCAAAATGTCAATAGAACCAAGAAACTTCACAAACCACTTTTGACACATTCGATCAGTCACAGCACCTTCTCCATACACTGCACAAATCTTTTTTTGCATTTAAGTTGTGTTTTTGCCTTCCTTGAAATAATAAAGCATAATACACCAAAAATGTTGCGTATTTTCTTCCATTTTCATATTAAAACGGCTACACAAAAATTCACCAATTTTGATGTATTTTTAAAAATGCACGCTGATATGACAGCTGTCACAACACAATCTAACAAAATTGTTTTGAAAAAAGTCAAAGACAGCTAAGCACAACAAGAGCCATCATACAGAAAAAACCAAATGAACTTTTTGGCCAATGCAGTATTTTCTTATTAAACTATATTCAAGATTGTGGTGTTAACATAAATATCCAGCGTTAACATTGCTTTCTTAGCCATCCTGACTATTTCACAGTGAGACTATTTAAAGACGAACAGAGCAGGTTTAAGCACTTATCCTGTATGAATCTCAGTAGAACTAAAAAACATCAGCATACTCACCAGGTTCTTGGTAAAGCTTTTAAACAGTTTTTTTTTTTAAACCTTTATTCAATATAAATTTCACCCGCAGAGCTGAATTTGCAGCTGGTTCACAGAAGTGGTCCTTACAGTGTCCGAGGTTTGATTTTTGTATTTGCTCAATGAAGACACTGTGTTTCTGTCTGTAACTGCTCTGTTTTCAGAAACCAGAGAGCCCGGGCTCTCTCCCCTTTGCTGCAGCGTAGTTAAAGTCCCGTTCAGTTCATGTAGTAGAACAGCAGTGGGGCCCATTCTCCTCCAAGAAGGATTTAAATAATACCTGGGTTGATGCTGTGGATTAAGGATAAGATGCTTAAAAAAAAAAAAAAATTGGTGTCTTCTTTTTTTTCTTTCACTTTAATATAAAATACATTGAAGCAAAGTAAAAAAAAAATTACAGTGTGCTAATTCAATTATCAGCGAAGGAGTAGTTTGGTTTATGTTACTTTTAATAAATCTAGCTTAACATTTAATAAAGAGTTTATTTTCCAGTGTAATTGTTCATGCTAATAGAAAATCAACAGGCAGCGCGCTTAGGGTGAGCTACCGCTGAGCCCTGTGAAGTCAGTTTCACTAGGAGAAAGGCTGTGATGCAGAAGGAACCTTTTATTAAACCTTAAGAGGAGGAGAATAGCTTGGGGCCACAGTCGGCCAATGACCTTATGTCATACTTATTGACAGAATCATATGTGTATATTACAAAGTATATACTAATTGCAAGCGTGTTATATGTACTTATCAATAGTTAACTATTAATATTAATAGTTAAATGCATAATACCATCTCAAACGAGACTAGACCATGCCAGTTTAATTGGAAACCTAATACTGAGAAGCAGACAAAATAAACGTCATCTACACTAGAGAGAATAGGCTTAACCGCTTCCTCAGCTTAGTTTTTGTGTGAGGCGCATACGGTAGCAAAAGTTACTGTCTTACTGAGATGCTAATCCCCACGGGTTATGGTAGAATTGGGTGAAAGAGTGATTAGTGGTGGGGGGTTTTGTTTTGGTTTGGTTTTTTTGGGGGGCGTGTATTGGTGGGAGGTGGGGGGAGCTTTAAGGAATGAGTCTCATTTTTCAAAATGAGAAAATCAAGTGAAAGCAGTTCACCCCACTTTCAGGTGAAATGTCTTCCTCTGGCGGTGGCCCTGGCCCCCAAAGGCCACGCTTCCGTCACACTAACGTGCACAGACACACGAACCCATCATCTGGGGAACTTCGATTTAGTCTCAGCCAAGCAGAGGGGGTGGCCAGTCTGTGGATTCTGTCCCCAAACCAAGAATTTGAAAACACGGTGTCGTAGCCACTGCTAATCTCCAGCCCGGTGGCCACACCGTCTCCAGCATCATCCTTTAATCACTGCGCTCTTTTTACACTTCTGCCAACACCTCTTGCCTTTCCTGGAGTTCTTCAAAATCACTTTTCCCTTATTTTTAAAGGTAAAAGTGCTCAAGGGCAGACTTACAAACATGGAACATACTGTAGACTCACCATTTCCTGCCCTTCCACCCCGTGTAGCCTGGGGAAATACTCCGGGGTGTGCCTTCTCAGCCTGGGCAGAGCTCTAACGCCGGTGCCCACGAATCTCACCTTAGAGGTACTGGAGCTGGGCATTGGCACAGCCGGGACTCTGGCGTCACTGGCGTCACTCAGGCCAACGGATACTCCCTCAGCAAGGACTTCACTTGACAGTTAAAAAAACAGCATCAGGTGATGTTTATAGATGGGAACTGTTGCCATTTCTCCGAAGATGCTCTAAATGTAGGAAGCTCAGCCCAACGCTAGGGCTGCTGCTGCTGCTGCTTTTTCATTTGTGTTCGTCTAGGCATGGCGCCTCTGGTGGCCGTGGTGACTAAGTGGCCTTCGTTCTCCTGAGCTGACATCTTGAGCAGCATTGTCCATGATGACAGACATGTCCTCTGCCTTCACTGTCCCAAACAGAGCCACGTACCACATGTAGCCACTGAGTATTAGAAACGTGACTGAGAAACTGAATTTCCAAAGTCTTATTTTAATGTTAATTGAAACTGGCAAATGAAAAGCACAGGTGGCTAGTGGCTTCAGGCAGGGCAGTGAGGCAGGTGTGCCCTGAAGTCCTCTCTGTGAATGTCGTGAGCCAGGCACGAGCTGTGCACCCCAGAAACCGGAGGGAGGCCAGGCGGTGCTGGCCACGGTGCTCTCGCCACATGGTGGCTTCTGCCCAGCCTCCGAGGACATCCCAGCTGTGCTTGTCGGGTTCTCGGTGGTACGTTTCTAAGTAGCACCAAATCCTCCTATTCGGTACGTGATATTGTTACCACTGTGTGTGTGTGTGTGTGTGTGTGTGCTAAGAACACTTAAAATGAGATCTGCCCTCTTCATAGATTTTTGCGTGTAGAACCCAGTGTTGTCACCCATAGGTGCACTGCTGTAGAGTCCCAGGACATGCCCATCTGCATCACTGAAGTTTTATACCCTTCGGTCCACAGCTCTCCGTGTCCCCGCCCCCCAGCCCCGCAACCGTCATTCTCTTCCCGGCTTCCGTGGGTTTGGCTCCTGTCGCAGCCCTTATGCCCGCGCCCCAGCTGGGTGGGCCCTGTTGTTCCAGAACCTCTCTGGGTCTTGGCTGGTTCGTTAGGCTCTGAGCATACATCTGAGGTGCTCTGAGAGAGGGCCCTGGCTTCGGGGTAAGGGGTTTGGGGACCAAGGTCTGGGTTGCTTTTCCAGAAGGTCCTTCCACCATGTATTTCTTCCTGCTTTTTGGCATCACACCCTGTTGCCACGGTCAGGATATCATCATCCGATTAACATTCGGACGCTGGTTCCCGAAAGGGCTTTACCTGGAGTGTGACAGAAACGTAAGGTCAGATGCCCTCAGTCAAGGCAAGAAGTTGTGATAACTCATTCAGCCCATGGAGAGACCTGCCGCTAAAACCAGCTAAAGCTTTCTCTGTAAATGTAGAGGGTCTTCTGACGTTTTCAGAGTCTGTCTGGGACACAGTCCTTGGGTGAGTGGTCTTATTCCTGGTGGAGCTGGGTGCCTTCACCTCCTGCCATCCTGAGACTTCACATGCAGATGCGTGGGGATGAATAGGGTGCCCTGCGGTTGCTACTATCCCCTTCGTGCCTGCCCGGAGTGCCCCCAGCTGTCCACACACACCAGAGGCCTTGCTGTGGGGAGAGGCCCACCAAGCGTGGCGCACTCAGCACGGTGAGGCAGCACCGTCCTCAGGAAGCTCCCAGCCCACACCCCGCCCGACCACCCCTAACCCGAGACCCTGCCAACCAGCCCTACCTCAGAATCACCTAGGGGATTCTTCGGAAAAAATATTAGTGGACGAATCCTGGGCCCTACTGCTCATGAGCAGGATTAGAACATTTCTTTCCTTTCTCTTAACCCCATCTTCACAGTTAGAGGGTTTCTGTGTCAATCTCTGGGGGTGGGGCCCAGACACATGGACTTCACGTCCCCCAGGTACGTCTGCGGCAGCCACCTCTAGCTGTGTCCCCAGAGGAGTCTGGGATGTACAATAAGATTTTAGCTGGGATGTCTATCCCCTTAGCTTGTATTCACTTCCTGGCACCTGCTGTGTGTCAGGCTGGCCTTTGTTGGCCTCGGTCTTGTCCCTTTTTCCCGCTGCCTTTGCAGTCTCATCCCTTCAGCTCTGTCCACTGAGCAGGCTGTCCCCAGGCCTGTGCCTCTGCAGCTGCCTTTCCACACCCAGCCTTCCAGATCCTGCTGGGCACGTCCCCTTCCCCATCTGCCCTGCTCTGGAAGTCGGGGTACAAACCTCTGCTGCTGCTCCTCCCGCAGTCCACTGTGGTCCCTGAGACCTACCACCTCTGCTGGGGTCCCCTGCTGTGCCCAGTTTCTCTGGCCAGTCCAATGCTGGCCTGGTTTGGGCAGGCACTCTCTTTGTGCGCAGGCCGATCAGTATGGCTCCGAGCTGGTCTCTGCCTCCCTGGACGGCTCAACCCTCCCGTCACCTCCCCAGCTGCTGAAATACAGGTCAGTTCATGGAACTGACCACACTTGGGACTCGGAAGGGCCTCTTGGTGAGGATGGGGACCCCACATCTCTGTCACCTGCCCTCACGAAGGCAGGTGCTGACCCATGGGGCTGCTCGCCAGGCTCTTGGTGGTGGTCCAGCCACTCTCAGGCCCCTTCCGCATTTCCTGATCTGGGTTTCCCTCAGGGCTTGGTTCACAGGCCACCAGCAGTGTCCTCTGATGCCTTGGGCCAGACCCCTCACTCCCGAAGCCTCCCAGCACTTCGGTGGTACTTTTGGGATGCACTTTCCTCCACCGCCGCCTCCTCTGAAGGAATGAGAAATTTGAGGAACAGCTGGCCAGTGTTTGTTGTAGCGGGGAAGGACCCCAGGGACCCTCCCACTGTTACCCTGGCCCTGTGTCCCCGTCTCTAGCTCAGCCAACCTGCTGGGACCCATCGCGAAGCGCCATGCAGCCAACAAGCAGCTCTGTTTGGGCCAGTCCTGGCTGTACCCCCAAAACCCCCTTGTTAGGCTGCTGCTTGGAGGGTAGCCTCAAATGGCTGAGCCAGACTCGGAGGCCATCCCCCTTCTTCCCTGGGATATCCCTTAGGGAACGTGGGGATGGCCAGGTCCCTGCCCCCAACAAGCGCCTGGAGAGGAAGGGTGCAGCTCTGCCCTGCCACGTGGAGAGGGCACTGGGAAGGAGTTGACCCAGGGGGCTGCGGGTCTCATCAGCTGGGCCGCGTTGGAGAAGCGTCCAAAGCTCCATCTTGCTGAAGGAGGAGGCGGAGCAAGGGGTCAGAGGCTGAGGGAGGGGGACAGGGCAGCTTATTCGAGGAACTGCAGGCATGTCAAGTATTTGTGTGGGGTCGAGAGGTGGGTGGGCAGGAGGCCAGGGCACTGGTCCTCGGGCCTGCAGGGCCCTGCACTGACACGGATTCTATTGGGGGCTGTGGGGATGGGGGGCTCCAAAAACTCCCTGGGGGGGCATCATTGGCCACTCTCCACCTTCTGCCTCTGGTGGGAAGCTTTCCCCTCCCAGGGCCCCCACACTGACGCACCAGGCTGGTTGGGTGGGAGCCAAGCTCCCTCTCGGCTGTGTGGTCACCTGAGCCACAGAGCCCACCACGTGGAGAGCTTTCATGCAGGGCCTGCACTCCGGATAGGGGACCCCCGAGACTCACCCACACCGGGCTGGGGTGGGTGCTGTTTCCACCTTCCGTAGGTGGTAGTTAACACTTGACAGCCTCACGTGTGAAAGGATAGCTGATCCTAGGGGGGAAGTGGCCACAAAGCCCCAGGGGACTGTGACCCTGAGGATGGGCCGCAGCACATTCCAAACTTGTCCCCGAGCCAGGAGTCCCTTCCGAAATCCTTGGGAGAAGAGCATGGCCCGTCCCCCTCGCCCCACCCAGGTATGCTGTCCACTGAAGCCCCACCCAGTGCTGGGGCCCCACCAGGCTGGCCACCTTCCCGGCTTGTCCCTTGGCCACCCCACAGACTACACTCTGAAAGGGTGTGGATGGCTGCGGTGGCCCCCAGCCAGCACGTCCCCTCAGGCATGGCCAGCGCCTGCTCCCCTCTGCTGTCAGTCTGTGCTGACAAATGGGACACTGAGAAAGGACAATTCACAGCGAGCCTACACAGAAGTCCTTGTACGTGCAAGAACGGCCCCGCCGTCCGCGGTAGCGCCTTTACGTCTTCACTTGTGGGAGTCACTGTACTTGAGAAGGCCGCGCGTGTGGCTTTAAGAAGGGGGTGTCGTTCGATTTAAGGCACACTGAGAGGGATCATTGTCCCCAGGCAGCACAGGCCTGTTTGCTGAGTGGGCGGCAGGGCCACCGGCAGGGCCATTGTCAAGGAGTCCGCCGGTTGGGGGAGGCGGGGAAGCAGGCTGTGACAGGCCCTGGCAAGCCGAGCCCTCTGCAGCACGACACAGCAGCCCCGGTGGGCACTGGGGCGCCGCTCTCCACACTCACGCGAATCCGAGAAGCTCGGCTCCGTTAGTGACGTGAGGTTACGGTATTGGAAGTGGAGCCCCTCGTGGAAGGAGGGTGGTTATTTGTAACCCTGGGTGTTGGCAGGACTGCTCCTTGAGTGGGGACTCCGGCACCCTCTGAACTTTCCACACGCACGGTGGGCCGGAAGGAGTTGTCTGTCGGAGGCTTGGCAGACTGTTATAGACAGAGGGGGACCCAGGGACCTGGTCTGTCAAGCTGTCCTCCCCCGCCCCCCAGTCTGGCCACTTCTTCCCAGCCTTCTGCAGTACCTGCTCTGTCCTGCAGGGCCAGGGGGCAGACAGGGCACGGCCAAGGTCTGAGGTCCAGTTCCATCCAGGATTGCGCCCTGTGGGTGGCTCTGGGGCATCATTTTGAACTGGTAATGACCAGGTGTGTGCCCTTCATCCCTGGAGCGGGACTCAAATTGGCCACCTGGGGGTCCCTGAGCAGCAGGATCCAGGACATGAAGAGACCTTGAACCCCTGCCTTGGTTGGGTTTTCTTTCTTTTTTTTTTGGGGGGGGGGTGGTTTTAAAGATTTTATTTATTTAGAGAGCAGGGAAGGGCAGGGAAGGGAGAAAGAGAGAGAAACATCAGTGTGTGGTTGCCTCTTACACGCCCCCAACTGGGGACCTGGCCTGCAACCAGGCATGTGCCCTCACTGGGAATCAAACCAGCGACCTTTTGGTTCTAAGGCCGGCACTCGATCCACTGAGCCACACCAGCCAGGGCTTACTGCCTTGTTAACTAGCACATTATAGTGTTTCCTTAGCACTGGCGGTGGGTATTTTCATTTTGTCTTCATCACCACTCATGTAGTACATACTGTTATCTCCATTTGCAAGTGAAAAAATTGGCTCAGAGAGGGTAGGCCAATGGCCTAGGGTAACACAGCTAGAAAGAGGTGGGGGTGGGCCATCCTGCCTCTTCCGGGCCTGAGCTCTGAGCTGCCTCAGTCTGGATGCTGGCCCTGGCTCACTACCCAGCCCAGCTATTTGAGTCGTGAGCCATGGAAGACAAAGAAGGGACCGGTCAACTTGGGTGTGTGTACCAGGGACTGCATTTCCCAGCCTCCTGGGCCCAGCGAGGCCTCCCAGTCCCTGTCATCCGTCCCCGGGTCTCCTTGGGGCCCACTGCCCCTGGCCTCTGTGCCCACCAGTAACTCGTTTCCTCAACTTCTCCCTCCTTAGGGTTTTAGCCCCACAAGAAGAAAGTAAGTTTCCCACACAAAGATTTATGTCTGTCTTTGCAGATCATTTTTTGAAGTTGTTCCAGAGACTTCCAGAATTATTTTTTGTTGGGGTATTAGATTTCTGTCTCCGGAAAACATATAACTATATGCTACCAACTCTGGATCTTGGCTGCAGTGGGCTATCCACCCTGAATTTTTTTATCCCAGTTAATAATCGAGTGTTGGTCTCAGAGCAGCCTGGCCCTTAGCCGGACACACGCTGCGAGGGTGGGGATGGGTCCATGCTCCGGGCTGCACAGTACTGGTCACCCCTGGCTGCCCTGCATACCCACATGGGCAAAAAGGCCCCCACACAGGCCTGGGCCCCCTGCCTGTTCACGGGAGCAATGGCGCCCAGGCTTGGATCCAGACGGCCTGGCTTCCTATCCCGTCTAAGCCATTTGCTGGCTGCTCTGTGCCTTGGAGCAAGTTACCTAACCTCTCTGTGCATCAGTTTCTGAGTCTGTAAAACAGTGGTATACTTCCCAGGGTGGTTTTGAGGACTGTGTGTCTGCCTTCATGCTGCACCCTCCCTGAGAAACGTGCCTGCCACATAGAAGGTGCTCGGTGGTGGTAGCCATGGAGCAGTCTGCTGCCCGGAAAGGGCTGTTCGGAAGGAACGGCTGTGTCTGTTTTCCATCCAGTGAAAACCGGGAGGCACTCCTCTTTCATGCAGGCAGAGACAGGTGTGAGGGGCCCACCTGAGATCAGAAGAGGTTGTGCCAGCCTGCTCCCGGGATTCAGGGAGACCTGGTGCTTTACCGTTCGTTTGTTTTCCGCCCTGCCGAGTCCCAGGCAGGGTCGGAGCTGTCTTTGCTCTGCTTTCTCTCGACGTGCTGTTGCTTCTTGGTGGGACTTACATCAGGGATTGGCCCCGTTCTGGAAGCTGGACCAGCTCTGGCCGAGCCACGCCGTTCTTTGTGTTCATTGGATTCCTTGCTTTTGCCTCTGACTTCCTGCGGCAGAGGCGAGGCCAGGCAATGGGGGTGTGTCCGCCTGCCACTGTGTACAGACGTCCCTGGATTTTCAAAAGACTTGTCCCATAAGGAAGCTTCTCTTGAGATCCAGTGGCCCCGTCGCCTGTAGGCCACTTGGGTGGTTGGGGGCCAAGTCCGCACATCCAGGTACCACCACGTGTGGAGCAGACGTTAAGGTACCACCTGAGGGTTCAGGACTTTATGTAAAATAAGGGTGTGGTTCGGGGACCCCCCTCCAACCCCCCGCCCAGCTTGTTCCCTAATGGAGCGTTCTTAGCCTCACGGCCAGGATATGGGTGCATTTCAGGGGACCAAACATCTCCCCTGCAGTTGCCAGGCAGCGGGAACCCCAGCCAGCCCGCCGCACAAGCCAGCCCTGCTGTCATCCCTGGCACCTTTGTCTCCCTCACGCCCACATCCACCCCGTGTCCAGAGTCGCCACCAAGCGAGACCTCCCTCCTCGGTCCCCAACCCTGGCCGCCCTCTACATCTGGTCGACCTGTCTCCAGCCTCTGCTCCTGGTCCTCAGCCAGACAGCACCCAGGGTCGGCTTTAGAAACACAGATCTGATTCCCTCAGGCCTCCCATCTGCACCAACCCCCCCAGCCGGGGGCGCTCCCTCCCTCTGTGTTTTATCACGACCCCTGCAGTTCCAGGCCTCTTGCCCCCATTAGCTGGTAAGGGCCACGAGGGCAGGACAGTGTCTGTGTTGCTCACCTCTGTATCCAGCAGCCAGTCGTTGCTCGGGGTGGGCTGAGAGCCGAGCCCAGGAGGGTCCAAGCACAGAAATGTCTGGGAACCCACCTGCTGAGAAGCCAGGAGCACCCAGTGGAGGTAACAGCTGGTGCAGGCGGGTGGAGAAAGACGCCCCTGCACCCCGCCCACCTGCTGTTTCTGACCCAGGCCAGGTGTGCACATGCTTCTGGGAGGGGTTTCTCCTGGAAAAGGGGCGCTCCTCTCACCGGGGGAAAGATGGTGGCTGTGGACCAGCTCCCGGTGGGGAATACCGAGCAGGTTAGAGAGGACGCACAAGGACGCGTGAGCTTCCGCAGACATCATCTCAGGCTGTCTGTGCACGTCCCACCTGACCGATAAGGAGATGGAGGCCCAGCGAAGTGGGGCGCTGCCCCCCCTCCCCCCTCCTGGTCTATCAGCCCAGCCCAAGCTGAACAAACCTGCTAGAAAGAAGCGAATGCTCAAACCCTGACTTACTGTGACAGATCACTTCATCTCTGGGTCATAGCCCAGACATGGTCCCACAGTGGGAGGTGCTCAGGTACAGTGACGGTCTGTTAAGCCAGGCGGACAACACAGAAGATCCCGGGAATTGCCTGGGTCTGTCCAGGAAAGAGTTACTTGTCTTCCCTGTGTGTCGCTGGGGTAACAACTCAACTTGCCTGGCAACCTTGAGGTCTGGCAGCAAGGCCAGGGGTGGTCAGTCTCCAGGTGGAGCCTGGACGGAGTCAGGAACACAGGTAGCGGTGGTGGAGGCAGGGGAGCAACAGGATCCAATCTCCTTCCTCGGGGCGTGGCCCTGTCCCTCTCTATGTCGGCTGCCGAGGGCTCTGCAGTGAGAATTTAACTGATGCCACGTGGGGCAAACAGCGCTCCGGGCAGGGCAGCAGCAAGAGCCAGGCCACAAGAACCAGTCTGTAAGATGGTGGCGGGAGGTGAGACCCCACCCGAGGAGAAAGACCCCAGAACTCAGAAACCAATCACTGAGGGTGGTTCCTGACCTTTTCCTCCACCCAAGACCAGTCACACATCCACAGGCCGACTCTTCCTCGTGAGCAGGGCCCAGCTCTAGACGCTGGTGGGGGTCAGACAGTGTGGCTCGGTCCCATCCGCAGGAGAGGGGGCGCCGCCCAGGGCTCACCTTCACCTGCACTTATGTAAAGGGGTGACAGGTCCCTCCTCACACCGCAGCACCCCTCATGCCAATGGTACAGGCCAAGCAGGGGATAGGCGTGGCCCTGCAGGTGCAGGATGAGGGGGGACTAGGGTTGAAAGGTGGTGGAAAGTAACCAGAGGCCCTGCAGAGGACCCAGCCTTGCTTTCCAGAAAGAACCACAGGACAGCCCCATCCCCATGTTAGCCGGGCATTCAGAGCTTCGGACTCCTGCGGGGGAGTACCCTGAAGTCAGTAGACATGACCCTGGACTGGGACGTTAGCTTGCTGTGTCACCTCGTTGCTGTCACTTTGCCTTTCCTGCAAAACAGAACCGCCACCCATCATCCCGGGCTGTGGTGCCGCAATGTCAAGGTTGGGGAAATGCACACGCTGATGCGTCAGTGGCTCGGGCCACTCTGCCCTGTGACTCTGCAGGGTGGTGCTGGTTTTTACGATGACTGTCTCGTGACCCCTCGTGAAGGACTCACAAAGCACTTGTGGTCCAAGCAGACCACCCCATCAAAACACGAGG
The DNA here is from genome assembly GCF_022682495.2 of Desmodus rotundus. Taxonomy (NCBI): domain Eukaryota; kingdom Metazoa; phylum Chordata; class Mammalia; order Chiroptera; family Phyllostomidae; genus Desmodus; species Desmodus rotundus. The sequence continues at coordinate 127,604,610 of NC_071394.1, forward strand.
ATCACACCCAGCCCATGGCAATTAGCCCCAAGGCCAAGGGCAGGAACATCCAAGGGCATCCAGATCCGGAGAGCAGCTCAGGGACAGGCTGTGAGATGCACTGACCTGAGTGTCCATGCTCCTGCAGGGGTGCCCCTGAAGCCCCCTCTCCCCACCCAGTGCAGTTGCTCACCCTGGCTCTCCTTCCTTTCCTAACTTGGCCATAAAGTGAATCAGCTGGCTCTTCCCTCGGCTGGGGTGGTCCTGCCTTCGTCCATGTATTCTAGGGGTAGGGACTGGTGGTCCAATAACTTTGTATTTGTTACTGTTGAAAAATAAAGAGGGGGCTACCAGCTCAGGGGCCATGAACACACCCCAGGAGGGAAAATGGAGCTTGTCTTGCCCTCCAATGACCAAAGCGGTGGTTTCAGTCTGAGCAGAGCCAAGTGTAGCTGAGACCAAAGCTCGGAGCGTCTGCACAGCCTCACACCCGTGGGCAGTGGGAGTGGCCCGATACCCCAAGAGGGTTTTTTTTTAAACTCTTAATCACTGCAATAGACATGTTTCTATAGAAGATAAATTCTCAATTTGAACACTAGTCTATAGTTTGGGACAGCTACAAGAATAGTGAGGTGGTTACTCCTCCTTGGAATTGGGGGGACATTCTTCTACATTCCACTGAAAAATTTTCCTCAATACCAAAGAGAAAATTCTTTATCATTAATATGCAGTCTTCCAAAGAGGAATAAGGTAATATAAATAATTCTACTTTTTCCCTATAAAACAATTTGTTAACCTGAGATGTGAGGCTTTTTTCTTCCCTCCTGCCAAGATGAATCGTTCCCTACTTTAAAGGGCATCGAGAGACAGTTGGGCAGGGGTCCTCACCGGAAATAGGGGTGCCCCTTCGTGCCACCTGGCTAAATGTATACCCTCTTCAAAATTCTGTTAATTCTCCTGTTATTACTTTGTTCTGTGGAATTCTGGGTGTCCTTCTGTGGTGTCTAATAAGAAGCTTGATACAAAGACTTTTAGCAAACTCATTCTAGTTACTTCCTAAATGAATTTATCGCGACCCTTCTCCCGAATGTAGACGCTGTAATACGGATGCAAATGTTTCATAGTAGGAATCTGATGAATATATTACAAATCGCAACTGAACTCAAGAGGAAGGACTTCAGTTAGATACTGAACGCAGGAATAAAATTCCACCGCTTCTAAAGCGCAAGTTAGAACGTCAGTTGCCCCAAAGAGAGGGATTTTTAAAAAGGGAAATTAGCTTTTAAAAACCAGCCAGCTGATCGACCACAGCAGATTTTTGAGTTCCAGTCCCGACAGGGAAGCAGGAGAAGGAACCCTCAAACGTGCTCTTAAGAGGGGGCTGTATGCGGGGAGGAGGCAAATTGATCTTCATGTTAGAATAAACAGCATAAATTGGAAATGCCAACCAAAGCACACACGTTGTCTCCCCAAACCTATCACATACTGGTGGGAGGAACCCTGACATTGCACTTGAGGGGGGTGGGAACCGAGCAGGCCCGCAAGCTCCCGCTCCCGCTCACAACACAGCCTCGCTGGCAGCCATGTTCAGCTGTGAGCGATGAAAAAGAAAGGAATCGGCAGGTGATTTGTCCCGTCGTGGGCCTGAGAAATCAAACATTTGCATGTGCCTGACGATAGTTTTGCAGTCCTAGGAAGTAAATAAGAAAGTGGAAAGCATTTAAATCAAGGGTTGCTTCTAACACAGCTTTTAGAAATAGGCACATAGAAATGATATTGATTGATGTAAATGGATTGTTTAAATCTTCTCGTCTGTGGAGCCCAGGGAGGGAGTGACCCAGAGCTTCGGGGGACTGTGCAAGCTGGCAGAGCGCTGGTGGCTTTCTGTTTTCATACGAGCCCGAGCAAATTAGAACATCAATGTTGCCTGAACGTTTTGTGTTTTCAGGAGACCTGCAGGAGAAAACAGCACCCGTAAGTGGGAACAATGAAGCAATCTGCTTTGTCTGCATATAGGGACTTTGAAGGGACGCTCGGGCTATAAAATAGGAACAGTCTCAGTGTGCCTCCTTTCCTCATTTCACGAGACTCATTTTAACAACAGTGTGTCTTAGGTGCTCGATCTCTGTGTATCGCCGCACCACAGATGGGCCCTTCATACCTAATTTTCTTACGCTGACCAGTACTTTCCCAGGAACGCATGAGGAAAATGGTGTTGTCCTGGGTATTCGTGACGCTGCCCACAAGGGTGCACCGGCCTGTGGGCTGCATGCCAGCCACCAGCCCATCATTTCTCAGTGAAAAGAACCTTTCAGCTCAGTTACCTCCTGGAGAGAGCTGATTTTCCAGCAGTCAGGCTTGATCTGGGTAAATAATTAGCTGAGAGCTAAGACATCACCCTGGTGCTGCCTGTGATTCCATAGCTGCTACAATCTTACTGCTTGCTGCCTTTCTCTAAAGCTGCAGAGAGGGAGAGGGGAGGGAGGGAGGGAGGGAGGGAGGGAGGGAGGGAGGAACAGCAACAAAGCCAGTTGCTTGCATTTGTCTTGAAAGAATTAATGACATTTTTCATTCTCTTGGTGAAACCAAGAAAACCGTTCCAGCTCTTTATCTGCATATAAGAAGGTGAATCTCAGTGTACCTGCATGCCGCCAGCACCGACCAGGGCATCCGTGCCCATTGCTATCACTTCTCTGGATCGATTTATGTTATCAACAGCACTGCCCCTAGTTTACTGGAATTCGCAGGGCTCCGCGTTGCCCATGAAGATTACGTTTCTCAGAAAGCAGACCCTGAAGTGGTTAATAGCTAGTTGTTGAACTTTTGCAGCTGCTCATTCAAAGCCCATGTTTTGTTTTGTTTAAAAAAATACAAAAACAACAAGCACTGGCTATTGTAAAGCATTTGTGTTTCTGTACAAGGGTCCAGTATTTTGAAACGTTATCACATTTTATCCTTCCCCCTGGGAGGTGCTCATGGATGGGGAAGAGCAGAGAGTAAGGAATTAGAAAAACAGTTCTAAAGTCCTAGCGAAATTCCCAGTGTTCCTCTCGCTTGTGTCTCCTGCTGCCGCATCTGTAGTTACTGTACCGTTAACCCACACTGACTGAGACTCCCGGTAAGAAGGCCAGTCTGACTTATTGAAAAGTAGTAATTGTGCTAATGGAGTTGTATTACTTCCGAGAAAGATATATGGTTATGGATAATTACCGAGAAGTAGAAAGAGGGAACTTGATTAACATAATTAAAATGCACCATAGGTGCGTTTAACAGGATTATGTATTAACTACTAAAGCCCCTTAACAAACTGTTTTCTGGACCAAGGAGTGGCAGGCACAACAGGGGGTGCAAGGCCATCAGATTAGGTGGCCACCCGCCAAAGGTGTGGAAGGTCCGGGATGTTGAGAAAGTGGGAAGTCAGCTCACTAGTGCCCCACCCAGGACCCGCCTCCGCAGCTTTGTCTATTACAGATTTCAGAATTAGGGACTTCCTCACTGAGTTGAACTCTACTTCCCCAGCAAATGCCAGCTGAATTTGTAACGTGGGTTGCCGTGGTCACTGCCATGGCAGGCCTAGCCGCCTGTGGGTGGTGCGGGACAAACCGGGGAGGCCTGGCCACCGCGGGGTTGCCCAGGCCGGCCGAAGGGCGCTTCAGCAGCACTGTGTCTGGCCTGCTCAGAACCTTCTGACCAGCTCTCCTGGCCCGAGGCTTTTTAGGAAAAACGTTCACCCATTCAGTAACACAGTTTGTCTTGGAACTGAAAGCACCCATAGTTGACTGATATTAACCACAGCATCTCTGAATAGATTAAACTTGGTTCCTTCCTCCCTCCCTCCCTCCCTTCTTTCCTCCCTCCCTCCATCCTTGCTTTCTTCCCTCTCTTTCTGTCTTCCCTTCCCCCCTTTTTCCCTTCCCAAACCCGAGGAGCTTTTGAAGGCTGTTCTGCGGCCAGGCTGCAGAAGGTCTATCGCAGCTAGAGGCAGGTGGGGTGGGTGTGTCCAGGGGACTGCCAGGTGCTTTCTGGTCTGGCACAAAGGAGATTGAGGGGTTGTTCTTTTTTTTTTTTTTGAGAATCATGGGACATGATTGTCCCACTATTGTGGGACAGTCTCTGGGACAATGGAAGACTTCAGTGTTTTAGGATGTCATAAAAAAAATCCCCTGGCGAAAAACAGTAGGTAGGACCCCCTTTCTGGAATGCCACTTGCGGGTTACTGCTTTCCTAGCAGAGCCAGACTGGGGCTGTGCCCGAGGTGAAGTCTTTGTCTGCCTGTGCGCCCGATCTCTCCCGGCTCCGGATTGATTTTTGGCCCCCGCTGCTGCAAGTTGGGGGCTGGCCGCGAGCGCGGAGGAGGCTGGGGGCGGAGTGTGACTCCCATCCACTGCACCAGAGAGCCCGCTGCTGCTTTGGGATTTTTTAAACTTGGAATTTGCATATGACAAAACGAGAGCTGTTTCTCCCCACCTAACGGAGCCATTAGCATCTATTAGGAAGGCAGAAGGGGTAAGTAGCGGAGCAGTGCTCCCGGGCGTGCTCGGGCTGCGGGTCGCGCCCTGCGCTCCGGCCGGTGCGCACTGGGGCAGCGCGGACCCAGCCTGGCTGCCCGCCTGCTCTTCCCCCGCGGCAAGGTGAGGAGGGTCGGCCTCACACGCCCGGAGCTCCTGTAGGCTGAGCTCCCCTCCCCCGACTTCTTCGCAGGGCATTCTCTCCTGCCGGTAAATTGCGTGTCATTTCTCTCAGGGCATCGCCAGAGCCTTCCTGGAACTGTCCCTTTTGGATTTTGCGTCCTGCCCAGGCCCAGAAGCTCTGCTAGGAGGTGGTGCTTAATGCATATTCATTTTGTCTAGTAACTGGCTGCCGGGCTTGCCTTTGCAGGCTGATTTATTGATTTATGTATAAAGTGTGTTTTGCTTTCATCATTAAGCAATCTTGGATTCTTGGAGCCGTCCGCAGTTCCCAGACGTGTTCCTTGCTAGGCATGGGAGACAAAGGTGGTCGTGCCATCTCCCCCCACCTTCGTGTCCCACCTGGTGACCATCTTCCCCACCCCACCCCCAGGGGAATCACTGAATTAAATATTAGTGTTTATAAGTAAAGCTCACAGTTATTTCTTAAAAGCCCAGCATTTGACAAGTAACGACTGCTGGGGTGTGCTGTACAGGTGGGACAGGGTGGTGCATGGCTTCAGTTGGGGGATGCTTCTAGGTCAGTGTTACTTCTGTGGAAGTCGCTGGCATGTCCCCATCGAGGGGCAGGAAAATAAGTGTTGCCTTTCTTTACAAAGGGAATAGTGCCCAGGGAGGCATCCATTCAACCGGGTTTCCTCTACCCCGATTTAATTCTTCAACTTTGGTTTTCATCTGGCTGCCCTCCTACCCCTCTACTCATCCATCCACAACCCCATCGTTACAAAAAAAAAAAAAAAGGTCTCCGCAGACCCACTTATATTTTTCAAGAACTCTACTGGGCCTGCGAACTTGACCTGGACTGTGTTACTAATTTGGTAGCTTGGTCTGTCTTACAGGAAGTCACAGCCTATGGGTCGACATGTCCATGTGAACTCCTCTTCCAAATTATCTGAATTGTTTTTAAAAGATTTTTGTAGGCCAGTGAACACTTTGCAAAAAATATCTGTACAGATCCCGATAGAGCTCTTTTTAGACCGAGTACTTTAAAAGCCTTGTTCAGCTCAACCAGTTCTAATCAATTGCAGAGTGCTTCTAACAAAAGACGTGTTTACTGGTCATGGTTAAGTCACTATAAATTTCCTTTATGGAAAGAGCTGTTCTAACAACAATCGAAATTTTTACCATGGAAAGTATATGACCCTGATTTCAAACTCTGGAAGGAAGTATGTGTTTCTTATATTTTAGGGGAAAGGAGCCGTGTCAGTAAGTTGTTAGAGTAACATTTGTTTGGGGGTTGTATTTTCTGCAAACTTTTTGTATGTCCTATTTGATATGCCCCTTTTACTTCTAAAAAAATGATCTAAGTTTTCGGTATACTGCCCATTTTTATTGTGTAGGAAATAGAGGAGTGTACTCTGCGCGTTACGTAGATGATTCAGCCCACGGGTACAAACGACAGCCATTTGGGTGAGGAGAAGGAGGCGTCTGCCTCCATGAGGAAGAGGAAGAGGAAGAGGGGGACCACTCCGGATCAATAACTTATAAGTAACCTCATAAAAAGGAGACAAGAAAGCTTTCTGTTGGCTTCGGTTCTTAGACAGGCTTTTCTGGGTGGCATTGGTAAAAACAAGAAGATGAGACGTTCATGAAGCAATATGTTGTTTCTGTTTTATGTATTTACTACAAACAATTTTGAAATGCCTTCATTGTCTGCTGAAAAGTCATCGTAGAATTGCTTTCCTGAAGGTGGCGTGAGGAGAGGCTTTAAGAGGGACAGCAGGTAGGAGTGGGGATGTGATGGCCCAGCGTATGGGAAGGAGTCGGGCACGTAGACCTGGAGTCTGGTTCACAGGGAGCACATTACCAATGTCCTGGAACCGGGAACCGCAGCGCTGATGTACCTATCCTGTGTGAACCCATGTGTAACAGTGTAACACGGCACTAATACATTTAGCATAGTAAACAGTGCCTAGATTTTTCTGAGGTCCCCCGGGGAGCAGAAACTTACCACAGAGAATGTGAGGAAGGAAAGAATTAAAGTGAGCTGGGCTGACTTCCGCTGAGCAAAGCGAGGCTGTGCCTTGAGATGGGGCTTCTAGAGGAAGCAGACGATAAAAGTCCCCCCACGCCGCTTTAGGGGCACTGTCTCTCTGTGGCCTTTTGTTTAAGGCAGGAGGAGCTGGTACTGAATCCTGGGTAGGATCGTGGTGTGTATAATCTTTTACGGATGTTCTGATTTCTACTGTGCTCCCATGAAATACACCCATACAAACGCACACTTATTGGGTAGCAAGCCATGCAAATGTGCCTCCACAGTCCTCTTTCAATTCATTTAAAAAAATATTCTTTCCATTTAAAATGCCAGTCTCTAGACCATTACCCTTCAGAACACTGGTGATTTTTTTTTAACCAAGAAAGTGGCCTTTTCTCTACTGGAAACTGTGAATGATTAAAAACAGTGGGTTTGTGTGTGCGTTATTTGATTGTTTGGGCTTCTAGCCTAAGAAAGAATAGCAAGTGGACTAGTCTCAGTTTCAGAAACATTTGAGACAAACATCCTATATGATTGACGAAAGGATTCACTAAAAATGTATTTATTTCCCTCATTTTGATGACTAATTGAAAGGGAACGAACATAAAAGGATGTAGCTGGGCAAAGTGATACTGTATCAAGGTCTGCTGTGGTGAATCCGGGAGCGGGGACCATGCATTTCCACTTAGTAGATACTATTGATCATCTCGTGTGTATCCAGGCTGATGCTGGGAAAGACATTCCTGGGCGATGGGAGAGATCATTTACACAGATATTCACTAACACACAAATCTGTGGCTCGTATTTGGAAAGGCAGCTCCAAGTGGGACGGGATTTTCTGAGTGGCCGTTAGTGCCAGCCTCCCGCGCACTGGGGCTCGGGCATTCGGCTTACCCCGCTGGGACGTCTTGAATCGCCTTGAGAGATTGCATGGCACGAAGACAGCTCGCATCGGGAGAGCTGGCCTCCCTTGCTAGCCAGTATTTGACTTCTAGCCACCTTTTGGTCTAAGCTGTCTCCAGGCTCACTTTGACATTGTCATTTGGGGGTCAGGATGAGTCTCCCCGCCCCACCCCCCAAACACTACGTCTTCTATGTACTTGAAAAGAACTTGACTTTGGTGTCTTTTGCAGAACTCAGTTCTAGAGGGACAGGAAAATCCCTTCGTGGTTGACCTTTATGTAATTTTCATATTTTAAGCTCTTCATTTCAGGTCAGTGGCCTATTTTGCTACTCCAGATGACGGGCCGGTGTTAACCAACCCAGCGCATCTTAGAAAGAATAAATTAAGAATGAGTCTGGCAGCCCCAAAGGCCCTCAGTAACTAGTTTCTCATAGATTCAACGAGAAAAGGCCCTTGCCCTTTCTTTAAACTTTATCCCAAATCCAGTGCTCTGCCGGCTGCTAATCAATAATGATCCATGTGGGGTTTGATTTACAATGGCTATCGGTGTCTCCACCCCGTAGGGTTTCTCCCTCACGGTCCCTGGGTGGCTGTGGGGTTAAATACACGCTTCCCTCTGGGCTTAAGGGATTAGCAACAGAAAATCAAAGCGTACAAGAGCATCAGGGTATTGTTCAATTACCAGACAGCGTACCGTCTTGGAAGTGACAAGTGGTCACAGGAACCTCATGACGTGTCCAAAATTGAACGGCGAACCCTGGATACTCGACGCGGTTATGCGGCCCAAAGGGAACATGTCGTGCCATCTTCTCACACTCAGTTTAAGGCAAAACCTTCCCACCATTGTGGAACCGAGTGTCGGAGGCGCCTAAGTAAGATGGGGACAGGTGGACAAGTGGGAGTGTGTGCCGATCTGGTCCGAGTGCTAAAACAGGCCTGGTGGTCCACCAGCCTGCATTTCGCTTGGTGACAACATCTTAAGACAGGGGCCTGTCTGGGCACAGGTGGAGGCTTGTCACTATGTGGAACAGATGCGCGGAGCGAGCACTGCAGCCACCTCTTACACAGCCCCGTCTCTCTTCCAAGGAAGGCCGAGGCAGCAGGAGGAAGAGGAGCGAGGAAGGCACACAGTGGCTGTGGCCCTTCCTCCACTGCACGCGCCTGGGGTCAGGGACGTGGCTGGGGCATCTGCTGTGCTGGCAGAGCAGGGGAACCCGATGCCCAGGAAAGGGGGTCCCTAATTGAGATCACTTCCTGTGTGCTGTGTGGGTCGCAGGGACACAGTGAGACACATCCCCACCACCACCACCACCACCGCCCTCACTGTGTCTCCCCCATCAGCTGCTGGCTGCTCCTGCTACTGGCTCTCTCAGAGGACACCAGACTGGCTGCAGGCACTGCAGCCGAATGAAGACATTGCTCTTGTTCCCAGTGACAGTCTCCCAGGACAGGAATCCCATTGAACCATGGGAAATTGCCACTGGTCGGCCACTTCTGACCCACAAAAAAAAAAACAACAAAACCCAGCAGTTACTCATTTCCCTATCACAGATCTTGCTCTACTTCTCTACACAGCAACCAGATCACATAATTCCCTTGCCTAAAAGTGTTCCGTTGCCTCTTTGCTGCGCTCAGAATAAAATCCAGGCTCTCTACCTTGGCCTCCCCTGTGGTCCTTCAGACCTGGCCCCTACCTGCCCTTCCCCCACCTCCCTGCTCTGTGGCAGCTCGCTCTTCCTCCGGGCTAGCTTTTCAGCGCTTCCTACCACTCACCCCAGGACCTTTGTATATGCCTCTCACTGCTGTGGCTGGTTCCTTGTCATTCAAGCATCAGCTCAGATTTCACCCCTTCAGAGAGGTCATTCCTGGTCCTTTCTCTGCAGAGAGCCTTCCTCCAAACCCTGTTAGCCCACTTCATTTCTTCTGAGTGCTTTCTCCGTATTTAAAATTGTCATCTTTACGACAGTGGACAGGGCACCAAGCACCTTGCTTGTCTCGTTCCCGGCTTTGTCACCACTGCCCTGCCTGGTACACAGCAGGTGCTTAGTGAGGGTTCGTTGAGTGAATATATGGGATGCCTTGTGCACCTCTGCAAGTCCTCTGCAAATCCTCTCTGACGGCAGGCGCTGCACAGCCCAGTTACAGGAACTGCGGGTAGGGTGCCTGCCAGGAGGAGTCTCTGCTGCCGCCACAGCCGCTGCCTCGGTGCAGGCCACCACCCCAGGAGCACCTCCAGGGGCTGGCGGAAACCTGCTACCCCATTCACCCTCCTCTGACAGTTCAGAGCCCATTTCTTCAGGTTCTCCCTACAGGTCCAGCCAACCCAGCAATGCACCCAGTTTTCCTGGACCACCTCCCCAGCACCACCCTCCTGTCCCTACTCCCGCAAACCCCACCACAGGCGAGGCTCTGGGCAGAAACTCGGGCTCATGAAGGTGCCATAGGTTTCGGGATGTTTTTCTTAAAAAACGTCTCATGCAGTAAGAGGCTCTACTGCCTGGTGGATTTGGTGGCAGCCCTCTGGACAGCCACGGGACCACGGGTGTGCCTGCACTCCTGGGGCAGGGTCTTGGAAGCCACGCCGAGGGCACTTCCAGCCGCCCAGAGGAAGGGAGGGGAAGGCTGGCATCAGACCTGGATCTCCAGGCCACCTGATCCCTCTGCAGGGACCCACCCACTGTGGCAAAGTCACGTCACCCCCCTGGTCTGGGCGGGGCGGAACCAGCACACGCTGCTGTCTCCCTCCCAGCCCACGCACACAGGTGGACGTGTTCCCTGCCCCTGGCCTGGTGAGATGCGATGTGGTATCACAGTTTGGGGTTTTGTTTTTTTTCTCATTCACACGGAAACATTTTTGTGTCCCACACTGCTGTATCAGGCAGCATTATGGTATGTCAAGTGCATAGATGAGGAAGATGTAATCCCTATCCCTGTCTTCTAGGATTTAATAATTTACTTCCCATAAAGTGTCCCAGAAAACACCCAGTGTCAAAAAGTACATTTTCTTTGTACTTTTTAAATTGCTGTTCAAGTACAGTTGTCTCCATTTTCCCCCCACCACTCCCCTCTGCCCCACCCATCCCCGCCTCCCACCCTCAATCCTACCCTCCTTTGGCTTTGTCCATGGGTCCTTTATACATGTTCCTTAATGACCCCCCCCCCCCCCCCCCCGCTATCCCCTTCCCACCTCCCCTTTGGTTACTGTCAGTTTGTTCTTTATTTCACTGTCTCTGGTTCTATTTTGCTTGCTTGTTTGTTTTGTTGATTAGGTTCCACTTACAGGTGAGATCATGTGGTATTTGTCTTTCACCGCCTGGCTTATTTCACTTAGCATAATGCTCTCCAGATCCGTCCATGCTGTCGCAAAGGGTAGGAGCTCCTCCTTTCTTTCTGCTGCATAGTATTGCGGTTTTTAATTGGTTTTTATGCAGGGGGTGCAGCCCACCAGAGACATAGTAGGAACCAGAGGGCACGTGCTAGCTTTGAGAGATGCTGACCTGGCTCCCCTGCCTAGGGCGCTCCGGGTAGCACGTGAGCACCCTGGAAGCCAGTGGTGGTGACAGAGTGGCGCACCTCAGACTTCCCGTTCCAGCCTTCACTTGTGGGGACTGCGGGTGTCCTTCGATGCACAGGATTCTCACCTTGATCAGTAATGCGTTTCCTATCGAGTTCATCACAGGACCTGGAGGCATGTGAGTTACGAGCATTTCAGATGTCGCTTTAAATTATATGCTGTGGGTGATATTTACGGAACCAAAGAATAAAACATCAGGAAAAAATCACTGACCCTGCAAATAGAGTGTCTTTTCTTACCAGCCCCTTCCTATGGGAAAGGGAGAACCTTTGAGTAGGCAAGTGGTGGATCGTCCTGGTGTCTCTTACTGCTTTGGATTTAGAATGCAAAACAGTCACACTTTGAGAAATGAAACTTCTAATCCGTCCTCAGCTCCAATGGAAGATACCAGGGTCTTTATGGAGAAGGGACCAGAATAGCCAGGTTTCTTCTAGGTATTATAGCATTGTGCCTGGAAAAGAATACCCTAAAATAAGGCTCTCTTTTTCCCATTTGGGCCTCTTTAAATCCCATCAGTCTAAATGGACCATTACCCTATATCGTAGAGGAATTTGTTGACTATTTTCTGAAGTTTTTCCTTCAGTATTAACTCTAAGACCTTGCTCACGGTTCTCTGATTCTCTTGCTTATTAGCACATCCAGTCAGGTTTTTTCAAAAAGCAAGTCTTTCATTTTCCTCTCCCTTCTGGCAAAGCAAGAACATCATTTACACAGCCGTCTGTGCTCCTGCCGACAGCTAGCGGGCGAAGCCATCAGCAGCTTTTGGGTAAAAATCTGCACGTGGTCTAGAGATCTTCTGTAGGTCTGGCCGGCCCCTTCTCTCCTCTAGACGTCGTGGCTCCACTTTGTGTGCGACGCCCTCCCCCAGCCTGTTTGAAGAAACATCCGTGTGTTTTCAAGCCTGAAAGGAGAACTGTGTCAAACAGTTTAATCTTTTGCTTGTTTGTTTTTTAAGCCATATTTTCATATTTCTAAAAAACCCGGAGGTGAGGAGAAGTAGGAGCGTGGACAGGTGGAACCATTAACTGGTCAGCAGGTTAGACGTGCAAAATTGCCCACAGGTGACATCATCAGGGTAGATAGGGTAGAGCTGCCACCGCCACACACAACGTTTTCAGCGGCTGTCTTTATTATCCCCTGTTCGCTTTCCACAGAAGGAGGCGGCCTGGCCCTGTGCCCTGTGGAAAGGTCTGTCTTTGCGTGTGAAATGGGGACTTCCTCGCCCCTTTGCCATCCGGTTCTTTGTCCGTAAGCAGTGCCATTCTGAAGCCCGTCGGGCCCTCTCGGTTGTCACTTTCAAACTGGCGTGGGTGTCAGTGTGCTGTGAATGAGATACCTTCCCGGCCTGAGGGTGGCGGGAAGAAACAGAGTAGGCTAAGGTTGCCTGGGGTGGGGGGTTGGGTCTAGACTTACCCAGCGGGTGCAGCCCACCATCAGCGGAGGGACCGGGCTCTGGGAGAAGAACGGGAGACTCCCAAGCGGACCACCATGTGTGGCTCCCAGGGACCAGTGGTTCCTAAATGGAGGTCACTGAGGCCACCTGGCAGTGATGATTATCAATTCCAATCTCCAGGCCACTCCTGCCCCAGACCTGAAGCTCTGATTCGGTAGGCTTGAGGCTGGGGCTTTGGGATCCTGTGTTTTAACAACCTCTCTGGTGGCTGTGACTAGCAGTCTGGTTGGGGGACTTCTGTTAGCTGCAGTTTCCACATCCCTAAAAAGAGGGTAATAACATCTAGTTCGCAGCATTATTGGCAGGAACTGAAAGAATGTGTGGGAAAGAGCCCTGGGAACCGTGAAGTGAGACAGACTAGGACTTGCTGAATTAGTGGGTTTAACCCTCAGCTTCCTTCTGAAGTCTCCAGATTGAAGCAGGCCCTGCCCCCGGGTCCAGGATGCTGAAAAATACTCTGGTCCCTAAGAGCCCTGTTCTCAGTTTTCATTCTCACATCAAAATGCCAGGCAAGGCCTTCTAGCCTCCTATCTGCTTCCTTCCTTTAACCATGCAGGGTGACGGAGCACCTATTGCTCTAGGTGCTGGGTTTCACACCTCGACACTGGTTTTCTTGTCTTTCTTGCCCCAAGTGGGTGGGGATGCCTTGTGGTTTGGCCCTTGAAGGGAGAAATGTCTTGATTTCTGCCACGTCTCAGGTAACCCTTAAGAGCATGTCATTTGGAAGCGTCTGCAGTTCTTTCTGAAAGCGCTTCCCAAGAGAGAAGTGGTGGCTCAGAGCCCTTCTAACTCAACAAGTAGCAAGGGGGGGCTTTGCCTGGTCGCCCTGGATGGCAGCTGCCCGTGCTGGCTCCCACACAGCCCCGAGAGGGATTCCTGCCACACGCCGCCCACAGCTGAGCCTGGAGTTGGAGATTTCCTCATGCCTCCCTCACCCACAGCACCCAGTCCCTGGGAAAGGCATCCCAAAGTATTTTAACCTAGTAGGGACTGTCATCAGAATAGGATGACAAAGACTATGGACTCATGGCCACTTTAGTGAGGCAGCTCCTAAGCCATTGTGGAAGATGGGAATATAATTCCGGGCCACACGGCCTGGGAAGTCCTTCCCCAAATACAACTTGATAATAACACAAGGGTAGGAGATGCTTGGTCAACAGAAACAAATGTAGGCCAAGCCCCTTTTCTGAATTATCCCATAGGGGTTGCTGGAAGAAGTTATGGACGTAAGTACTGTGGGAGCAGAGACATCGAAGCTAAGCACAAAGGCTTGCCCGAGGTTGTGCGTCTTGTGAGGAGGCAGAGCCGGGATTTCAACCATGTGTGAGTGTGAGGCTACCCTGGCTGTCCTGGCGTGGAGGGTGGAGCTTTGTTTAAAGCTGACTCAGCCTTAGACCCCCTGAATGAATAGCAGAATAACAAAAGGATTTTACTGGGGTAGCAGTTCCCAGTCAGTTCTGAGAAAGTATGAAGTCCTAAGGCATCTGTCTTGTAACGAATTACCTGCTCTCCAGGGCATCTCGGGTGGTACCATCTAGGGTGGAACTCTCCTTGGGCGAATGGAGAACACAGTCTCTTCAAAACCTCCCTTGACCTTCCAAGGCAGACCAGAATCCTTTGCACTGTTCTCCGGGCCTTGCCCCTGCCCACCTTCTTGCATTTCCACGAATGAGCCCTGCTTCTCCCTACCTTGTAGCGCTTGCCTTGAAATGCTCCCCCTCTTCTCTGTTCTCATTCTTCAGATCTCATCTTAAAAGGTACTTCTTGGTTTGGTTTTGTTTTTCCAGCTTTATTGGGATGTTATCGATGTGTATATAGCATCTGTAAGTTTAAGGTGTACGATGTGACAATTTCATACATGTATACGGTGACATGGTCACCACAGTAAGGTTAGTTATTAACACTTCCATCCCGCATGTAATTACCATGTTTTTGTGTGGTGATAACATTTCAGATTTTCTTTTAAAGATTTTATTTATTTTTAGACAGAGGAGATGGGAGGGAAAAAGAGAGGGAGAGAAACATCAAGGTGTGGTTGCCTCTTGTGCACCCCACATCGGGGACCCGGCCTGCAACACAGGCATGTGCCCTAGGCCGGGAGTCGAACCGGCGACCCCTTGGCTTGCAGGCCAGTGCTCAATCCACTGAGCCACACCAGCCAGGGCTGACATTTAAGACTTAACTCTCTCAGCAACTTTAAATTATATAGTCACTGTGCTGTGCATGAAACCCCCGGAACTTACTCATCTTATAGCTGGAGGTTTGTACCCTTGGACTTCCCCATGTCCCCCACCCCCAGCCCTTGACTTCCTCCACTCCACTCTCTATTTAGATTCCACATGCAAATGAGAACATATAGGAGTTGTCTGACTCACTTCACTTAGCGTAGTGTCTTCACGGTCTGACATGTTACCACAAAAGGCAGGAGTTCCTTCTTTTTTAAAGCTGGATAATCTGTTGTCCAGTAGGCCCTCAAATAACATCATTTGGTTTAAGGTTGTTCCATTATCATTGTGGATGAGGTGCCTTAGAAAGTTTGTTTGTATCAATTAGCCTACTGTAGACTGTTTTCATTGCACCTTGTTTCATGCAGCTCCTAAAGGCTGTCAACAGTAGTGAGAGCCCACTGAAATACGCACCTGCCCCGTCGTCTTCATCCACCCTTCCGTCCGCGAGCACAGGTTATTCCCACCCCTTGGCTCTTGTGCATAATGCTGCAGCGGACACGTGGGTACGGATCCACCTGACACAGTCATTTCATTTCTTTTGGACACGTACCCAGAGGTGGAATTGCTGGGTCATGTGGTAGATCGAGTTTAAATTATTTTTAAGGAACGTCCATATTATTTTCCATGGTGGCTGCACCAGTCTACGTTCCCACCAACAGCATATGCGGGTTTCCTTTTCTCCGCATCCTCGCCAACACTTCTCTCTTATCTTGTTGATGGTGGAAAGGACACTTCTTCAAGGAAGCCTTCTTCGGGTCATTATTTAAAGTAGTCCAGTGAGCAACAAAGTTCACTGGGGTCAAGATGTGGTCTCTTTGCTCCTGGATCCCCAACAGCCCAACGGCAACACATGCGATGTGCTCGCTCGAAGATGGATGGATAGGTGGAGGGATGGACAGACAGAGGGAAAGACAGGATAGCTGGGTGGATGGAAGTAAGGAAGGAAGGGAAAACACAGCCAGGAGCCCTGCGTAAGATTCAGATGATGCCTCTGTGACTTGTCAAATAAGGGGCCTGGGAGGCTCCACTGTGTGCTTCCCACTAGAGCATTAGCTGTTCTAGTGCTGAACACGCTGTTCGCTCACCAGGTCCACTCCTCCTGGCTTCCCCGTCTCTGTTGACAGCACAGCTAGTCACCAGGCTGTACCAGTCAGGAACCTTGGCATCGTCCTTGACTTCTCGCTCTCCCCCTTGGCCCAAGGCTCATTTCTTCTGCCTCTCACTCCTCCAGCCTTGCGCTCCTAAGCCAGCCCTGCAGCCCTGCCCAGGTTCAGCCCCATCCTTATCACCGTGTTCCCTGTCTCAGCTTCCTTCCTGGTGTCCCTCCCGGCAACCTCGGGTCTGATGATTGGATCTTCCCGGGAAATTTTTGGAGATGGGTTCAGGGTGGAAACCTGCTCGTCGAGAATGGTGGTGTTCATAGGGCAGCTGTGGGTTGTGTCCAATGGACTCAGGAAGTTTGGAGGCCCTGGGGTACCCCTCCCCTGGCAGTGGCTATTGTCCTAATCTCAATCCACCCTCTCCCCAAACCTCTGCCTTAATAAGTAGACACTCCCTCCCCCCACTGGTGTCAGATGACGCATTCCTGGGGTTAGAGGAAATCCAGCCTCTGATCTTCTCTAATGCTGTTCCTTCAGGAACATTAGCCATTTTGAGATAAAGACCAAAATTCAAAGATGATACTGTTTCAGATGTTTCTTTAAAAAGCAGAAGGATGTGAGTACAAAATCCCACACGGTAAAAGTACTCATTGCTGCAGGGATGTAATGTTCTTTTTCTTTGCAGATAAACTCCCATCTCATTTAAATTCAGACATGTAAGGCCATCCTCATATTTCAGACAATTCACTTGTACAAAATAACGTTGTGATTGTAGTAATAATGACAATAGAGCAACAGGGTGATCCCCGAATGGGTCTCTAACCGTGTGTCATGTAAAAATGATCGTTTCGAAGCACGGGCATTCTCACTAAGCAACTTCTCATGTGACTTAGGGATTGAAATTCTAAAATAATCCAAAAGGCGTTTCTGTCTTTTGCCGTGGTCTCTCATTTCGCAGTCAGGGTGTTTCAGCGATTCCCTGGGCTTTTCGTCAAAGGTGTTGATAGCAAAAAAAAAACCCAGTTTCTGGTGTTGCTGCCTTGGAGGCAAGGGCTCTGTTTTCTCTGGTAATAAGGTGGGGGAAGCTCTTCTGTCTACAACGACCGCCACACCGGCTGGAGTGCCGCGTTGTGGGCCTCATTTTCATGCCGTCACCGCTCCACTTCCTGTAAGTGCTACGTGGCACGTGTTCATTTCTTACTACGATTCCAAAAGTAATACGTGTTCATTTCAGACCATTTAGAAAATACAGAAAAGTATAAAGGGGAAAAAAAATCCCACCCACTGTCATGCCCCCAGGGATGACAAATGATAACGCTTTTTATCTGGTGCCTCTGATCTGGGCTGTGCAGATAGAAGCTTGAAATTGGAATTCTGCTCTCTACAGAGTTTCATATCCTGTTCTCTCCCCCACTTTTCATTGTACTCGGAGCATGTTCCCATGACATTAAACCTTCTCTGAAAACACAGTTTTAATAGGTAAACACTAGTCTCCCTAACAGTGTGGAAGTACCTGCCTTATTTCATCGTTCGCCTTCTGCTGGGTGTTTAGGTGGCTTCTCTTTCTCATCAGAATGAATGGTGCTTCTGTCAATGTCGTTGTTAATAACCTCAGGTGCATCTCTGGACCTCCTCTTCGGCGCCTGCGGCTTTTAAAGTTGAGGTGTATTGGGCATCCAATAAAACACACAGCTCTTTAGTGTCCATTCTCACACATATGTGCACCTGTGCGTTGTGTCCCATTTAAGGGCTCCTTTTATATTTCTCCCAAAATTAATTTTGATTTAGGTTGTTTGAAGTATCGAAACCCAAGCAGTGATAGGGACCTTCCCTACAGGATTTCATTTAATGCCCTTGGGCACGCTGTGACGGAGATAATGCCGTTCCGAGTTTCCAGGTGAGACAGAGACTCCCATCACCGAGGTAGGTTGTCCAAGGTCATGTGCAAGTCAGGGTGGAGAAAGAATCGGACCAGTGCTGTCAGCACCCAGAGCCTTGCTTTGTGGTGTTTTGTTACAGAATGAAAAGTAAATGTTGCCAACACCCTCCGATGGGATAGGAAACCCTTGGGCTTGGTGTTTTTCTCTTTTAAACTAAAGGTCAGGGGTCGGTAATCGGCTGCACTGACTCTCCTGGTTATAACTTTCATTTTAGATCGGCAGAGCACAGTCATTGATACTCGCTGGGTTGGATCCTGCTGGAAGGCACAAGTATGAGCCACAAGCCACCCACACATGCCCCTCCCACAGACACAGGCTTTCCCAGCCCTGTCACTGAGAAGAGGGGCAAGTGTGAGGACAGAAGCTTCTGAAAACCACTTAACAAGTTGTCTCCAGCTTGACCAGCAAAGCATTGAGAGAGGGGGCTTCATTTCCGATGTACAGTTTAGACTTGGGACAAGAGAGAAACTTCCAGGCATCTTGTCCACCTGCCCAGTTTACAAAGATGGTTCTGAGCCCAGAACCCTCTCCCTGAGGAGACAGTCTGGGAAGGGCAGGCCTGGGACTGGGACCAAGGACGTCCACCTCAAGCACAGGGTGTCCCATCGAGTCTGGATGCTTGCGTGGGACACTCAGCCTGAGCCAAAGGTGAGGCCAGGGTCGCTGCTGCCTGTTGAGGACACAGCCAGGTGAAAGGCAGGTGGACTGGACGGCATCCAAGAGCATCCCAGAGGTAGGGAAATTGAACAAGAAATTTGTTTGAGAAAATTGTCTTTCCCAGAATGCCTCAGTGTGTGAGCTTAGGAAGAGTCCCAGGATACGCCTTTTGGGGTTGGGTGGAGGAGGACCCCCAGCTCCCTCATAATAGATGATGAACTGCCATCCAAAGTGTGGGAGGCCAGGGCTCTGGCTCACTCCGGGGAGGGTGCCCGTTTGGTGCCAGAACTGCTATCTACACCTAATAATTCAGACAGAGCAGCTGGGTGGAATCCTGGTCGTAAGTCTGGGCAGGTAGCCTCGCTCTCAGGAACTCACGGGAGTGGTAACAGCACCCACGTCCAAGGTTGATGAGTGGGTGAACGCGGAATGCTTAGAACAGCGCCTCGCACGGCGGAAGCACTCAATACAAGGGTCGCTGCTGCCACTGCTGATGGTGTTAAAGACAAAAATGATTGTACAGCCGCTCCTGGGGACCCTGGAGGGGACACTGACCTCTGCCAACACCAACAACTGCAAAACCCCTCAGGCAGCAGGGAGCCTTGCCTCTCAAATGCTGAGCAATATTTAAAGCCTTAATAAACAGGTGGCAAACCGACAGCTTGTCCATGGCGCCGACATGCCTCAGTCTATACCTGGGGTGCAGGCATTCCTTCCTGTTTCTCCTTCTACACCAGCTCCCTCGGACCAACCATAGCCCTTCCCTCCCCGGCGCCCCTTGTCTCCAGCAGGATGTCACTCTCCTAGGGGTTTTTCTAGAGAAACAGAGCTGGAGGTTAAGAACCCCTGTGGCTCCCAGCAGTTTCTGTCCTCTCTGTGGGGCTGACAAAAGTAGGAATAACACCACTCAGGGATGTCGTGAGAACGAAGCGGGTGAAAGGATGCAAAGCACTTCTGGCGGTGCCCAGCCCGATGGGTGGTCACGCTTGCCTTCCATTTTCCTCTCCCCGCTTCCTTCGTTCTGCTGCATCCCGTGCTTCCTTGTTTCTCTTTGCCTCCTTCCATCATGTTAGATCCACCCCGACGTCCTTGACAGAAGACTTCAACCGTGCCACTCTGTGAAGTTCGTACTGATTTATTTTATCTAGAGATAAGCTCCCCCCTCCCCCGGCTTTTTTGTGGTTTCCTATAATACTCTGAATGTTTGTTATAGGACTGAAAGCCTTGGTTTATATTTTGGGGTCTCTGTGGACAGGGGACTGTAGGCCCCTGGGGGACAGGGACCACGGATCCCCGGTGCTTAGTCAGGATCCTGGCCCACAGCAAATGTCAGCAGATGTTTGCCGACTCCCGCATTTCCTTATGGAGAAGCCATAGGGGGGGACGGTCATTGGAGCTCAGTAGATGTCAGGTTGTCTACGGAGACGCTTGTTGGCGGTGTCACACTGTCACTCCCACAGCCACCCCTGCCTGCTTTCCCCACCTTGCTCAGCTTCTGTTGAAACGACTTTCCTCCAGAGCTGGAGAAAAGCACGAATGTTCTTGTATATGGCTCGTCGTCCATCTTCCTCTGCTCCTTTGCTGTAAAAGCAAGAGCAGGGGCTGATGCAGGGGCAGCTCGGTCTGCTGAGGACACCTGTCCTCGGGGTCCCGCCCGGGGCTTGCAGGTGGTGAGAGAACAGCCAGGGCTTTTCCCCTTTTGGGTTGTGACATCTCTGAGAAGTCGACAGGATGTGCACGTTTCCTATTGTTGAACTGCTTGTCAGAATAGGGATCCAGGGCGCTGTGGGGTCCATGTGGAAAGTGTGCCCCCCCAGCCCCTTCCAGCTCTCACCGTGTCCCCTGCCCTTGCCTTCGGGTGTAAGTAGGCCATTGACCGGCCGGCTGGTGGCTGGGTGGAGTTTGGCTTCTGAGCTTGGGAGGATAGGTCCTGGTATACAGATGACATCTTCAGACAAAATCAAATAAATGCATCTTTCTGGGGTATCTTTTGTAAACATCTACGGTGAAATAATTTCTAACTTGTTCTTATTTTGTAAATAATGTTTACCGTAAAAATCTCTGGCTCTACAGACAAGCATTAGCAACTGCTGTGAAGGGGGACACGTCATACAAGCCTCATGATGAGGAAATGCCCGGGGGCCGCGTCCTGGGAAGTCTGTCCCTAGGATGGGCCGTGACCACGGGTTAGAGAAGAAAAGGGGGATTGTCAGCTCAGCAAGTGCACAAATAATGTTTGACAAAACCTTTACACTCATCCCCAGTTTTTTTAAAAAAATTGCTGATCAATGAAATAAAAGGCACCCACCAAAAACCTGTAGTAAACACCCTCTTCCTGGTCAGAGGTGACCTGCAGAAAGACAGCAAAGACCCCAATCCACCACTTTGCTTCATCATGGGTGCTGGCCGTCCTAGGCACCGGGACCCAACAGGGAGAAGAAGGGAGGGGTGTGAGGATGGAAAAGGGAAGAAATGTGTCAATTTTTAGAAACCCATATGGCCCTCTACTTAGAAAATCCAAGATAATCTACGTGATTAGAACTATTCAGTGCATTCAGAAAGTTTGCTGGATTTTCAATAACGTTCCTAAACACTTTTAAGTAAAAAATGAAATAGAAAAGCTTCCATTAACTGTAAAAGCTGAGTCGCTCAGAAATAAATCCAATAGGAGAAGTGTGAATATGTATGGAGATAATCATAAAACTTCACTGAAGGACGAGAAAGCCAATAAATGGAGACGTAAACTAACGCTGCAAAAATGTCACATTTCCCCCAAATTAATACATTAATTCGGAGCAATCTCAGTAAAAGCTTCGATAAAATCTTTGACAGAATGTAACAAGCTGACCCTAAAATTCATATGGAAGAAGAAAGGGCCAAGAAAACCCAGGCAAGGAAGGGAGAAGGTAGCCTTGCACAGTGAGAGAGATTTTTTCATAGAGATAGCTATTAAAATAAGGTGGTATTTGCAGAGGTGTTATGTTTGGGCTCCCTGGTCCGTCTCTCTGGCCTAGCTGTTTATCGGAGTTACATTACCAAGTCAATATATTGTGCGCAGATGACTGACTTTTCATATAGGGAAATAACGCACTCGGGGGGCATTCTCACATCTCACACAAAAGTAAATTTCAGGTGGATCTAAGACCTAAATGTGAAAGGCAAGGTTTTAAAATGTTAAGAAGAAAATCGGGCCAGTATCTTTATGATCTCAAGGAAGGACAGATTTCTTAAACGGGACTCAAAAGCCCAAGTGATTAAAGGAAAAGATAGATAAATTTTATGACACAAACGTTCAACCGCCTGAATGACAGTAGAAGCCATTTTTGGAAGGTGGAAAAACCAGCCCCTCCCCGGGAAAAGATACTTGCAGCTGTTAACAAGGAACGCATTCTGATGACCCAAGGACCTCCTAGGGTTCAAGGAGAAAGCCACTGATAAGCCCAGCGAGAGACGTCCGCCCGACCGTGGGGAGCAGCTCTGTGCAGGGGAGACTTACGTGATAGCCCATGACATTTGAGAAGATGCTCCGTTAGTAATGGGAGACATTCCATAGCCGCCAGATTAGCTAAAATGCTGCAACTGTGTAAAAAGGAGGCTAGTCAGAGAGGAAGTGTTGAAGTGGACCCTGTCACGCTGGACGGCAGGCCTGTAAATGCGGAAAATGCCGGCGAATCTCAAGATCCAGCCCCGCCCCAGCAACCCCACTCCAGTCTGTCCCGGAAACACTCCTCCAGGGACGCCAGGAGGTGCAGCCTCTGTGACAGAGAAAATAGGAGCCAACCTAAGCACTCATCAGTGGGGATGGAAAAGTACTTTAGGGCGCATCCCGTCAGCGCGGTTCTGAGTGGCAATAAAAATGGCAGGGATCAATGTGGATAACCCTTCAACGTATATTGGTGCCCAGCCTCATGCAGCTTAGTGGGTTAGGCACCGTTCCCACAAACCAGAAGGTCACAAGTTCAATTCCTGGTTGAAGGAGCACATGCCTGGGTTGCAAGCCAGGCCCCCAGTTGGCGGTGTACAAGAGGCAACCAGTCCATGTTCCTCTCACACATTGATGTTTCTCTCCCTCTCTTTCTCCTTCCCTTCCCTCTCTCTAAAAAGAAAGAAATAAAATCTTTTTTAAAAAAGTACACAGTCTGTCCAGAAAAAGCCCAGCCATTGTTTGTTAATATAACAAGAATGGTTTGCACAGCATCAATGTAACCTGGCAGCCAAGGAGAGTGGACTGGAATGCACCTTCATGAACAATGACGACTTCACTGTACTAGTCAGTGGGGGCAGTAGACGTGTCTTCTTCAGTAAGTGTCTCTATTTTTCATATTATATGGCGAGATACCTTCTGGACAGACCTCATATCGGTGACTAGAGTTGCTAAATTATGAAAAAAACTCTGGGAGTGTTTGGCTGAACTATACTAAATGGGTAACGTAGGTAAAATATGTTGGTAAAAATGGTTGATATTGACCAATTCATAGAGTTCAGTCTAATATGTGTGATGCATATATAGTAGAAATATTAACAGGTGAGGGGAAGGATGCCTGTCCCCTTCAGGGTAGTGGTTGCTTTTGCAGAGGGAGGGAGAAGAATGGAGTCAGCAACACCTACCAAGGGAGCTTCCAGTGTGTCTCTGAAGTTTGCTTTAACGCTCAGGCCTGGAGCATATGGCAAAATGTGAACGTTTGTGAAATCTGAGCTGTGGGCACGTGAATATTTTTTACCTTATTCTGTCTTTCTCTCTTTTGAAAATTTTCAGAAATTACAAAGAAAATCAGCAAAAGGAATTCATTGGCAAGAAAGGCCAGGGGTAGATGTGGTGTGAGCAGGCCCCCGTCCCCATATTTGTGCCTTATTCTCAGACTGAGAAAGCAAGGTGGGTGCAGTCGTTTGCAGCCTGGCCACACATGCAGAAGCAGCCAACGGAAGAGAGAGGCTCTGGGTGTCCCCCCTAAGCGTGAGAATCTCTCTTTCCCAGAAGCCCATTAGGTTACATGACCAATCAGGAACTAGGAGAATGCCAGGAGTTGATTGGCTTAGGCCTGTATTTCCGAGCCAATCACAGGCAAGGGAAATGGATTCCTCTTAGACTTCCTAGGTCCTTGAAGGAGCCATAGGTCAAGGTCAGGGGAATAGTACAGAGGCAGAGGTGGACACCCTGTTAGAAAGAAGGGGGAAATGAATGCTAAGGAGGAAATCAACCGAACAGTGTCCGCCAAAGAAAACACTGGCAGATGTGAGAGCTGAGTGTAAGTGAGAGGGAATGCGTACTTTAAGTTGAAATCTGTGTTGTCAGATTGCTTTCGTAAAAAAATTGAATTAATTTGCGTTTCTCCCAATGGTGTTACCTGACCCACCAGCAGTGGGATTTCTCACCTATCAGATGGGTAAAAATTAAGGTGCGGTAAGTGACAGCTGATTGTCGCTGTGCACTCCCTGGCAACTCCTAAGGCTGGGCATCTTTCTTTGTGTTCATTGGCTATTCCAACGTGCTTTTCCATGAACTGTCTATTCCTATCACTTGCCCAAACTGGTTCCTGTCATCAGGAACCACGTGTTTTAGGCCACGTGTTTTAAAGGCATTGTCTGGGCTGAGAGGTCACCAGTGATCATCCATTGCAGAGGCGCGTTAGTAGTAAAAATCAGCAAGCAGACACCCATGACTTTTGTCCCCACTACTCTGCCCCAGTCGCTCGTTCGTGGGGTCGTGTTCGGGAAGCCGAGGCCCAGAGAAGGAGGCGACTTACCTCTGTGTAGAGTGCAAGGGCTGCACGATCCTTTGTAAGGGGCCTTCCGGCTGTGGCCCCGTGGGCTACTGCTGCCGTGGACAGGATTGGAGAGCCTGTGTCTGCCCCTGAAGTTCAAGTCTCCCTCCTATCTGGTGGTCCCTCACTGGACCGGGTGACCTCTGGGACTGGAGTCCACCTTCCTGGGCAGATTGGGATCTTCAGTTCAATCCGTAGCACTTCATCGGGCTTTCGCCCCGTCTTGCATTCATTGGCTGGGAGACACAGCCTTTGTCCCTTTCAACCCTCCCTCCCTGCGCTGAGTTGCCCCTTGTAGGGCATGGGCGGGAGCTTCTGGTTCTAGAGATCTGTCAGATCTTGATTTCAAAGCAGCCCCACAGACACAAAGCCTGACATCTGGGCCAGTGTTCGATGGCCGAGCAGCAAGTCGCCAGGTGCAGGTATCACAGGCAGGAGGCAGCCCACAGGGGAACGTAGCTGGCTGTTAGTCACCTGTCTTTCCCCTCATTCAGCTCAAAGCTGCTTCTCCCAAGGCCGTCTTTCACTAACGAACACGTCACAGCCATGACAATGACAGCGTTAGTGATCCACACCGCGCTGAGGGGGCAGGTTCTTCGGCAGGGGCTGGTCTGCACCAGGGCCTTTGGAGTGGAGGAGGGCAGGTCAGCCCGAGATGTGTGCGGTGAAGGGGGGCATAGTGTGCTGGGGGGTGTCCTTCCCACCCACCCTGATGGTGCCGGGGTGCTTCTCTGGGCAGCAAAGGCTGTGATGTGTGCAGAATGGGGGCACAGTGACCGTCCGGCCCTGCCGAGTTGGCTTCTCCGCTATGTGTACGGGGTGCCACACTCCACTCCAAGTGCCCCCGTGGGTCTGTCCTTCAGTGGCATCAGGGCAAACATTTGTTCTTATGGCCGAGGGTGGTTATACACCCCCCCCCCCCCGAAGTGATGCTGTTTTCATTAAAAGAAATGAGGATCAACTTGTGACAGCTAACGCGCCCAACCTGGTTGTGGTTTAGCAACAAACGTGCACCACTTTACCCCCAGTGTTTACGGCCACGTTTGGGAAGGAGCCCGTCAGTGTGTGCGGACTGCCAAACTCCACTCGGCGTCTTCCTCGTTAACATCTGGACAGGCAAAATGCGGGTTTTGAAGGTCAGCTGGCAAGTCAGCTGGGCGAATGCAGTGAGGATGTTCGGGGCGGGGTGAAGGGGGAGCTGCCCCCTTGCTGCTACCCTGAGGTCCTCTGCCCACAGCACATTAAATGATGGGGAAAGCCCTGCCAAGGGCAGCCCCTACCTTCTGGCCTCCCCATAAGCCCTGGACACTGCCCCCCCTGTTGGTATATGGTGACTTCACAGAGCTGAACCCTTTCTGCAGCTGGCAGAACACCTTCAGAGTCCCTCCCTGTTCCCTTCCCGCAGACTGGAGCATGTAGAGAGTTCCAGCAGCACCCCACCTGTGCGTCTCGCCTGTCCTGCAGCCAGTGCACCCAAGCGGTTTCTGAGAGTCGCGAGGCAGGGGGCTGTTCATTCCAGCTGCCAGGCTGCAGCATTTCGGGGCCTCGCTGTCTCCCGAGGAATGTCCTGCCTTTTCCTGGGCGATTATAGAGGACAGAGGCAACCAACCAGAGCAGTCATTTTTGTGATGTGTCACGGACACTCATAGTGTTCTTTCTTGTTTCTCTGTTTTTCTTTTCTTTTTTTTTCAACATAAGACTTGTCACTTTGCCTTTGTGTGCCTTCTGAGGAAATCCGAGTCGTTATTTGTTTAGTCTTTCTCCACTGGACCATTCCCAGCACACATTTCTAGGCAGCCACAGCACTTCCTCAACCGCATATAAAAGTGAGGCCCCTGCCCCGGCCAGCGTGGCGCCGTTGGATGCAGTGTCAGCCTGTGCACCAAAAGGTCTCAGGTTCAAGTCCTGCTCAGGCTAAGTGCCCGGGTTGTGGGTTTGGTCCCTGGTCAGGACGCATGCGAGAGGCAACAGATCAACGTTTCTCTTCCACATTGATGTTCCACTCCCTGTCTCTTCTCCCTTCCCCTCTAAAATCGATAAGCATGTCCTCGGATGAGGATTAAAAAAAAGTGGGGCCCCATGGATTTCCATCCAAATCTTTAAAACTCACACTGTTCGCTGGAGCAGACAGCCCTGGGGCATGCACCACGGGCATGCGCGGTGATCGGCGCTGCTCTGCGAGACCCCCTTCCGATCCATGCAAAGGTGACTGTCCCTTCATCTGTGATTTGGAACTGGAGATCTTAATATAGAAGAACAGAAATGATAGTTTAACATATCTGAGCTGATAAATTATTTTTAGATATTTCCCTAGTGTCACGTTGTTAGAGCTACCTTTTTTCAAATTCTGTCATTTTTTCCCCCAAGAAAATACAGAAGGAGAAGTCTGTGCCCTACTCAGAATCAACTTGTTGCCTCGTTTCCTTCAGGACAGAATGAAACTGCCTTCCCCTGCAAGGTGCTTCGAAGGCAGGCTACCACCTCCTGCTGGCCTCAGCGTTTGGGCTTGTCCTGGGTCCCCAGTGGCATTCTGCCCTGCCTCTGTGCACGCCTGCAAACTGCTTCCAATGCTGGAAGTGCCCCTCCCCCCACCTTCACAGGCCAACCAGCTGCCCCTCACCCCACCTCCCTGCCACAGAGCAGCTCCTCCTCAAAGCCTTTCTGCTCTCCCAGCTTCAGGGCTTCCCAGGACCTCCTGCGGCGTGTTCAGACACTCAGGAGCGAACCCTACCTTGACCTCCAATGCTCGCCATCTTTCTTCCTCACTGGCCCTGAGCTCTTGGGGGCCAGGAGTTTGACTACCATCTGCGTTCCCAGTGTGTACTAAAAGAAAAAAAATGCCTTCGGAAAGTCACAAGTATCTGTGAAACAAATCACAGACCATGTAGGCCTTAGACCTACACCTGGGTGATATACCAACTTACGATTTTGTTGAACAATGTAACCCCAATTTTTTTTCACTTAATATGCATCTTTCCTGGTCAAAAGGGCACAGAGAAGGTAATGGGGACAGGGTAATGATGGCAAAGGTCATGTGGTGGTTTGGCTTCTGGGTTCTGAGGATCAGACCCAAGAAAATCTGCCCTTGTTGCTTATACCTTCTTTGTAAATCCAAGGGATGGTTCATTGACTCATTGCTTCATTCATTCATTGCTTCACTCATTCATTGCTTCGCTCATTCACTCTTCAGCAGAAGTATAGCATTCCTGCTCTCTGCTGAGTGTTGGATGTTAGAGCAGGTGCTGAAAGCCCTGGAGACATCAGAGGCTCCACCTGGCAAAGATGGAGTTGACGTCAGCGTTTTAGGAGTCTTTGCTTGGGGTTCACAGAGTTTGGGTGTGATTTTAAAAAATGTTTAATCTCCAGCACCCTCCAGACTTGAACTTTATATAGAGTTCTCCCACATCCCTCAGAACTTGTTTGGAGGAATGAGGAAACCATGCAGATTCTCAGCGTTTCTTGGTGTTTGAAAGGCGCACCTGGATGCAGCACCGCACCCAGGTGCGCTGGCTTTCCCTAATGTCCTGCGGTCAGATTTTTATAGAAACATTCAGAAATTTCTGATACTACTACTTTGACCATTTATAGTTATAGATTCCTGCGCAGGAAAAGAATCACTAAAGCTTTTGTGTTTAATCATCTTCAGACAAGGCAGCTGAAAAAAATAGGGAAGTGCTTCCTTCTCAGAGGTTCCCTGAACCTCAGCCAGCTGTGCTGAGGTCCCCGGTCATAGCTGCTATGAGCCTCCCTGTGGGAAGGGACTTTCAGCCCAAGGATGAGTGAGTTCCTGTTGGTGACCTGCCAGGTGCAGGTGGCCAAGGTCACCCCATCATCTGGTTGGGGGTTTCCAGGGTGTGCCTGCACTTGAGAGGGGTGAGTGGTGGGGGTTTCAGGAGCCCCTGCCCGGGGAGCCTCTCAGGGAGCAAATTAACATCAACCAGCTTCTTCTCTCAGTTTGTCGAAACTTGAGACCTCCAAAGTGAGGAGCACACAGGATACCCCGCTGTGGTGCAGGAAAATGACACCTCATCAGACAAGAGCAGTTCCATTCTCATGCATCTGATAATGGACCTAAGATGATAGTATAGTAGGCTATGTACCTGCTTTATAAATAAGCATGCGTGTACCGGTGGCGTGACCACCGTTTTCCTGTTACTGATGGGGTCACGTGCTCGGAGGAGTTTGGAGACTACTGTGTGAGCTGATTGCCACCAATCTCGAACAGAGAGGGTCCGTTTTCAGTTGAATGGAGGAAAATGCTAAGAGACTTCAAACTAGGCATCAATTGTGTAAATCAAGTATGGTAATTTTCCTCACAGCATCGTATGGCATGTGGGTGTGCACTTAATAGCACGAGGGTCATTTCCTACAGAAATCTAAAAAGTGTGAGATGTACTTTACATATATTCTGAGCCTCTGTGTGTGCTTAATACAATGGAGAACTTTCTAGATGGAGCGCAATGCAGTTAGCGCTCATTCTGTGTATTAAAAACTGCAGAGGTAGATGGTTGTTAATTTGCTGCACGTTTCAGTATTTTTTCCATGAGTAACGCAGCGTTTTTGGTTTACCGAGTTATGCTTGTGTTGAGCAAAGCTTTGTAACCCAAGGTTTTTCACCGAATGATGTTTTCTCCCTGTCAAAGGGGTGAGCATAAGACAATGGGGACAAGGTTACCATTGCTGGTGGTTTGGTTTCTTTGTTCTGAGAATCAGAGCCCCAAATATCTATCTGCCCTTGGTGCCTACACTTCCTTTGCAATCCAAAAACTCATCAGGTGCTTTGCAGTGAGAACTACAGCCTCTGCTCACGCCGTGACTCAGGTAGGCCCGGCAGTGTCTGTCTTCTTCAGCTCAGAAGACCGTATTGAGGTGAGAAGCGTTTGGAAGATGCGTAGATGCGACCCGAACCTGGCATCCCTCCCAACCAGGTGGGACCTTAGGCTCCCTGGGCTGAGCTGTAACCAGCTGCTCCAGTCAGCAACCTCCTTCATCCAGTTCCAAGTTCTTCAAAGATTTCTGGCTGCCTCAGAGAACATTCTTGACCCTCCACCCCAGCCCCAACCACAGGCATTAGTAATACTGACATGTGAAACACAGTTCCGTGGGAATCCTTAGATTCCGACAAAACTCACAGCGACAAGATCTCGGGCGCACAGGTACTTAGTAATTGCGTCACTATTAACAGGACGGGATTAACAGGTACGCACTGGGGGTGAAGGCATGGACAGAGCAGGCTGCCAGCTCTGAGCAGTACCTGGCCGTCACGTCCACCCCTGAAAGTCACCCCGCGCCCCCCTCCAGCAGCTCATCAGAATGCAGGGGATGTCATTGTGTGGAGAGACCTGACAACGCTATTTTTAAAAGCAAATCTGAGTCTTCAATGTTTAACACATTCTTAACAGTTTCGAGTTCATGATACAGTGCCTTCCCTCGAAACGCGGTTGTGGGTGACCACTTTTTGATCACCAGTCTCCCTGATGATAATCTCTAACCAGTGAGACCTGCGCCACCTCCACAGGGGTCTTAGGGACTGCAGGGACCTCGCTGAGTTTCTCATACACCGTCCCACCCTGAACAGCATGGTGGGAAGCCATGGACTCCTGTCCCTCTGTTAAGCATCCTTCTCGCAGGGTTGGAGGGCAGGAGGGTTTCCTGCGGTCTGGGGATTGGTCTCTGGGTTCCACGTTCACCAACCACAGAGGCTCCTGGCAGAGGTTGCCAGGTGGTCCAGCCAATACACAAGCAGTTCCACAGCCCTTGTGACTTCCTTCATTGTCTCTGGGATGCAGTTGGACAGGAAGGTCCTGCTTCCACATAATTCACGTGTTGTTGGTCCTCTCTAGCAGACAGCCCTCCCGTGCTAATCAGTGCAGAGCAGCCCAAGAGGTCTTTGGTGAATGGCCATTTCAGCTCTGTGTAAATACTTCTGAATTGGGACAGCTCTCCGTGAACGGCCCACATGAACAGAGGGCCCAGTGTGTGGGGTTTAGCTGGTCTTTTCACTGAGTCCGTTGAGCCATCCTTCTTCATACCAGTCCATTCTTGGAATTCTACACATGGCTGCTGGTAGACTTCTGAATGCTCTCTTTAAGCACAAAGCTTTTGCAATCCGTTCCCTTAGCTGTGTCCCAAGGACTGTGGTCCACAAGCTATGGACTGGGAAATTGCTTTCTGGGTTTGGACGGGAGAATTTTCCTTGTCTCAGTCGGGGACTTGACTGAGGTGCGCAGAAGTGAGTAGCGGCCTGGGGTTAGTGTTTGGAGGCATGAGGTTGCATGTGATGCTTGATTAGTAATAGCTTCTGTGGGCAGAGGTGGGGGCGTGACAGCCTGCTGTCCATCAGACACCCAGGGCCAGGCAGCAGTCTAAGGTCCTACACCACCGGCACTTGCTCCAGCCTTTGCGGGGTTCCCAGCACCGGGTGAGGGGCCTGCCCGAGAAGGACTTCCCCGCGCTCCCCAGGAGTCAGCCCCTGGACTCTGAGCAACGTCTGACCAGAGCACTTCTTCTCTCCTACGGGGAAGGTGACCTTCCCACCGAGGACTCTGCACCTCTGTGCCCTCTCGGGAGCACAGAGACTGGGTGCTGGGCCGCGTCTGCGAGCTGACAGCTGTCCTGCAGGCAGCACCGTGCAGTTCGATCAAGCCTTTCCCCACAGATGCCGCTGTCAGCGGTGAGAGCTGGGGGTGCAGATTAAACCCACAGCACCGCGCTCCGGGAGGCAGCCGAGGTTCGGCACTTCCACTAGAATGACGGCACTGAAGCGGTGACTGGGGCTCCGCGATGTTAAGCGGAGATCTGCTGGTAATTGTTTTTTTGTAAGAGGATTCGATTTGGGGATAAAATGGCATTGATGAGTTTTGGCCCACTCATGCCTTTGCATAAAATTCTGGAAATCTAGAGTAAATAAGTAGATATTTTTATTTTACTTCTTTGCCATGGATATTTTTATACATCATTGTATGAAGGCCCTTTTGGCTTGTGGCAGAAATTTTTTTTTCTACTTTTAAGAGAATTTCATCTAACACCTCATTAGACATCGTTTTTGTCTTCACCTTTCAAGGGTGATTTAACTCTGAAGCGTTGGCTTGCTTAATCCAGTTTCAAAAATCAACTTTAGCTCCGGAGATCAGCGTACCATTAACCTGCTGAGGTTGGCGCGTGAAAATACAAGGGCAGGTGGCAATGCCACACAGCACGGTCGGTGGCCCGTGCTGAATGGAGATTACAGGCATGGAGAGAAGAAAGCGTGCGATGGGGGTGTTGGCACCCCAGAGAGGCACCTTTATATTTCTGTGACATCCCATTGCCACCTGCAGAGGGACAGTCACCTCGAGATGCGACAGGACGGCCCGTCCTGAGCAGAAAGCAAAAGCAAGCCCATTTGGTCCTCGGCAACTCAGCGTCCGCAGCTCCCCCATCGTGGGCTGCGTGGTCGCTGTGCAGGGACAATGCGAGCAAAGATCCCCACTGTTCAGTCGGTGCAACGCGATGCCAGGGCCTCGGCCGACCGAGACACTGGTGAGCGGCAGCCCTGACACCGCTGTCTGCTGTCCCTCTCAGGGCCCATCCCCAAGCGGAACGCAGGGCCTCGCACCTGGTGGGACCTCAGTGCATCCTTGTTGAGTTGAAATGGGTCCTTCATCCCTGGTCCTTAGACCCCTGGCTCTGGGGATGGACCCATCACAAAGGCCTTTCCATGGAGCCATTGATGGGGCTCTGAATCAGCGCTCAGCACATGCTCAGACCCCCCAGCGTTGAGCACCCCACCCCTCGCCAGCCTCACATCTGCACTGTCACCGCACAAAGGACAGAGCCAAGCGGGGGCGGGGGGGCCTGGTGGGAGTCTGACACAACTTCCCCCAACAAACCCCCAGTGTCTGCGCCATGCTGCTGATGCAGCAAGCCCCGTGCATCTGCAGAGACGCGTTCAGTCTCGAGCTTTAGGTCACTTTTATGTGTTTTTTAATAAGCCTGTGTAGCTGTGGGGCGCGAAGTCCGTTTCAGAACTGTGGTGAGTCTTACAGACCTTCCTGGATCCTACTTTACTGAGCGAACAGAAGCATGACCCAAAATGAAATGCAATTTTTTTTAAGGGTAAAGACTGTGTTTTCTGAGTTTCAAAGAAAACAAGTGAATGCAGCCTGGATTCCTTAATAACATATTCTATAAGTGTTTACGGGGCTGTGCCCCGTGTTGGGAATAAGAGGAGGAGGGAAGCCTTCGGGTTTGGGGGGTGCCGGGCCACGTGCAGGGTGGGAGAAGCCGGGGCATCTTCTCTCCTGAGCACAGGTCCCGGAAGAGGCCTCCCAGTGAGCTCCAGAGGGCAGGAGAGAGGCTTGTGCAGGAAAAGGTGCGGACCCCCCTTCCCCAGGACTGAGCTCTGACTTCCACGGATAGGAACCCTTGGGGTTAAGTCATTTGTGGGTTCCCAGCCCCCCAGGGAGGGCAGAGGCAATGCTGACCGCAGAACACCCACAGACAGAAACTGGAGACCTCTGTTTACCCCAGTGGGCTAAGCCTTCAGTGAAACGCTGTCTGGCCAAAACGTTTGCATTTGTGGTTCAGGGTGCCTGGAGCCCAGGGAGGCACCCTGTTGGGAGTGGGCTCCAAGCAGTCGCCCCTCCTCCCGCTGGGTCTGCCCAGCAGGAAGCATATTCTCCTGCCTGAGGGCTCTAGAGAGGGCCCGAGCTGTGCAGAGCGAGCGCTCTGCCCGCGCGCCAGTCTGGGAAAACCAAAACCAGGGTTCTGCTAATGCCCCTCTGCATGGCGGGGGGGGGCAGGGAAGGTGGTTCTCAGACCCGCTCTGCCAGGGCCAGATGCTGATGGTCTGCACTGCCCCCTGCCTTCCCCCAGCCTGCCCCCAGCTCGGCTGCCCGCGGGGTCTGGACCACCAGTTTCCCTGGTAGGGTGCTGCTGCTGCTGCTGCTGCTGAGTGTGTGGCCTGGAGGGAGGGGGACTGTGCTTCTCTCTTTCTCCACCCCATCCACCGGCACAGCAGAGATCGGCCTGCTGCATCGAAACGCCGGTACAAAACTTGGAACACAGGAACAGAAAAGTGGACCCTGGAGAGGCCTGTCACTCCCTTGGTGCCCCCTACAGGGCACCCCTCCCAGCCCCCACCTTCCCAAGAGGTAGAGGGTGTGTCATCTCTCCTCCCCCATCCACAGAGTTGACCAGCCTCTGGAGACACTAGCCTCCCCCAGCCCAAGGGTCCACCCCGTAAGTCCTCAGTTTGCATCCCAGGTCTGGCAGTAGGAAGGTACGCTCCCCCCCAAACCACCCTGTGACTTACGCCAGGCTTGCCTTGTCCTTTTCCCTCCCCGGGACAATGCCACCAGCACCCAGCATAGTGCTGTATGAAGGGTCCTCCAGCACAAGAACCCTCTCTTCAGCCTCATTAACTGTCACTTTCCAACCCTCCCCTTGTACGGGCACATCAGTTCTTAGGTGACCAGTATATCTCGGCGCCCCGGTCATGTGGTCCAGGGGAACAGTGGCTGGGCATGCGGTGCCTGGAATGCAGGCCTCCTGTAAGGAACTTCAGCCGGCACAGGGCTCGGTTCCCCATCTTCCCTGGGGTCCTTGGGTGTCCATTCTCATCCCGGCGGGTGACAGGCCTACACGAGGACTCATGCCCGTCCGTGGGCAGAGCTCACCGGGCCGCGAGCTGGCAGCGGCGGTCTGGGAGGCAGCCTGGTTGTGTTTCTGCACAGGAAGCCCCTGTGACTGTGCTGACGACACAGAGCCTAAGTTAACTAAAAGACACGTTGATACTAACGTTCCTGCTGCCAGCCGCCTGCTCTTCGTGAGCACCGACCCTGTCCCAGAGCCCGGTCGGGCTCTTCCTCTGGGCAGCCATCCCGGAGGAGTTTACTTCTGCCTCTTTCCCAATGAAGATGCGCTCCACGAGGCCAAGCCTCCTGTCCCACATTGAGTGGTCGGGACTGAATCCAGGGCCCTGATCCCAGGCGCTGCTGAGCCTTAGTCCCCTTCCGTCGTTGGGCAGATGTTTTTTCCAAATAAGGACACTGCCCCAAAGATCCTCCTGCTGACTTGCTGCCCTGGCACCATTGGAGGCTGAGAGGCTGAGTGGCTGAGTGGAAAGAGAATCTGATGCCCAGGTCTTCCTGCCTGCAGGACTGCGGGCGAGTTTGGAGACTTTTCTGAGTCCCTGCCCTGCGGCGGCTAGAATTCAGCCTCCGGCTCCCCCAGCAGTGCTTGGGAGCAGGGTGCTTCTCCCAGGCCCCACGTGGCCGGTGCAAGCACCCTCCCCCGCTGGGTTTTTTCCCCTCTCAGTTTTGAAAACATAACAGTCAGAACCTCTTTCACTTTCTCCAGTAGCCAGTGAAGCCTCAGGCCCTGTGCTCCCTGGCTTGCCCCGTGAGAGGGGAGGGGAGCAGGAGAACCCCTCTCCTGCTTTCTGATCTTCCAGGTGGCAAGACGGGGCGCCCACGTTCTTGGTTCAGCCCCGCCCTCCTGCTGGACGGTTGCCCTCATCTGCCCCGTGACAGTATAAGCCTCCGGAGGGCGGGGACAAGGTCTTACTTTCTTTCCTTCCTTTGAACTCATCTTATCTTCTAAGGTGGATCACATCAATTGATGTGATCCACCTTAGGCATCGATTGACCCCCCCCATGTCTATAGCCACCTTGTGCACAGGCACCTCGGGTGTGTCCCTGTAAGAACCACTCCCAGTTGAAAAGTAGACCGTTGGCAGCAGTCAGGGTGATGGCCAAGGGTCCGGCTGGGAGCCATCTGGCTCCCCCAAAGCCCTAGCAAGTGAGGGGGGTCCTCTGTGCTGAGGATCCAGCGTGGGGTCCTGTCACGAAGGCTCCAAGGGCAAACTGGAGTGTCTGTGGATTGAGGGAAATGACAGCATTTCTTACCAGGACGTCCGCTCCCTGCTGCCAGGGAGGGGCTTCTGCCAGGCGTGGGAAGTGTGTGCCGCCCCAGGTGGAGGAGGGGTGGGCACCAGGCGGGAGCAACGAGCACCCACAGGGACAGTCAGCTGGGCCATCAGACACAGTTGTGTTTAAACGGGATGAGGTAGAAGAGCAAGGAGAAAAAATATCAGTGAAGGAAGGAATCGGGTTTAAAAATAAAAGAGGTGACATTAAAACCAGAGAAATAATCCTGCAATCCTTTTATTTTTTTTAAAGTGTTGCTTTTAAAAATCTGGATCTGACACAGAGAAGTCCACTAGATCCTTCTCTAAATAGTAGTTAAGGTGGCTACTGCCGATTGATCGGGCTTGGCATCTGAGACGACAGAGGAGACCTAATCAGGGCTCACAGCAAGGGCCCTGTAATTGATTATTAATGTCTGCCAAGGGCACGTGAAGGTGGAGGGTTGGCTCAAGAGCGATGCATTTGCCATCTTTCCTGTCTTTTCCAAATCCTCCCATTCATTCCCCTCAATGAGAGGATTTTCATTAATGTAAAAAAGAAGAAAAGGGAAGAAAAAAAAAAAAGAAATCATAGCTGATCCTACCAAAGCTGCAGTAACTGATTCATTCAAAAAGTTGTGCCCTGGAAGCTGTGGCTCAGTTGGTTGGAGTGTCCTCCCATAAACCAAAAGGTTGCAGGTTCAATTCCCAGTCAGGGCACATGCCTAGATTGCAAGTTTTGGTCCCTAGTCAGAATGCATATGAGAGGCAACCAACAAATGTTCTTCTCATCTTTCTCTGTCCCTTCCCCTCTCTCTAAAATCAATAAGCATGTCCTCGGCCAAGGGTGAAAAAAAAAAAGTTACTGCACGTTCCCTGTACAAGACCCCAGGCGAGTGTGCTGGAGAATGCTGGAAAGGGAAGGCACTTGCTGCTTGCAGTCCCTTACCACCCAGTTGCAGACGTGGAGTGAGGAATAGAGTCGGCTACGGTACGAGCGATCGCGAATGGTAGCCCAAGACAACTGAAATGGAATGAGCACGGCCTTGAGCTCCTTAGGGTTGTAGAGATTCGTTCAGCACCTGAGGGGCATTTTATAAGTGTCGTTTGCTGGCTATTGTTGTTTATCTGTTTTGTGGGCAGCTAGACTTTGTTCCTCAAAAAGCACACAAACAAATGTTTGGGGTAAAGGAGAAGACAGAGGGAAGGCCCTGTGGGTCAGGAAAGTTAAGGGAGCTGTCAGACCCCCAGCACACAGACCCCTAGAATACGTGGGTTGTCTTTTCTGAAACGGGGGGCTGTTTTGAGAAATCAGCGTCCTGTGAACTGTAACCTTGGGGAAAGCATCATTTTCAGCTATTTATTGCATTTCCCCAAACAAGCGGTATTTACCTAATTGCAGTAACCTAAGATGGAGTACCCTGCAGCTGTGGGATCGATGAGACGAGCAAAGCGTCCCGCCAAAAATATGTGTTTATAGAAGGAAACCAAGTCTCCTTCCGAAAGGACAAGCAGAGGGAGTCAGCCAGGAGCCCCACCCGTGCCCAGAGGAGCATGTATGTTCTCCGTTTACGGGGAATTTGCAATGCAAGGCAGAAAGGTTGGTCACTGTGTTTTGTAGAATCTCCTGGCCCTCATGGCCATGGGGTCCCTTTGAGAAGGTCGGGTGCCTTGAGGTGCACTGTGGGAGTTGTGTGGATTAATGGGGGAAGGGAGGTTGGGGGAGGTAGGGACCAGACCCACGGCTGCCACCTGGACCCCTGCCCAGGCGGGGAGCTGGGGCTTTAAATGCAGGCGTTGGGAGCATCTGTGGGAGGCAGCGAGTGAGAACAGGGGGCTCCCACAGCCCCTTCCTGCTGGGAATCCTGCACCATAATAGCTTCAGCACATTCATCAGAAAACAAGGTCTCTTAATGGCTCCGTAGCCTGACTCCTCATCCTCCCTGGGCTTCCGGGGGCCAGGGCAGCCCAGTGACTGATGCGAGAGGCCGCTTTCCTGGTCCACTGACCTGCCCTTCCCACCAATTGAGAAAGGCCAGCTTCTGAGTCAGGAAGCTGACTCAGTTCTCAGCTTTCTTTGGCCTTTACAATGGTCTCTCCATCTCCCATTTCATGTTCGACCCCACCAAGGTCTTTGCTTCAAGCTCGCGTTTGGCCTGTGTTTTTCAGCCCCACAGCACTGGGTGATGCTGGGTTAGTAACGGCCGGATGTTGGCCTCTCACAGCATACGTGACCTTGACCTCAGCCCCGAGGTGTGTGTGGAGCACAGCGAAGAAGGTCCAGCAACTGGGAGATACAGTTCTGCTCCAAGATGCTTCTCTTGCCTCTGTATTTCCCAGCTGTCCCCCACAATACCTGCAGTACCCTGCGTCCCAGCCCCCCATCTCTCATTATAGACATGTCTGTTTGCCTCTGTCCCCCCTCGAGACCCCATCCTGTGAATTCCGCCCCCAAAATGTGTCTCAGCTCTGACATTCCTTTCCACCCCCCACAGGCAGCCTCCCTCCCTGGAGCTGGTCCTCTGTCCCCAGAAGCATTTGATGACAGTGTCCTCCGAAGGGGATTTTAGGGAGGCACGCCAGTCCCTCCGCTGTGGCCACCGGCCCCCTGTGGCTGCAACTGGCAGTCCTCAGATAGGCCCCACGCCTGCTCATGGGCCCCCACTGGTGTCCCAGAGATCTGGATGTCCTCTCCACATGCCCCTCTTCCTCCCCTGCCCCAGACGGCCATGGCCCAAATGCCACGCCACTGCGACTCTCCCCGATTCTGGGTGCGATACAGAGTTCTTCTCCTCCGTTCCCCATGCTTCCTCACAGTGGGACATTGGTCACCTTGTTCGGCTGTTTTGCCTACTTGCTGCCACCCCCCCACCACCACCGGCCCCAAGTCAGACACCCCCCTCTACGCTGGGAGGTGAATGACTTCCCCGAGTCTGTTAAAAGTGATTTGGAAATTTGGGAAACCACCTTATGTTTTCAATGGCTGAAGGAGAGGTAGAGAATAGGGAACTCTGTGGATTAATCACACTTTGGTTTCACTAACATTCTCTCCATCTTGCTTCATCATTTCTGGGGACAGTTCCAGTTGTTGTCCCCCACCCCCAACCATGGCCCTGTGTCAGGCACGCTCCCGATGCCCGAGTTTTAGGCCGTCCAGCTCTGACAGCGTCCTGGCCCAGCCCACATGTCCGTTGCCCCATCCTAGCTTCTGTCCACCCCGCCTGGCTTCCCTGCTGCTGTGGCGGGGCTGCAGGACTGCTTGCTTTGGGGGCGGGGGTGGGGGGAGGAGGTCTTCTTCCATCTAGAGGTAGTGAACCCGGAGCTCAGAAGTCAGAGTCAGGCTATTTATTCCCAGAGAAGTACTTTAAGGCAGGCAGGGGGGTTGTTTTTGTTTGTTTTTAAGTGAGACAAATGTGCTTTTCAAAAGGCGGCGTGTGTGCTCACAGCCCTGAGTCTGCCTGAACATCTAACACCTACAGCTCCCTGACAAGAACATTTGTGGCAGATAAAAGGCATTAAGTAGTCCTGAGGATGAAGCGGATGAGTCACAGGGAGAGCCAGCCTGCCAGGGCCTTTGAGAGCAGCGGGTCGCCAAGCTGCCCTCCCTGCTCCCCCGTTTGTTCACACCTCTTTGCTCACACCTCTCTGAAGCAGGGGAGCAGGGGTGGGGGGTGAGTGGGAGGGTGGGTGTGCTCCCCTCCCTCCCTCAGCCCCCACACCTACCAGCACACACGCATGCACACACACGCACACACCCTGCCAGGTTCATCTGAATCCTTAAGGTTTTATTTGCCAGCTGGGGCTTCGAGAACCAGCCAGAGGCCGCTTCGGCCCCAGACCGGGAGGCTGAGTGGGAGTAGAGTGGCTGTCTGTCTCGCTAGGCAGATGCATCACGACAAGCAGCAGGAGGGCACAGCCCTGCCGGGGCTGGAGAGGTTGGAGAAGTGCCCGACAACCAGCTGAAAAGATTTGCAACTGACGGTCACAGGAGCAGGGGTTCTGTCCTCTTCACTGAGCATGCCAGCCCTCCCGGCCCTGGCCCCCTGGCCACCCTGTCCAGCCGCGCCCGCCTTGCGTGCAGCTGTGCGTGGCTGCTTGCACTCTGAGGAGCCAGCAGGACGCTCCTGCCGGCCTTTGTGGGGCTGGGGACGAGGCATTGCTATGGCAAAAACTGGGATTCCTGTGGAGCTTGCTGCTTTTTGAGTTTTGGGGGGAATGCTCAGAGCTGATTCAGAAATGTGGGGTCCACAGGGACATTGGAATGAGAAGGGGGACCGTCATCGGTGGGACTGGAGGATGCCTAGACAGTGGTGGGAGGCGTGTTTGGGGAGGGATGAGAATGAGTGTTTTGAGAGGGAACTGGGGGTTGGAGCGGTTGCGGAGAGTTCTTCAAACACCTGCCCCCCACCCCCACGCCCTGTGAGAACTGCTGACCGAGCCTCATGACTGTGCTTGTCCGAGTCTCCTGAGAGCCCAGTGCCAGTTCCTCTAGCTGGCAGGGGACTCTGAGCCCCGGGCTCTCCTTCCCCAGGGTCACGGCCACACAGAGACCCGAGGAGATGGCACTGGCCTGGGCAGGACAGAAACTTCACGCAGCTTCCATTGGGCGTGCCCCATCTCTAGTACTGAAGGGACAGCTGTCGAGCTAAGGTGATGGGACCGGCTGGTGCCTCGATGGGGAACTGCTTCTGCGGCGCGTCCTGCCTGCGTTCAGGACACACCTGGGTGTGCCCGCTGCAGCCCTGCTGTGCGTGCTCTTCTGCATTCCGAGGTCAAGCTCTCTGGAGACCCACGAATGCCTTTGCCAGGTTCTAGGACATTCGGTCACGGGGGACTCTGTTGAATGCCCTGTGGTCGTGGGAACTCCTGGGCTCCAGGCCCAGAGTGGCCCCTGTGGGACCGGGGTTTGGAAATTCAGTCAAATGTGGGCAGCAGGCCCCTTCCCCGCTCCAGGGGACCACAGGGCTATCGTAAAGACGCGCGCACGGGAGCCTATGTTTCAGTTTTTATTGATGCAGAAGCAGGAGACTGCACATTTCAAATCCCAGGTTTAATCAAACCCAGAAAAAGAAACCTGCTAAGATTTCAGTAACTCGTTGGCGCCTTGCCTCCGTCCTTTTGTTTCTGGGTGGGTCTGTTTCCTCGTAATTACTGGACTCACTCACAGAACACAGCGTGTTTCGTTGGCGCCGAGGTTCACCTCTGTTAGACCATAATGGCCCCACTGGAAATTCAGAAATGGAACTTGCTTTCTTAGAAAACTTGGGGAGGGAAAAAGGTATCCAAAAGGGAGGAAAAGGAAGTAAAGCAAAGAAATGAGCCACAGATCTGCCTCATCAAACAGCCCGTCAGCGTGCCCAGCAGCATAGAAACGGCCATTTCTGGAGCCAGCTGGCAGCGAGGGGACGCGAAGTCCCCGCCGCCCCGTCATTTGACAAGGGCCCCGGAGCTGCATTCATCACTTTGGTCGTAAGCAAGGATGTCAGCTGTAGAGAGAGGGTTGTCTTTTTAACCCTTTTTCAGTTGTGGTGTTTTCTCTACCACATTAGAATTTACCT
The DNA here is from genome assembly GCF_022682495.2 of Desmodus rotundus. Lineage (NCBI taxonomy): Eukaryota > Metazoa > Chordata > Mammalia > Chiroptera > Phyllostomidae > Desmodus > Desmodus rotundus. The sequence goes on from NC_071394.1 coordinate 127,645,316, forward strand.
GGGAAATGAATTGCCTTATTCTTTTACATTGGCCTTGAGAGGAGGATTTCATATCTGAGAAAAGTACCATTTAGGTTTTCTAATTTAGAGGCACAAAGGAAGTTGCGAGAGCTCATATACGAACCTGATTCAGACTTTGGGGGGAAGTGCCCGGGTGAAATTACAGACGCCTGGAACTGGGAGCAAAGATAACACCGTCAGATGCATGCGTGAAGCATGATTAATGGGGCGATAGGGATGATCACCATCGATGCCCTTTCGCACTACAGCTGTGGCTTGTATTTCACCCCGGAAAACAAGTGTGGGGGAAGTGTGGCGTGAGTGCGCACCAGGGGAGCTCTGGGCCCGCTTCAGATTCTAAATTCCCCAGCTGCATCCAGCAACGCTCGCACGTTTCGCTCGGTTTCAGAGGATGCTGATTTAGAAAAGGGGAACACTCACCCCAAGAAACACCGTAGCAATGCCAGCCTGTTGGTGGACAGTCCCTGTGAGATGAATTAGTGGAAAGAAAAGGAAAAATCGGTGGCCTAGAGGGATGGGGGACTTGAACTTGGCCGAATCGATTCGCGTGCTAGTTAACCCTTTTTAAGGATGGCCTGTTGGGTTTTGCCAGTGAAGTGAGAGGCTTGGTTCCTATGGACCCCGCTCACCCCAGGGCTGGGCGGGGGCTGTGAACCTGTGATGTCACCATGGGCTTCCAGAACACATTTTGGTGACCCTAGGGGTCACGTCATCTCTGAGTGGGAAGAATTAGAGTTGTTATTCAGCTGACAGAGGAAGCCACATTTAAAATGCAGTGATTTTGGAACGATAGTGACAGAGGGGAAAGGGCAAAGCACAGCTGTCCCCAGCTCCTCCTGGGGGAACAGGCAATGTCTTAGTCTCCTCAAAGAAGGACGAGAGAAAAGGCAGGGTGGGACTCTGCTGGGTGTCAGAGTGGGTGGCAGGTGCCGCCCACAGAGGTTGTAAGGTTTTTAGGGCTTATCCAATGATCCAGAAGGCAAAACAAACTTGAACATGATTTCTCTTCTCCGCGCCGAGATCAGAGCAACATTTCTCTGTTTTTTGTGTGCTTGGAATGAAAATTACAATAGCTAATAAATTAACCCTATGGGAGAATTGTAATTTGTTCAAAAGAAAAAATACTTTCTTTACCCTTTTCTTTGGAAAGCACCACAAACGACTACTTACTTGAGGATTCTCTCCTAGATTCTAATTTATCTTCTACCCATTCAGACAGGAATTTATTTCATAGTCATGAGACTTTTAAAAATGAAACGTATTGGTGGAATTTTCATTCTTTTTGTATCATCGTCGTCGTCATCATGGCCAGCACCCAGGGCCCGTTTATCAGGGTGTGGAAAGTGAAGGTGAGGAAGCGAGCTTTTCTCTCCGCTCCAGTCGCCGGTTCCATCGGCCAGACGCTTCGGGTCCGGCTTGTCTGTGTGCGTTTCCGGCCTTGCAGACTGCTGGCTGCTGCCCAGGCACTCCCAGGCTGGCTCTCGGTGCTCGTTTGCCAAAATATGCCAAGTGCACGCCTGAAAATTGCTGTGTTAAGAACTGCCGGAGGCTCAGCTGGATCTGGGGCGGGGGTCATCACCGTGGGAGTCAGGCAGCTGCACGCAGGACACCGGGTCCTGTCTGCTTGGACCAGATGGGAGCAGAGGTCTGAGATGGGGCAAGTGTGCATGGGAGGCAGGAAGAGGGTTAGGAGGAACAGAGGTGGGGATTCCAAGGGGACATGAGAACGGTGGGGACCAGCGTGCCCTGATACCAAGGCCATGAGTGGAAACATAGAAATCAAGAAGCAACCAGGAAGGCAGGTGATAGGCTGCCGATGAACAGAAACGCTTTGAAAAGCCTGTTTCCTAAGAGTGGTTGGGGGGGAATCTGAGAAGTGGGAGACCAGGCAGGGCCTTGAGGAAAGGTGGGCAGACCCGTGTGGGGCAGGCACTGATGTCTGGGAGAGGCAGTCAGTTCTGGGAGGTGGGAGCCTAAGAGGGTGAGCAGAACAGATGAGTGACAACTCAGAGGGCTGGCCATTCGTTCAGCTGATCTGCAGTTTTAACTGCCCCCGAGAACACCTGCAGCCCTAACTCAGAGCGATCACCCAGCACATTGTCTTGAGCCCTATTCTGAGGGCACCATCACCTGCCTCTGACCCTCCAGGCACCCACTGTCCTCCAAGGAGAGCTGGGAAGGAGGTGGTAACACTCAGCATAAGTGATGGATTGATACCTCAGGCTTCAGGAGGGCAAAGGCCTGGGAGGTCCAGGGAATGGTGGTCAAGCCAAGACTCGGAAAGGGGGAGAGGGAGCTCTTAGACTGGATGTAGCCAAAATGCTTGTCTAAAACTGAAATAGATGGCCCTGGCTGGTGTGACTTGGTGGGTACAGTCACCGGTTCGATTCCCGGTCAGGGTACATGCCTGGATTGCAGACCAGAACCCCACATGCAAGAAGCAACTGATCCATGTTTCTCTCCCTCCCATCTACTCTGTAAAAAATAAATAAAATCTAAAACTGAAAGTGGGCACATGATAGGAAGCTGTGGAATCTCATAATCTAAGAGAATTGAAAGGAAAGTAAGAACTTAGGTAGCTTAGTCTGGTTTAAAAAAGATTCCAACTTATCATTTGGCCTCCACAGCCTCAGGTGGAGGAGCTCATGGAAACCAGAGCACCCAAGGGCCTGTTCGGACTCCCCCCAGGGGCCCCTTAAGGCAGACTGTGGGGCTCTCCCTGCAGCCCCTTCCTGTATCTCTAAAACAGGAATGATCAAGTCCTGATTCTCAGTAGGATCAAATGAAAGCCCAGTGAAAAGGGGCAAGTCCTCCACCACCGTGCATGCGGGCACTCCAGGCAAGGGGGCACCCTTGGGTCACGGCTCCGTGAGGAGCCCCAGCAAACATGAGCACCTCCGCAGCAACCAAGGGGGTGCCGAACACTCACACACCGGCCACCGTCTCATGCTTCTCTTGTATTAAGTCACCCAACTTCACGTTGTGGCCCGGTCAGTGAGCTCCCTGCAGTCAGAGGTCTGAAGGGCACATTTTCATGGCTCCCACCAAAGAGAGGAGGGAGGGAGGGATGTATGAGTGGATGGATGAGTGGGTGGGTGAATGGGTGGCAGGATGAATGGGTGGAAGGATGGATGGATGGATGGCTGATGGAAGGAAGGAAACTATATCCACAGTCCTATTTCTAGTTGAGCTATTGCTCCTCCACCCCTAGCAGTCTAGAGAATCAGCAAGACTTTGTTGCTTTTATTTTTTTTAATTGAACAAAAATTTGTTGAGTACTTACTACACTCCTAGTCCACACTGCTACCCTCAAAGAGCTCACTGCTAAAACGGGACAGTGAGAACAGTAAGCTAATTACTCAAATGCCCAGCAGAAGCGGAAGGGCCTACACCAGGGGCACACAAAGGAGGCTGGGAGTCTTGAGGAAGGTGTGAGCCGACCTTAAAGGACAGGGAGGAACCGGTGATGGAGACAGTTCTTTGTTGAAATGCCACCCCTCCCTTGTGGGCAACTGCAAATGGTCCCTCTGGCTTGTGTACCAGTTCCTGGGGTTGGGGGCGGGGGGTGGGGGGGCGCCACTGTGGGAAATAAAGTAGAAAATGTAGGTTGGGACCTTATTATGAACAGCCCTAAAAATAAGCCTAAGAAACATGGATATTTTATTCTTTTGAACGTCGAGAAACTATCCATACTTTGGGATGTTATGCTGCAGTTAGCACATGTACCAACCTGAGTCGATTTATGAGACCTGTCATTTAATGAAAAAATGCAAGTTGCAGAAAACTATGCCCAGCGTGATGTCACCAGTGGAAAAATACCACATGAAAGAACGCTGTGGGTCTGTGTTCTCTGTGGGTCTGAGGGGAGCACACCTGACCTCTCGCTCACAGCAGTCACCTTTGGGGTAAAAGGAAAGAACTGGGGTTTGGGGGTTGGGGAGTGTTGAAGGGGGGACGTCAGCATTTTTGGTAACCGTTCAGTTTTACTTCAAGAAGGAAAAGGTTTTCCTGCCATTAAAATGTAACTTTTAAATTCAAAAGACAGGGGTGTCATTGGCTTCCTTCCTAGCATGAAGATTTTCCGTTACACAGTCTGAGAATTAGAAAGCTCCTCCCTGAAAGCAAACACAACCCAGCGGTGAGAAGGGGAAAAGCCCCCATCCCCTTGGAGCCCGCAGAGAGAAGGCACTCCAGCAGCCCACTTCACCCCCGGCTGAGCGGTGTCCCTGTTCCCTTCATCCGCCATCAGTTTCAGGTGACAGAGGTTGCTCTTGACCCATGGTGACCTTGCTGAACCTGTCAGCCTCCCCCCCTGGGGCCCGGCCCCACCCCGCGGCAGTGCCTGGCTCCAGCAGCAACGGTGGTGACGGTGCGTTTCTCCTCCCTGGCACCGGGATCATTTTCTTGGAGCGTCTCTGTGGACGTTGGCAAATAGTTTTGGCCTTCTTCCAAGAGATTGGGTTTATACCAGTGGAAATGAGGCAGGCATTTAATCAGTCACCCAGGGAACAGGCTCCAGGCCCTCTGGGGTCTTCTTTATAATTAATTTTTAGCATTTGTTTTCAGTATAAAATTTGGGCCTTTCTGCTCTTTGAAATAAAAACATAGCATGCATATTAGACTGTCCTGGCATTGAACTTCACACACCATTGTCCTGTCCCCTTCCAACTATTAACTCTGTTAAGCAAGACAGAGATAATAAGATACCCCCCCTGCACTCCCCCGTCTTGCTGGCTTGCATGATGTCTCATCTTCTGTAATTGCCTTTGGTGGCCGAGCTCTTCCCTGTCATGAGTGTGCATCACGGGCTAATGTCAGAGACCCGGCCACCTTCCAGGCCACCCGTCCCCTTGCCGTGTGTCCCCTTCTGTGCCCCGGGCCTTCCCTGTGCCAACTGCTGTGTGGCCCTCACCCGCTGAAGCTCTTATTAACAAGACACAGGGGGTATTCCTGGATTTTTAACCCTGCGATTTACACTTGACCTGCTGGAGAGTATTACTTCCAAATGTTTGTTTATTCGACCTGACGGTGGCTCTCGGAAGCCCCGGCCTGGGCCAAGGAGACCAGAAACGTTTCAGTGGTTCTCGAACAGCACCCGGGGTGTGGGGTGAAGTACAGAGCCTAGGTCTCCCCTCAAACCTGCCAAGTCAGCTCCAGGCTGCAGGGGAAAACAAACAGCAACAACTGGCCCTTTTTTAAAAAGCTGTATGTATAGTTAGTTATTTTCCAGGAACTCAGATAAGGGATCCTGTGGCCTTTCTTCCAGAGAAGTTGCGGCACTACACGTCTTTAACGTTTAGTGCCCGGGCTCGCCCTCGGGGCTAACGTGTGCCTTTTGTGCAAGTTAGAAGCCCAGCCCCTTCTTTCTGGGCAGCTACCCAGGGGGTGGCCTTCAGCCCCATTCGCCTCCTTGGCCAGGAATCTGTGCCATTAGCAACCTGCCCAGTCGCACGGGGCAACCGTGCACACGCAGTGGTCTGACAAAGAACACACCGCTGCCCGCCCGAGTACCTCCGTGTGCAAGCAGAGGGCCAGGCGCTTCCTTCTTCCACAGTTATTATCTAGGACGCTGACAGCAATGTGTAAGGGTTTATATTGAGGAAACCGGCTCAGAAAATGTGATTTCCCTAAAATAACACCGTCAGAAAGCAGCTGAGCCAGATTAAAACCCAAGCCAGGCTCCAACGAGGCAAGCACTTGGACTGATAAATCATTTCTAGCCGTTGCCTTGCTTCTCCAATGAGGCCATGGGTAATTACCTCCTTCCCTCTGAGAACCCTACCAGGGGCCTGGGACAGGTCCCCAGGCCCCTCTCTGCTGTGGGCGTGAGCAGAAGCTGCAGGTCTCCAAATGGTGAGTGTTCGTGAAGCACCAGGAGACCTGAGCCAAAGGCAGGTGACTTAGCAAAACGTTAACAGTCACGTGTATTCTTAGCAAAAGTGTTACTTTTTCCAGACCATCCCTATGGTTCAACGTCCAGTTTTCCTTTTCATTATGGATAGGAATGTGAGGACGGGGCTGAAATGCGGATCAAGGGCTGGAGTCGGCGACAGCTCGTTACCAAGGTGGCCCTGCCCTCTCAGTCAGCGACTCTGTGCATGTGCCTCCGGAGTGAGGCGCCTCCCTGAGCAGAGCGTGGAGGGAGCACGATGTGCACACTAAGGCTCCTGGCCGGGCGCCCGGGCTCCTGGACCACATAGCCAGTGCTGCGTCAGAAACCGCGGCAGAACTCAGTGCTGCCACGACACGCCTGTTGCTCACAGTCAAGGCCGCAGAGCAAGAGGGCAGGGGAGACATTCAGGTGCCTTGCCATCCAGGCTCCACCAGTCTGCTTCGTTCTAGTCCCCAAAGCGAGCTAAGCTGCCCCACCTAAAGTCAAGGGGCAGAAAAGTATGCCCCCCCTTTAGTGGGAGGAATTGCAAATTCATATTGCAGAGGGCAGGGGTGGAGGGTCAGAATCGGGCCACGATGCCCCCTGCCACAGCCCCTCATCCCTAGAGGCTGGGTGATGGAAACTTTGTCCACTGCCCTGCCTCCCCCACCAGCAGTGTGGGAAGCCTGCAGCCCCTGCCACCCCCTGCCACCCCAGTCCTCAGCCATGCTCAGAATTCACCCAGCAAGCTGCTCACATTTTCAAAGAAAATCTGTCCCACATCAAATGTTTTCTATTCGATTCTGAAAGGCTTTTCAAAGGAATGGTTTGGTTTTTTGTTGGTGTTTTTTTTTTTTTTTTTCCCTACAAACGCCTCCTTCCACACTTTGGGATCACAGCCTCAGTTTTGCTGACTTCCTTTTCTGATAAATTCTGAAATATCCAGATTGCCTTCCTCCCAGCGATGGTAGCTCCTCAGGGCTGGCCCTCATCTTGGACAGCTTTGGTCCTCTTGCCACAGGGACAGCGGGCAGGGCCTCTCCACCCTCCCGCCCCCGGGTTCACTCTGGCCCCACTGCACCCTGTGTCAATGCGCCCTTCTCCCCCTCGCCACCAGGTGGCACATGAGCAACCCGGCCTCCGTCCTGGTCAGGGTTGCACCATCCCCAGCTCAAAGGCAGTTCTGAGGCTTTAGCTAGTCTGTGGGTCCCTAAAACTGGTTGGGCATTAGAATTAAGTGGGGAGCTGAATTCACATTCAGATTCCTGGATGACTGGGGATGGAGCCCAGGGGTGAGCTCATCTGGGAACCTCTGATCAACAGTCACTGTCACCTACTGGGAAATGACACTCCCACTATTGCAGAAGCTGATAGTTGTTAACCCTCTGATTGCTTGTGACCCAGATCAGGAAGACACAGTAGCATTAAAAAGCGCTAAGAGCATATCACATACCTTCTCCTTATTAAGACGGGAGGCTCGCACTCCTGCCGAATCTGAAAACCTCACGCCACTGCGAGTGACAGGTGTCAGCTCTCTGTGGCCCTAAGAGCACTGTTCTTTGCTTTTCATTGTTCAATGACAGTTGTCCCCATATCTGCCCACTGCTCTCCCCTGCCCCACCCACCCCCACCTCCCATATTCAATCCTCCCCCTCCCCTACCCCATCATCTTTGTCCATGGGTCCTTTATACATGTTCCTTGACTTGACCCTTCCCCGTCCTTCCCTGTTATCCCCTCTCCCGGTCCCTCTGGTCACTGTCAGTTTGTCCTTTATTTCCATGTCTAAGAGCACTGTTCTCGACTTTAAAAAAAAAAATCATCCCTCTTTGGCTCCTTCAAGTGCTGCAAAAGGAGAAATAGGTTCAGCCTAGAGGTCAGTTATTTTCAAGTTTCTATTTCCTGCTTTAGGATTTCACTTACTAGGGCGCAAAACCGCACAACATCTCTCAAATCCTACCCAGGACTGAAGATGAGTGGGGGGCGGATAGCCCCTCGCCCCTGTTGTTGCTTTTGAAAAGGCGCCAGGCCAGGAATCCCAGACCCAGATTTTAGACTCATTTCTTTCCCTGACCTTCCTTCCCCAAGTCATCGCCCCGCTCTGGACCTCAGTGTCTTCGTCTGCAGATGAGAGGGTTGAGGGAGGTCATCCCAAATCTCCCAAGCCGAGAGTGGCCCGTGGGGGCTTGCAAGAGACACGGCATCTGAGGCTGCGTCCCAGACCTGCTGGCTCAGAGCCTGCAGGCAGTTACTGTGCACATTCAAGTTTGAGAAGCACTGTCCTCGAAGGTCCCTTCTAGAGAAACCAAAGCGTGGAAACTGAGCGATACCCCCAAAGGCTGGAGAAGCTGGTCACTCACTCTTTTCTTCCCCTCCTGGTAAGGGGTGCTCTTTCCAGCTGTCTGCTCCCTCCGGGCACTGAACAGTGCTGGCTTGGGGAATGGGGTGACTCCAGCCACACGAAGCCAGGCCCCTTCTCTCCTTGTCTGGTTATTCTGGTTGGGTTTTTGTTTGTTTGTTTTTTGGAGGGGGGATCTGGTTCCACTGTGCTGCTAAAATCTTAAGCGGACTCTAGAATTCTCCCAGAGTTGTTTTGTTCTTGGATAGCTGTCTTGATTTTTTATCTTTCTTGGGAGACAGAGGCTGGGGTCTCCAACGTTGCCATTTTTCTGTAGTTTTTGTCGAGGTGCCTTCTAGAAGCCTCAAATTCAGTCCTGTGGAAACCATTGTTATTCTATTGGCACCTTCCTTCCCCCCCGCCATGCCCCCACTTTCTTTTGTGAAAGTGTCTCGAACATGGTTCTGGTCCCTGGTCCTGCAACAGGCAACGTGGCAACGTGGCAACTCACTCGTAGTGCCGCCTTCTAGGTCCTTCCACGCCAAGGCCCAGGGGCCAGGAAAACTGGAGAAACTTACAAGCCGTGAAGAGTCAAGATGAGAATTGTAGTTAAAATTCTAAGCAAACCTCATACAAGTCTGGGTCACTAGACATGTCACAGTCACAAAATAGATGGAAGATCACCCGGGCAGGGAGGCCCAGAATGCAACTGAGAGAACCGACAACACAGAGAAAAGCATGCAGGAAACCTATTTTCCATTACTGCTTGTCAAAATGCAGGCTGCTATCTGCCCAGGAAAAGAGATTATACATTCCCCTTGCTCCGTTCCTTTGCTTCTTTGAAGAGGAGTTTGCCAGGGACTTGGAGCAGCATTGATTGGCAAATTATGTGTGAATTGTTTTCTGAAATGGGCGTCTCCTCTTGGTTCTCTGAGGTTCACTACAGTTAACCGTCTGTTTGGTGGCAATTTCGGTTTTCCTCAAGCTAAGCTCCCTACCCCATGTCACCCCACCATACTTCCTGCAAAGGATATGACTGTTTAAATAGTAGACCCCGGAAGCTAATGGAAGACATGCATTGCCTGGGCTCTCAGAGCCTGCTGAATTTTTCCTGCCGCTTCATGGTGGCATGTCAGCTATGATGCATCCTCATGGTATTCTGCCAGGAAGCCTGGGCAGCTTGTGCAGGAAACCTAAGGGTCATCTTATATTCATGTCTCAAGACCAAGGTCAGGAGCCAAGGCCCCTGCAGAACTTTGAGACATTGGATTAGGCCTAAGGAAATGCCCCTTCCTCATCAACCCATTGCCTTGTGTATATTTTTTTAAAACTGTAAATTATTCCTACTTAGCGTCCAAGACCCAGCCAGCCTTCACCTCTTCAGGGAGACTTCCCTGAGTCCCAGTCGCCCCCACCCCATTCCTGGCAGGGTCCGTGGCTCCTTTCTCTACGTAACCAACCTTCTTGCATGTTGTCTTAAAGCCAGTTCTCCAATGGTCTGTTGTTCTCATTAGGCTCCAAGAGCCTCGAGTCAGAGACTGTTGCACCCCGCACAGTACCTGGCAGGAGTGCCCGTGTCTTTCCCACCATCGGATAAGGGATGTGTGAGTTCTTTGTGATGAAACGATGCAAAGGAAGGCGCGTGTGTGCATGTGTGCGTGCATGGGCGTGTCTCTGCTCACATGCCATATTCTGTCATGATTGTCGCACTTTAAAACATTTGTAACTTGGCAAAGGAGACGGGCTAAGACAATCTCAGCAGTTCATGAAAGCAGGATGTCACGGGCTGCCCTCGGGGTGGGAAACACCTATGTCCAAACTCAGAGCCCTGACACCCGACTAAGCATTTTGGAAGACGTCCAGGGTGTGTGTCTCTCCATCAATCCCCGACTTTAGCCATTATGCATGCAGACCTGCTCTGAGCAGGGGTCAGCAGAGCCTGGCAGGCGGAGCGAGGTGAGCAGGCATTTGTTTTTCTTTGTGGATCTCCGGTGACAGGGAGACAGCTCTGCTCTGACGCTCAGAAAGAGAGGACAGACGCAGAGCAGTGACCCCGTGAAATGCAAAGATCGTCCGTTGTTGAGCTCCTGAGAGTTCGTGCGGCACAGTGGTTAAGAGTGTTGGTGCTAGGCTCTGGCTGGTGCTCAGTGGGTTGGAGCATTGTCCCGTACACCAAATGGTTGTGGGTTCTACCTCACGTTAGGGCATATCCCTAGGTTGTGGGTTTGATCCCCAGTCGGACATGTATAGGAAGCAACTGACGGATGTTTCTCACATTAGTGTTTCTCTTTCTCTCCCCTTTCCTCCCTTCCTCTAAAATTAATAAACATATCCTCAGATGAGGATTAAAAAACAGTGTGGGCGCTGGAGCCTGCTCTGTGGGCGAGATCTTGGCTCAGCGTAGCCAGGTGCCCGAGGGCCCAGTGCGGCAGTGGGGTTCACGGGTTCCCTCACTCCATGATGTGCAGATACGGAATATGCTCCTCAAAGGGCTGCAGAGGGCATCGAGCAGGTGAACAGATGTGAGGCATGTGGAACAGCTGTGGACACCTTGTCAGCGCTAGTCGTCATGGCCGTGGCTACTCTGCCTGTGACTACCCTGGAGACTCCAGAGGGCAGGCCCCTCCCTGTGCCAGGCTCCTGTCCGTGTTCACAGACCCCGGCACAATGCATCAGAGAGAGGAGCCTGAGTTAATATTGGTTGAGCCGACAGGGATCACTCCTGTCTTGGTGGGTGGGTTGGACTAGTTGTGACCAGGTGCGGGAGTGGGACCAAACAGTGGCTTTGTGGAGTGGGGTAAGCTCCATTGTATAATCAGCGGTTATCCCTTAAAACAGAACAGCCGTCACTGCTGTAAGCCTGTCCCAGCTGAGGGTTCCCAGCTGTCGGTGGAAAGCAGTCATCCTCCAAACGCCAGACGCTGGATCAGGACCCTGTTCACATCATCCGACGATCTGAGGCCTCAGTAACAACATGACGTCCTCTGACAATGGAATCATGACCCAGAGGGGTGTGGAGGACATCCGTCCCTGTGAAAGTCCATGCCCCGGCTCTCTCCTTTCTGGTGTTGCCAGAGCTGTGTGGCCGTCATTGAATCGCCTGCAGTTTGCAAGGAAGGGTTAGCATGGCACAGAAAAGAGAGGGGCAGGCAGAGGGAGGTGGCAACAACTCGGTCAGACTCGCCCTCTGCCCCTGTGCTGGGAAGGCTGGTGTCAGCTGGGCCCGCGCCCGCACCAGCACCTGCACCAGCACCTGCACGTCCGCCCGGTTCCCCTCTCCCCTGGCTGCATAAACACCGTGAGGCATGCTGCACCCTTGCGTCTCTATAGAGGGGCTGGCAGAGCCCCTGAAGGCAGGCAGGCAAGCAGGCAGTCACAGGCCTGCAAGACTGAGATTCAGTTTGACCTGACCACCCCTCAGGACTCTGCCTGGCCTTGGAATAGTGGCAGCGTCACCCTGTGTGGGGAAACACCACTTGGTTTGTGAGGAAGGGAAGGCCAGCCACGGGCCAGAAGGGCACCCTGGCTTGTCTCCGCAGCAGCCCACAGCTGCCATCAGTAGCCCGGAGCCATCAGAAAGGGTCCTTCTCACTCATTTCCCAAGAGGGTTTCCAGACTGATTTAGGTCAGGACCCTCCTCCTGTGATGGCTGCCCCGCAGCCCTCCGGGCCATGGGGGTCGCTCCCCTGTAGGTGAATAATAGGGTCCTCATCCTGCAGTGTACACATCATATCTCCATCCTGTCCTCTAGGGTCACTGCCAGGCACAAGGGAGCTTGCGGCAGGCCTTGGTTTGGATCCCCCCGAAGCAGACGTGGAGAGGATTCAAGTGCAAAGGTTCCCCTGGAGATGAGCTCACGCAACACTGGCTAGGGGAGTCTGGACAGGAGATGGTCAGTTGGGAGTAGGGAACTGTGGAGCTATTAATGCAGCCGTGTTTCCAGCCTGCGCTCTGAGGCCAAGGGAACCTCAGACAGACAGACGCAGGCTCCGGGACAAGGAGCCTCCGGTGGCATCAGCACCTGCCACAGTCGGCTTGTCCTTTGAGGCAGATTGCTACTTAACCCATTGTGCGAGAGGGCAAACCAGGAGGTGGAAGGGACCCGAGTGTCCCCGGCAGGTGAACGGGTTAGCAAAAGGCAGTACGGCCGTGCAGCGGAGCATCACTCAGCCTTAGAACGGAAGGAGATTTGTCACACGCGACGTGGATGAGCCTTAAGGACATTGTGCCAAGTGAACAAGTCCGTCACAAAAGGACAAACACTGTGTGATTCCTCCTGTATGAGGTTCCTGGGGTGGTCACGTTCAGAGAGAGGGGGTGGCCAGGGGCTGAGCGTGTTCAACAGGTATATAGAGCTTCGGCTGGGGAAGCCGGCAAGTTCTGGGGACGGGTGGGATGCTGGCCACACAACAATGTGAATGTACTTAATATCACAGAACTGTGTACTTAGAAACGGTTCAGTGGGACACTTTATGTTATGTATAATTTACTCAATTAAAAAAAACAAACCAGAAAACCAGGGCCCAGCATCGGAATAACCTGTCCAGGACTACTCAGAGGTGACTGTCCCCAGTGAGGAGCCTGTGCAGAGGGGACCCTTGCCTGTCACTTCCTCACCAGCTGAGGCTCCACAGCAGAGACAAAGCAGGGTTTCCTGGGTGTCACAGCTCAGGTTAATTTGAGACACGGCTGAGTCTTTTCTGGCATGTCGGGAGTACAAACCCCTCGGAACAGCTCACCTCACTCTGAATCCCTCTGCTGTTATGGTTTTAGGTTGAGAAAAGTAAACCTGACAGTTGAGGACCTACTATGTACAGGCACTACCAGATGCAGAGGGAGTCACACCAATATCTCTGCCTCTTAGTTTATGTTTTGTGGCAGGAGGGCCTGTAGGTAGGTATTAAGGAACATCTAGGCAAAACCCCAAGGATGGCTTAATGAGGCTGCCAGGTGGAGGGGGGGCAGAGCTGAGCAGGCATGCGGGGGCGGGAAGGGGGGGTGAGCCATCCTGCGGGACAGCAGGGGGGATGGCCTTGAGGAACTGAGAGGTCAGGGGGATAGAGCAATGACAAAATCAACTTTGCTCTTGTTAAATTCATTTTGCAATGGGGGAGCGGATTAGACTGGGCTAGGATAAGGCGAGGCAGCCAATGGGAAATGACTAGAACTTTGCAGGTGACATGTGACAGGGGTTTGCACCTGAGCAGCGGTGGCGGTACTGGTCTCGCACAGGGGTCTCACATCAGGGTCAGGATATAGAAATATTTAAGCCCCTTTGGAGAAAAACACCTGTTAGTCATAATCCATAGTTAAATAGGATTTGCAAAAATTTTAATCAGTTGTAAAGAGGCCAGATTTATATAGAAAAGAGAAATTGGAAACCTCATTTTGGGCACTTTGGAGGGCAACAGGGACTGGCACAGTTGTCACTGCACCTTCTCTGGTTCCCAGGGCACTGAGAGACTCCAGAAAGGCCTTTGCCATCTTTCATTCATGTGCCATATGTGACGTCGTACTGTCTCTCTGGGCCTGCTGTTTGTCTTGCACCCTGCTGGGCACTAAGTCACATCTCCAGAGCAGTTCGGGACAGGGTGGGGCAGTTTGGGGGGGGGTGCAGCTGAAGAGTTAAACATGTGTCTTTCATAGCCAATCAAAGCAGCCAAAAGTAGGACATGATTAATTGTTTAATGATAAATGGGGCAGAAAATAAGGGACTGTAGGAAATGAGAGGCAGGGAGAGCCCCCTTGGGTTTTGGAGCCAGATCTGAGCTCTAGAAGGAGGCAGGCAACAGCATGAACAGAGCAGAGGGCTGAAAGGGCATGGCGGGGGGGGTGGGCCCGTGCCCACCCCGGAGCCAAGGTGGAGAATTTATGTCCACAGGCGAGAAGAGGCTGCAGGCCGTCATAGGGCCATTGGGCAGAAGGGACACCCGGGGAAGGGACTTGGGCAAACAGGGGCTCCATGAACAGTTGGGAGCTAGTGGCTGCTAATGTTCACGTGGTGTTTTTAAGATGACTTAATTGTCCCCGTGGGGGGAACGACTTAGAGTGAGAGAGGCCGGAATGGAGACACCATCGAGGAGGTGATGAGAGAGGGCGTTTAGGGATAATCGAGAACTAGAGGACGGGCAGGGGCAGAGCCCATGGTTGCAGCAGGTGCGTGCACCAGGCACTCGATGTCAGGAAAGTGGGTGGGGAGGCGGAAAGGGCCCGAACTTTTCCCCTGAGGACCAGCGTGCTAAAGGAGCCAGGCCACCTCGGGCAGGTTGCTCGCCAAGCTCCAGGGCCCCCATTGGGTTGGACCAGCAGTTCTTAGGCCTCCCCCAGCTCGATGATTCTGAGACAGCGACAAGGGTTGGACAGGAAGATGAGCTGAGGCGACGGCAGGGTGGAAGCCTGGGTGGGGCAGGTGCTGATAGCCCTGGAACAGGGCGGAGGGAACAAACTCGGGGAGCAAAGTGAGTTATTTCAGACATTCTGGATGTCATGGGTCATGCGTGCGGGGTGGAATCCAAGGGGAGCTGTCAGATTCAGCATACAGGGGTGGAGGTGAAAGAACCACCATTGGGTTTGTCTTTAGAAGGCCTTGGGCCCTTCAAGAATGAGAGGTGTGTGGGGGAGCAGAGCTGTGTGCCAGTGGTCAGGGGGAGGCTATGGAAGACGACTGGAGGGTACCCAAGGTGGTGGGGGGCTGCAGTCCAATAACTGAGTCAGTCCAGAAAAAGCATAATGAAGAGAAAAGCAGAAATGTTAGTACCCACAAAGACTGAGTAATGCTGATGAAGACTACAGCGTGAGCTCCCCAGCAGTGACGAGCCTTTGCATCCTGTGATTTGCTTTTATGAAATTCACAGAAACCAGAATTTCCAACCTCTGCTTTATTGCTTTTCTCTGAGAGTTTGACCCAACTGGTGCTTGAGAGGAATGCTCTTGATCAAGTAGGCTGGAAGGAAGGAGCCCGTTTCCACTCATGTTCATGTCATCATGTCTGTGCGTCGGCCAGGTTTTCCCCGGAGCTGGGCTCGCTGAGCTTTGCCATGCGCACCGTGGAGCTTGTTACAGATTCGGGCACAGCAGGTCGCAGGCAGCCCAAGAATCTGCATTTCTACCAGCTTCCCAGGGAGGTGCCATTGCTCCCTGCAGCCACTGTGAGTTTCGAGGCCCTGGGAAGCCTTGACTGATGATTAGAGTAGGGGGAGAAGAAGAAGTAGGAGCTAGGTGGTCACAGGTATGAGAACCAGATGGTGGTTTAACATGTACACATGCTCACACAGTGTTTTTTCAAAGCAAGGAGCTCACTGCTTGCTACCCGGCACAGGGCCTCGCCGCCCTCCTGGATACATTAAGCCCCGATCTCCAGGAGGTGCCCTCTGCGGTATTCACTGTGTGCCGCTTAAAAGCAGATGCTCCTGGAAGCAAAACCTCTCATACTCGTTGTAAATTACCTGTTAATAGCAGTAGCACCATAAATAGATTGGCTTGAGTGGTTTGCTGATTTCCTTCTTCTGGAAATGGTTCTCTAATTCAGATGCTAGGTGGGTTTTTTTTTTCCACCCCCACCCTTTTCTCCCTGCCCCCCCTCCCCGGCACACACTAAAAGTGGTTTTCTTCAGCCTCTTGGGGTGATCTGAGCTCATGGATGGAGACACCTAGTTCATGCGCTCCTTTAAATGGCTCCTTAAACACAGCTGTCCGGGAGGCAGGCCTCCCTGCCCTCTGACTGTGCCAGTCAGTTTCAGGAAAGGCAGGTCCCCAGTGTCCAGTTCGGTCGTTAATTGAGAAGAGCTGCTGTATTTCCACTGGACCTGAAAAACACAGGGCGTCTGAGGATGGTGGTTCCTCAGACCCTCACTCGGGGCCCTCCTGGGCTAAGAGGAAGCTGATGTTAGGACAATCAGCGTCCTGGCTTCTCAGCTCCTGGGGGCTAGGAACTGGGCTCCGCCGTTCACCTGTTACCTGTTATTATTCACTTCTAATCTTTGGGTGACGAGCTGAGAGCTCAGGAAGTCATCATTGACCTGAGACAGTTTATTTCGGAAATTAAGGTCAGTGAGGTAGAAAAATCCGTTCAATTTTCTCCCTCCAGGCCCACCCCACTCCACTGCCTTTTTAAATTTGAAAAGCAGATTTTGCACTTGTCAGCACACGCAGTCTAGATCTACCTGAGTCTGGTCATTTTCTTCTCTTCCCTGATTCCTTCATAACCACTCAGACTCCACAAGCCAAACAGGTTTGCCCATCATCTCTGGCTCATGCTAGATTGTAGAGACATAATTCACTCCACGGAAGAGCAAACGCATCTGCAGCAGCCTCCTAGTAGTAGTGAGTGTAACTGAGCACTTCCTGGGTGCCAGGGGCTGCACCAAAACTGTGCACTCAGTAGCTCGTGTTAGCCATGCCAGACGCCCATGGGAGGTGGGGGCATACCAGCTCACAGAGGAGCAGACTGGGGCATGCGTGTTTCAGGACCTTGGACAGGGACACGCTGTTGGGAATAGTGGTTTTACGCGTGCCCACTCCAGAACCCAAGCACCTAACCCCCTTCCACCCTAACCATACATGCTCAGGGGAATTTGAACAGGGCACCCCTGGGGCCCTGCAGTCCCACAGCGGCAAGGTGCCAGTATAGAATTGGGCGCCATGTGCTTCGCAGACGGACATCCAAGGCTTCGGCCAAGGCACACTCCCAGCCGGGCAACACTGCTCCCTAGGGCCGGAGGGCTTCCTGGCGAGGAGCTTTCCCGCTGCCCTGAGCATCAGGGCTCATCTCAGGTTCTAGGAGGGTCTGTGTGGTTTCTGTCCAATTGCGACGGGGACCTCACACAAGAAACTGCCAGACCCTGACTCGGGATTTCGGGAAGCTGGGTTATTTAGTTTCCGTGAGCCAACGTACAGTTCAGCCAAAGCATGGTGTCCACCTACGAAGCGCACGCCATGGACAGGGTGAATAGACAGGCCAGGTCAAGGGATAACTAAGACACATCCCTGTCTCTGGGGCCTCAAGGGCACTGGCAGGGATGACACGTGATAGTCATAATGCACACCACTGTGGCTTTTTAACCCATGCCCCGTGCCAGGGGAGAAGGAAGGAGAGACCTGGCTGGCAGGGGGCTGGAGAGGCCTCCTGGAGGAGGTGGCATTTGAGGCAAGACTGGAATGAGACAATGGAACCCAGCCTACTGGGGAGGGGGGGATATTGCCCGTAGAAGCAGGGGGGCCCCCACAGGACTTTAAAGAGTGTCAGGCAGGCAGTGGGGATGGGGTGTGGCATTTGAGGGCCTGGCACCGTGTTGCCACATGGGCTTGGGGAGAACTGGACATCTAAATGCACTAATAACAGAGCCAACATCTAGGGTCTTAAACCAACAAGGACTTTGGAGGTGTCCTCATTCAATTCCTTCCTCACTCTCGAGGCAGGTTTTATTATCTCCACTTCACAGATGGAGAGACTGAGGCCCAGAGGGGCAAGCGGCTTGCTCAAGGCCACGTGAGGAGTGAAAGCTCAGCAGGCACTCTCGGCAGGCCGTGCTCCTTACCTGGGCGTTCTGCCTCGCCGTGATGGACCCCCACCATGGGGAACCAAAGCTGGCTGCAGAACCGCAGAGGCTGGAAGCGGCACGAGCTGCCTCTCACCATGTGTGAATGGCGGCGTGGCCAGGCCAGGCTCTGAGCCCCAGCCCTAGTGTTGGAGATGGAAGCACTTTCAGGACCTAGGCAGGCAGGCCCCTGCCTGCATGACACAAGTCTCCAGGCCAGAACAGCCCCACCATGGCCCGAGGCATGCTCACCGCAGCCCCTCTGTCCCCGGCAGCTGAGTGCCTGAGTGTGCAGAGCCCCAGGCAGAGGAAGAGAAGTCGTAGCAAATTAAAACAATTGAAGTCACATCACTTGTGCCTCTCCGAGGTGAGCCGTAAATGCATAAATACTCGAGCCTGCTATTCCGACTCCCGCTAATATATTTAACCACAGTGTGCGGGCTCTGGAAAGCAGCCGTGAGGAGCAGAGCTGTAAATTGGATTGTAAAAGCCAGGATAGAAAAATGATTGCAGCATTTTTACAATTACCTGGTTTTCCCCGGTCCACAGAGGAGAGAGCTTTCTCTTTGTACTTCTGCAATAAAAAATGCATGCAGGTTAAGTCTGTTTCACGGTTAAGCCATCATCAGCCAGCATTCTCGATTGCTCACCACTCCCCAGTCACAGGGCGCCGTGTTTATCCCTCACACCTGCCCCACCTGCAGGCTCTCCGGGCCTCCCCTCTCGGAGGGGGCAGCTGAGGCCACGCCACATGCCAGGCTAGTGATGGTGCAGCAGGACCCCACCCACCCAGGGCAGCAGACTCCGGAGCTGGCTCCTCCCGAGCTGGAAGTTTTGCTTTTCATTGCAATACTGTTTGGGAAAGGCAAGTAGGTCAATTTTTATTTTTTGAAAGTGCATATTCTTTTCATACCTAAGGGGTCAGAACAGTCGCTGGGCCCCTGAAACTCAAGCATGTGCTCCCTTTGACTGAGTGGCCAGGTCCCCTCTTTGGGTTCACGAGTGTTGCTGTTTCCACCGTCTCCCTGCATGTTACTAAGAATCTCACAAAAGTGAACTTGGATCTGTTGTGCCAAGTACAAGCTGCTTTCTATTTTTTGCTCCTCCACTTAAATTTTCAAAGACCCTAAAATAGCAGTGGCCATTTTTTATCCCATTCTCTTCTGAAATATTCAATTCTTCCTCGGGCAGTTTAACATCGCGCCGCCCGAGGATTAACTTCCCTTTCTGAAGAGAGTCTATTAGCCGAGAGAGGCAGACAATGTATCTCACTGAGTGGCAGGGGTGGGGGCCGGGGCACAGGTGAAGAGGAGCCGGGAGGCCCACGGCTTTGCCATTACGAAGCTGCGGGCCCGTCAGCAAAGCTGGGGCCAGCTCCTTTCATGAAATATGTCCTGATTTTTAAAAAGCAAAGTTTCCCTGCAAAGACTGATTTTAAGGGGATTAATGCTCAGAGAATAATGCATCAGGGACAAAAACTACGACAATCGAACTTAATTGGAAGAGGTGAACTCAACAGTCATGCAGAGCACACGTCCGTTTCTAGATGCAAGTTCTGGAAGGCTCTGTGGGTCTTGAACCAATTGGAGGGTGCGTGTGGCTCCCAAGTCACCAGCGGGAACGGTGACAGGATCACAGGCTGCCTCCGTTTCTCTACTTGCCTGTTTCCTAATGACTGCCGGGAAAGGGGGGCGGGGAAACAAAGCCGGAGAGGGGTGAAAGCTCTGGAGATTTCCGCCTTTGTATTTGAAGGTCCTAATCATGAGCTTCATTTCTCCCTCTTAGATAATTAAGTCGGATGCTGCTGATCTCGGGTGACTGTGCCCAGGTTTTGCTGGAGTCTGTGCCTGGCCTTCATGCCCTGCTCCTCTTGGGCCAGGCCTACAGAGTGTGACGTTGATCCCTGCAGAGGCAGCTTTCTCCAGCGGCCTTCGTCGGGTAGCTGTGTGGGTTTGACCACCTTCCTCCGCGTGTCTTTCTCGTCTCTTCCTGTTCCCGTCAGCAAACTGGACCTCATTTAGTTTGAGGAGTGTGCCGCTTTGCTTGTTTGACCAAAGGGTCAGCGTTCACTCTCAGTGGTAGCAGGAGAAAGGAATGGTTTCTCCCTTAATCCTAATTCACTTGATTTTTGTGTCTGAGTCGTGAAGTTGGAAATGTCTTCACCAGGTCAGTGTGGGAAAATGTAATTCTTTGTTGTTTTTTTTTTTTAATTAAGAAGTGGTCGTCATCTTTTTAAGATTTTATTTATTTACTTTTAAACAGAGGAGAAGGCAGGGGGGAAGAGAGGAAGAGAGGAAGAGATACCTCAGTGTGGGGTTGTCTCTCGTGCACCCCTCACCGGGGACCTGGCCTGCAACCCAGGCGTGCGCCCTGACTGGGGAGGGACCAGCCACCGTTTGGTTTGCAGGCCGGCGCTCAATCACACCAGCCAGGGTGGAAAATGTAATTCTTGGAGATTACCTACTGGGCTGATTTTCCCAAATCCAGATTGGGTAGTGAACTGCTAACCATGGTAAACTATCCTTTTCTTTTTATTCTTGAAAAAGAAAGTGAAAGGGCATCTAGAGACCATAAGAATCCTGTTTTCAGCACATTTCCTTCCCGGAGGCTGGTCCCTGCGAGATGCAAAGTTTTCCACCTTGTCTCGGGTCCCTGAGTTTTAACCCCTCTGGGAGGGCTAAACCCCGGGAGTGCCGATTGTATGGGACTTCCCAGGATGTTTTACCACACATTTCCCACTGTTGGGAAGGCCAACCCTCCGGCTCCCATGTTCTCAACTCTCTACGGCCCCCAGGTTTGCAGTGACCTCAGGGCCAGGCACAGGGGGGAGGGTGTGCAGAACACCCCGGATCTGTAGTATCGTCCAGAGGTTGGGGCGGAGCTCAAACCATGATGTCCATTAGAATTACCAGGGGAGGAGGGGCTTTTAGGAGCCCTCTTCCCTGACTGGCCCCACTCCCATTAAACTGAGTCTCTGGGAGAGGGGCCAGGCCCTGGTACATTCCCAAAGGGCCCACGTGAATTCATCATCAGCTGAGTTTGAGAACCGCGGATCTCAGAAACAGCTTTAGAGAAGGTTTCATTCAGAACCATGCCTGCCTGCATCCTGGTCCCCACTTACTCAGTAGAAGCTCCAGGTTTTCCATCCTTTCCCCATTGGGTTTTTTTGGTGTTTTTTTTTCTTTTTTTGACACATTTCACACTGCAGCTCCACTTTCTCTCCACAACCAGCACAACCTTTAATAGTCGTGTTTCTCACCAAGAAAATGGTTTAGAGCATTAAGCGGTGTGTGGCCTTGTGCTCCGTCCAGTTCAGTCAGTCTGCTGGCCTCGACGCAGTGACAAAGGCTACGCGGTCCTTAGGCAGTTACTTTGTTGTGCTACACCAGGTTTTTGTCTGAAAGCAAGCATGGGTTTTGGCTCTGCTTGGTAAAAAAGAAAAAATTAGAATTTTTTAAAAATCAAGGGTGCTGTGGGGGCCAGAAGAGGCGTGTTACTCTGGAGTTTCTCCCAGCAGTACTTCTCTAGAAAGTTGAGCTCTTCCACGACCAGCGTGTTGGGTCTCTGAACAATGACAGTGGGGCTTAGTAAGTATCTGCCGATTGACAAGGAAGGAGAATAGATGTCAAGTCGGGGCGTCATGTGAGGCAGGGTGGACAAAGGGACACAGTCGTCGTCGCCGCGAGGTCGTCGTCACCTTTTTAACCAGACTGTAACGCGTTATGTCTCATTTCCCACTGTGTGCCTTCTGGGAGGCTGAAACCTCTGGTTCAGCTTCTGACTCGCCCACTGTCTGAACGGGACGTGTTAGGTGTCACATTTCGTTCCTTGTGTCCGGGTTTCATACCGCCCCCCTCAGAGGGCTGCCCTGTGGCTTCAGAGACGCGCAGGAGAGGGCACCCTGGGAAGCCTAAAGCGCTGAGTGACATCGTGTAAAATAAAAACGTGAGGCAGGAAGGTTTGCACGTCCGCCTTGGCCTTCGCGTGCAGAGGGGCCAGGCTGCCCTCAAATAGGCACTTTCGAGCTTCGGTCTCAGAGGAATAGAGTTAAGGGGAATTAAGGGTACAATGGGCAACTTCACCCTAATGGCAAAGCAGGTTTACAGCACCACCTGCCAAAGGCAATAAATACTTAAAACACCGCTATCTGAGAGAGCTATTTTCAACGGATGTGCCACAAGAGGTTTTAAAACATGCACTACCTGCCTATTTAGTCAGGGGCACTGACCACTTTTCCCTTCGATTGTCAAATAAAAAATGTCAACAGCAGCCAATACCATCTGGTGTGAGCGAATCCACATGATACCTACTTTCTTTGTCAGATCCGTAAAAAAAAAGAGAGAGATTTTTTGGGGTGTGGCAGAATTTTAGTAATTAGTTTGTGTGCACCACGAGATGGCAATGCTGAAAATGGCTGATTTAAGAGAATGCTTTAAAAAGGCTTGCACTGTGACAGAAAGGCAAGGGGAATTGGAAAGAGATTCGCAAATGGTAGGTAGATATCATTTATCTAACAATTTTTATAAGTTATTTTAGGAATTTTTAAAAACAAGCCAGACTTGTTTCATATGTAATGTGCATTTTCCACCCTGAGGCTGACCAGTGTCTGTTTGGAGACAAGCTGGCCAGCAGGGCAACCCCACAGCTGGAAAGCAGGACACCCCACGGGCCGGCCGCCCCGTCACCTATGTCTTTCGGCCACAAGACTCCTCCTCGCTGCCTTCCAGCGCAGTAGAACAAAGACACCTGGGTGTTCTCTTGTATATGTATGTGTTCGATTATTCTAGAATAAGCGTCTGTTAGTGTTTTTTAAAAATCATTAAGATGGGGAAGACTCTCCTTTAGAGTGATGGAAGTAGACGTGAATGGAAAACGTAGCCTATTACTCTGCGTATCTCTGCATTGTTTATAAGATACTCATCGCCTCTTCCCGACTTCGTCCCCGTCTCTGGAAATCATCACCATTCACCATGTAGTGTTTTATGTTTTCAAACATTCACCATTTATAACCATGGGCCTTTAAGAACAAAAACCAAAAATGAGACTCATTACATAAGTAGTCATCAGTTTCCACATATTGATCGAGCACCTACAATGGGTGAGGCACACTGTTCAGGTGCTAAGGATGTAACGCCAAAGAATTGGTAAAGTTCCTGATCTCAGAGAGCTTATATTCTAATCTTTAGTAACTTAAAAAAATTTATTTCAGAGTAATTATAGTATCACTTAAAGTCACAGATGGCACAGAGGGGTCCTGTGCATCCTTTACCCAGCCCCCCCCCCCCCACTGTGGTCACATCATATACAACTGTAGTACGTTACCAAAGCCAGCCGTACAAATCCCCTGTGTAGATTTGTGTAGTCGTCACCACAATTGAGGGGAAGAAAGAGCCATCGCCACAAAGATCTGCTCTGTGCTACCCCTTCGTGGTCAACACACACACACACACACACACACACACACACACACACACACACACACTCACACTCTCTCTCTCTCTCTCATACACACACACACACACACACACACACACTCACACTCGCACACTCCCCTTTACCATCTTCACCACCGGCAACCACTCACCTGTCCTCCATCTGTGTAATTTCCTCACCTGGAGGGTGTTACACATGGAATTGTAGTGTGTGGCCTTTTCTCATTGACCGTTTTTGCCCTACGTAGTGCCCTCGTGACCCCTCTAAGTTGTTGCATCGGGAAGTTTGTCTTTCCTCGTTATCGCAGACCCGTATTCCACGGTGTGAGTGTGCCGCCGCCTGCTTAACCATTTACCCGTGGAAGGGTATTTTCGTTGGTTCAATCTGGGGCTGTTACAGGCAAAGCCAGTATGAACAATTATAATAGCTTTTTGGGTAAACACAATTTTCTGTTTTTCTGGGACAACTGCCCAGGAGCACAGGTCGCATAGCAAGTGTGTGCTTATGTTTTGAAGAAACAGCCAAACAGCTTTCCTAAGTGGCTGTCCCATCCACATTCCGACAGGCCAAGTCCAACTTTTCCACGTCCTCTCCAGCACCTTGTGCTGTCACCATTTTTAATTTTATCTGTACTCACAGGTGTGTGGGACATCACCTCGTGGTCGCGGTTTGCACTTCCCTAGTGGGTAGTGCTGTTGAACGTTTTTTCACACCCTTCTTTGCTATCCGCGTACCCTCTTCAACCAGACGTCTGTCTGCTCGTGTCTTTTGCCATTTTCCAGTTGGATTGTTTATTTTACTATTGGGTTTAGAGAGTTCCTTGTACATTTTAGATACTAATCCTTCATGGGATATATGGCTTCCAAATATTTTCTCTCAGCCGGCATAGCAAAGGGCTTTTATTTTGTGAATGTCCAATTATCAACTTTTTTTTTCCCCTTTATGGTGCCATGCCATATCTAAGGACCCTTGGCCTGACCCCAAATCCAAAGATAGTCTCCCTCTTACGTTTCTGTCTAAGTCTACGGTTCTCCATCTAAGTCTGTAATTCATTTTGAGTTATTTTTATATAAGATGTGAGATGTAAGTTGAGGTTTATTTACTTATGCATTTTTTTTTGTCTACTGGTGTCTAGTTCTAGCACCATTTGTTGAAAAGTGTATCCTTCCTCCACTGAATTTCTTTTGCACATTTGTCAAAAATCAGTTGGGCGGTCATGTGGAATTATTTCTGAGTTCTCTCTTCTGTCCTCTGATCTGTGTGTCTCTCCTCCTGCCGCCACCACGCAGCCTTGCCTGCTATGTCTCTGCAATAAGTTTTGAAATTGAGCAGGTTGATTTCTCTTACCTTATTGTTTTTCAAAATCGTTTCAGCAATGCTAGTACTTTTGTCTTCATGTTAAAATTTGTAGGGCAATCTTGTCTATATCTGCAAAATAGAGGGATTTTGTTAAGAATTGTGATAAACTGAGTCTCTGGGCAGAATGGACAGCTCGTTGAGCTTTTAAATCCATGGATATAGACTGTGTGCATTTAGATCTTTCATTTCTCTTGTTAGCATCTTGTGGTTTTCACCATCCAGTTTCTGTAAAGTCTTATTGGATTTACATGTGTTTTTCTCTTTGCTTTTTGAGCAGTTGTAAATGGTACTTTTTTTTAAATTGGGCATTCATGTGCTTGTTGCTAGCATGTAAAAATACAATTGATTTCTCTATCTTTTTTCATTTGTCTAGAATTCAGTGACCTTGCTGAACTTCCTTATGAGTTCTAGTTGTTTTTGTTGTATAGATTTGTCGGAACTTTCCTCATAACCTCATGTCACCTAGAAATATAGACAGTTTTATTGATTTCTTCCTCTTTGTTCTTTATGCCTTTTTATCTTATTCCTCCCTTATCGCACTGGCTAGAACTTTCAGTTCTGTGTTGAACAGGAGTGGCGAAAGCAGACAACCCTGCCTTGGCCCGTTTTATGAGGAAAGCATTCATCACGGACTATAATATTAATGGTACGACAATCTGTAGATGCTTTAATCAAGTTGAGGAAGCCCCCCTCTATTCCTGTTTTTCTGAGTGTTTTTATCATAAACGGGTGTTGGATTTTGTCAAAGGCTTTAATGCATTAGTTGGTATGATCGTGTCATTTTCTTCTTTAGCCTGTTAATTTGGTAGTTTATATTGATTGATATTTGAACATTGAACCGGTGTGTATCCCTAGAATACACCCCAGTTGGTCGTGGCATGTAATTCCTCCTGTATATTTCTGAATATATATGGGGGACAAGGTGGAAAAGGCGGAGGGATTGGGAAATACAGATTGGTGGTTACAAGATGGTCATGGGGATGGGAAGAGCCACGTGGGAAATGCAGTCAGCTGTGATGGCTGCGCGTGGTGCTGCGTGGGTGCTGGAGACATCCGGGCGCGTTCTGTAGGCTTGTGGTTGTCTGGCCGCTGTGCTGTGTGCACCTAAACTAATACAAACTGATGCTGAATGTAAACTGTAATTTAAAAAAAACTAACATTGGCAGATGGGCAGAATTATTCTCTCTGAGCAAACTGTATCTCTCTTGCATAGACCACAGAATAAATTGTGAAATGTTAAAAAAAAACAAAACCCTGTTTCTTTGGTAAAATTCTCCTAGGAAACTATGTGGGCCAGGAGATTTCTGTTTTGGGGAGATTTTAAATTACAAATTCAATTTCCTTAATACTTAGAGGGCTAGTCAAGTTACCTATTTCTTGTTGGGGGAGTTTGAGGTAGTTTGTGTTTTTGGAGGAACCAGTCCATTTCATCTAAGTTGTCAAATTTATGTGTATAGAATTGTTCGCAGAAGTCCCTTATTATCCTCTTGATGTCTTTGGGGTATGAGTGCTACTCCCTGTTTTAATTCAGAATATTGGTAATTTGTGTATTCTTTCTTTGTTTGCTTTGTCAGTCTTGCTAGAGATTTGTTGATATTCATGATCTTTTTCAAGGAATCAGATTTTTGTTTCCCATTTCTTTTATTCTGTTTTCGAATTCACTGGTTTCTGCCCTTTATTATATCCTTCTTCCTATCTGATAATGTCTTGTTAAGGAGTTTTGCATCTGCTTTTATGATAATCTGTAATTTTGTTTTTTATACAGTGCCTGTCTGGTTTTGATATTAGGATAATATTGGCTTTATAAGGTAAGATGAAAAGTGTTTATTTTGGGTTTATTTTGCTCGCCTTTCAGTAGGTTCTTCAGGTAGGAGTTCGATGATGATTATTTGGACTTTTCCTCCTTCCTAAAATAAGCACTTGGTGTGCTCTATCTCCCGCTTAGCACTGCTGTAGCTGCGTCTCCCAGATTTCGATATGTTGGATTTTCATTTTAATTCAGTTTAATATAGTTTATTTCCCCTGAGGCTTCCTGTTTCAGCCATCAATCACTTAGAAATCTTTTGCTTAGTTTCCAGGTGTTTGGAGAATTTTCAGTTATTTTTCTGATTTCTAGTTCAGTTCCATTATGGTCAGAGACATACGCTGTATGGTTTTGATTTTTTTTTAGTTTGTTGAAGTTTGGCTCTACATAGTCATTCTTTGTATATGTTCTATGGGCATTTGAAAAGAATGTGTATGCTGCTATCATCGGGTGGAATGTTCTATAAATGTTGATTAGATCTTGTTGGTTCTCTACATCCTCGCTGATTTTCTGTCTACTTTTTCTAACGCCTTTTGAGAGAGGGATGTTGAAGTCTCCAACCGGAATTGTGGATTTCTGTTTCTCCTTCCGGTCCCGTCCGTGCTTGGCTCTCCTGTTTGCATCTCTGTGGTTTGGTGCGTGCACGTTCCGGACTTGCTGTGTTTTCCTCGTGGGCTGACCCTTGTATCATTATGGAATACCATCTCTGTCTCTGGTAATTTTCTTTGCGACGAAGCCTACCTTATCTGATATCCGTGTAGACACTCCTGCTAGCTTCTGATTAATGATTGCATGACACATCTTTTTCTGTCCTTTCACTTTAATGTATCTTTGTCATATTCGAAATGAGTTTCCTGTAGCCAGCAGATAGTTGGGTCATGTTTTTTACCCTCTCAGTCTCCGACTTTGAGTTGGGGTGGTAGATCATGTCCACTTAGTATAATTATTGATATATTAGCACATAAGTCGGCCATTTTATTTTTCTTTTCTGTTTGTACTTTTTTTTTTTTCATTTCTCTGTTTTCTTTTTCCTGTCTTCTGTGGGTTACCTGAACATTTTTAGAATTCCATTTTGATTTATCTGTGGTGGTTTTGAGTGTGTCTCTTTGCATATATTTTAGTGGTTTGTCTAGGTATCACTTTGTACGTGCGTACCTATGTGAATGTATGTGCATATGTACATGAATATATGTCTGTGACTTAGCACAGTCTTTTGGTATCAACATTTTACCAGTTTGAGTGAAGTTTAAAAAGCTTACTTCCCTTTACACCCCTTTACCCTCTCCTGCTTATAATTGCCTTAAATATTTCTTCACCTACAGTTAGAACCACATCAGACAGTGTTATAATTTTGTTTCAGCTGTCAAATATAATTTACAAATTCAAAAGGAGAGGGACAATATATTGTATTTACCCATATTCTTATTTTTTTCCATTTTTCTTCCTCCTGATGTTCTGAGGCTCCTTCTTTTTTCATTTCTTTTATCAACGTTTTTTTCTGAGCTTGGCTTACGAAGAATTTTTCTTAGGAAGAGATGTGCAGTTTTGTTAAATGCTTTTACTGTATTTATCAAGATAACCATGTGGTTTTTCTCCTGAATTATTAATGAGTTGAATCATAGTAATAGATTTTTCTAATGCATTCATAGGATAAACTTCCTAGGTCATGGTGTGTTATTCATTTAAGACACTCCTATGTTTGACTCATCATATGTAGCAGTTTTGCTTTTGTGTGTATTAATAAGATTATGCTCCTAACCCCTGCTGCTGAGCACCAAACAGTGATGCTTATGTTCCCCATGCTGCCCTGGACCACTCCCTGTGATCTCCTAAATTAATACTAGATGTCCTGCTAAATATTGCATTTCTTCCTTTTAAATGTTCTGCTGGGCTTGGGTAGGTGTTTTAAGTGGTTGAACTCTGGTTTGTACTTCTGTGTTTGCCCCATCCTGTCCGTGCTGGTACCGAGGCTGTACTAGCTGTGCAGCACAATTGACAAGCTTTCCATATTTTCTATGCTCTGTACCAGTCTGGCACACAGATTAATGTGTTCTTTAAATTTTAACGGTGGTTACAAGGAAAAAAGAAAAAAAATGTAGCGATTAGTAAAGCCATCTGGACCTGGGACCGGTTGCTGGGGCCGGTTGAGGGGGTTGGGGGTGGGGGGAGCTGTGACGATCTTTTCAGTTTTCTTTTCCTGTAATTACTGGTCTTTTCAGGGTTTTCGCCCCTCATTGACTCATTTTAGTAGTAGTTTATATGTTCCTAGCAAATCGTTTTACTTCCATATTCAGATATTTTTTTCAAATTTTTTAGAATTTGGACATATCTCTAATAATTTTGAAATCAAATCCAGATATTTATTTAGTTGTCTTTATCACTCCCAATTTTATTTATCTTTTTTTTTTTATCAGGTTGTTCTCTTTTACTGGCTTTTAAACATCTTTTGCTTATAATGTTCAAACCAACTTGTTTTTCTATGTCATCAGTTCCTGTTATCTTTATTGCTATCTTTTCTTCTCCTTTGTTTCCCTCTTTTAAAAAAATTTCCGGAGATCACTGGTTAGTGCATTTTCAGTCTTTGTCTTCCACATGCATGTCCCAGGGGGTCCCTCTTTGATGCGCCCTGTAGATTTTGAGCTGAGTTCTCTGGTCGCCATCCGTTGCTCTGCTGTCTCTAACTTCAGCTTTGGTTTCCTTTATAAACTACCCTTGGGTTAGAGGTCCGAGCAGCCTGCAGCATTTATCTTTTGAGGGTTTTACTGGGAGCCACATACGTGGTCAGGTTTTTTAAGTGTTACACAAAAACTTAAACATTATGTTTTCTGATAGCTGAAAACTGAATTTAAATACAAAATTCATCTAGCTTGATGATTGTATATTCAAATCATCTATAATCCTTACCTATTTTTTTATCTAGTTGATCTGCCAATTTCTGAGAAAGACATACTAAAGTTTCCCACTATGATCATGGATTTAATATTGGGTTGGCCAAAAAGTTCGCTTGGCTTCTTTCTTGTAAGATGGCTCTAGTAGTGCTAAGTTGTCTTTAGCTTTATTCAAAACAGTTTTGTTAGTGCATCAAAAAAACTAGTCAACAAAATTGGTGAAATTTTGTGTAGCCATTTTAATATTGAAGATGGAAGAAAACATGCAACGTTTTCAGCACACTGTGCTTTATTATTTCTGCTTATTTACTACGCTTTATCTTGCGGAAACTCAAAGATTTATGAGGTGTATGGAGAAGGTGCTGTGCTGACAGAACATGTCAAAAGTGGTTTGTGAAGTTTCCTGCTGGAGGTTTCTCCCTGGATGATGCTCCACAGTCCGGTAGGTGATTTGAAGTTGATAGCGATCAAATCGAGACGTTGAGAACAATCAGCATTACACTGTGCGGGAGAGAGCCAACATACTCAAAATATCCAAATCAATAAAGTTATTGGTGAAAATGAAAAATGTCTTGTATGGAAAAAACTAAACAGACTTTTTGGCTAGCCCAATTGTTTCTGCTTGCATCTCTAACCCGTGTTACGTAGGTCCATGCTATGTTGTTCAGTGAAAAGGTATGTGATTATCATCTTCTAGATTGTATCTTTAATTCATAAAAAATACTCTTGCCTTTGGCATTGAATTCTACTTCTGTCTGTTCTTAATACTGCACTTTTGCTTCCTTTTTGAAAACACTTATTAGATTTATCTCTAATCATTTATTTTGTGTCATTTTAAGTCTTTTTGTAAATGTATAGCTCAGTTCTACACATTTCCCATCTGAAGGTTTATTTTTTAATAGGGGAATTAAACTGTTGGTATTTATTATAAATATTGATATGTTTGGACTTATCCCTGTCATTTATTTTCATTTTCTACTTCACACGTTCCTCCTTGTTTCTCTCCCTGACTCACTTTCCTTTATTGCTGTCCTTGTAATGTTTTTCTTCCTTTCCTTTGCTGCTTTGGAAGCTCTACATCTGATCCTTCCTTAGTTGCTAAAGCTGAGCATTGCATTCTCATCACTGATGGGGAAATATAATTTTCACCAGAATTTGTCACCTGCCTTCCCCACAAGAAAACTTGCTCTCTGGCAGCTTGGTTCTCTCCGTAGCCTATTCTCATTTCCTATATCGCTGTAGTATCCCTTTGAATTTGTGTGTGTGTGTGTGTGTGTGTGTGTGTGTGTGAGAGAGAGAGAGAGAGAGAGAGAGAAAGAGAGAGAGAGAGAGAGAGAGAGAGTTCTGTTTGCTGCATGGGAATCCAGTTCAGGTTATTTTCCTTTCTTGATTGTGCAAATGATTTTCCTCAAAGTCTCATCATTCTTTCATGTCCACATACAAAGTGCAGACGTGTGTGGATTGGACTTGGTGGCTGCCCTGTGCCCCGTCAACAAGCATAGGCCTTGGTTCCCATTGCAGCCGTTCTCCTGAATGGCTGGGAACCTGGCCAGTTAGTGGGTGGCCTGACAGCAGATTTCTGTTCAGGGCTTCTGGGAGGAGAGCAGCCAGGCCAGCCAAGGACCCTCCGGGGCCCCTCTCAGGGGAAGCTTTACCCTGAGGTAGAGCAGTCTCCCCGCGCTCCCTTCCGGGAAGAGCTGCGTTTTTCTCCTCTCCTTATCCCGACTCCATCTGCCAGGGCACCCTGTGCTCTCCTCCGACTAATGTTCTTTAAGAATGACTTTCACAGCACACGCATCCAGCCTTCTACCTGCTGCGGGGAGGGTCCAGGTGGGACTCATTTCCCTCCCTCATGCCCCATCGTCTGCCCTCTCTACAAATTTGGGGGTTTTCTAGTACCCCCCTGGCAAGACTCTCTGACCTCTGCCAAGCCCCCTGCCGGGCTAGCTTGGGGTAGCAGCTTTCCCTGTTCTAGTTTTCCGTCAAGCTGCCCCACCTGCTCTCTGTCTTCCAGAAACCCATCAGTACAGCTGGGGCACTGATGGTGCTCTTCCGATGCTATGGAGATGCCCTCCTTTCTTGGTGAGGGGAAGACAACATGTGCTCGGTTTGCCGTCTTGAACCAGAAGTCTGGAAGAGGGCTTAGGGTGCCCCAAACAGATAGCTTTGGAGGGGAGGAAAACAAATCACCAAAATACCTTTCTATAAATAAATCCAAAAGAGGCATCCCTTTTCCTGTGCATAAAAGCCAAACGTAAGAGCACGAAGAGTGTCATCAACAGCCGGAAGGAAGCAGGACGCACTGCCGCCTGCCGAGGCTGCTGTCGGGCCGTGTGGTAAGGCCACGCTGGTCAGGGACAGAGCTGCCTCTATTCAAGTGTAACTATTAGCAAATGAAATTAACTGCTTCAGTTGCCTGGTAACTAATTCAATCTGAGAATGAAGCAAAAATAGAATACATAAATTTAGAAATTTTAGGCCACTTGCCAAACAAAATATTCTAGCTTTTGATCATCTGCCATCTGGATGGAAGGGTGTGATGGTGTGGAGTGGGCACCATTTGTGCCGGCACTGCTGGCCGAGAGGGACGCCCCTGAGGACCCAGCGTGATGAGGGGTCAGCAGGCTCCCCAAGGACCTCTATCCACGCCGGCCCCCAAAATCACCAGCTAGAGGCAGGAGCGGGAAGGTGCTCTGATCAACTACTAGGAATTTATTTTTCTGACTTAATTAAAAAGCCACAGGGCATGTTATAATTTAAGCCACATTACATTGTTAAAAGTATAAACCCTCTGTTTTACCCATTTTTCGTATAAAATAAAAATATTTTCCCCTCCCCTTTTTAGTGAGATTCAGAAAATTACAGATCAGTTTAAAATGATGTAGTACATGAATTACTGGGATCATATAATATTGGAGTTTAAAGAAATACCATGGTAAATTGACATGAATGTCATGTCAGTTACTTCAAATATTACTTTCTCTACCTCCTGTGAAAAAATGAGGGAAAAACTCAATCGCATGTATTTACAGATGATATATTTCAAAATAGAAAGTAAAAAAAGAAAGTTGAAAATTATTCCCCCATAATAAAAATAATTTATAACCTAAAAAAGATTTGTAGGAGTAGTACGGTGAGTTCTCAGATTAATTGCTTTATCTCACCTCTTCCTTTCATACACAGACATATATGTACAATACGTACATCCATATACTCGTGTACCTACGTACACACATTTTCTGCTCAGCCGCTGGAGAATTAAACTTTAAATATTTTGGCTCGTATTTCCAGAAAACATAACCAAAGGCAATGATCCATTCAGGAGCTTTAACATTGATATAACATTCCTAAATCGATACAGCTGTGTTAGTACTGTGTCAACTGTGGAGACAGTGTCACGATCCATGCTCAAATGTTGCCGTTTGTCCCGATGATACCCTTCGAGGTGGTTTCTTCTTCCCTTGGTCAAGCGTCCATCTAGCAGTGTTCGTCGCATCTGCATATGTCTCTCTGATCTTCTGTCATGTGAATCAGTTCCACGGCCTCTCTCATCTTTCATGACATTTATACTTTCCAGGGAACAAGCGAATGTTGCCTCATGATTAGATGAAGACACATTTTTCAGTCATTAATTACAATATTCTTTGGAGTAACCTGAGTCCTTAAGAGGATAGTCCAGCAAAAGACCGCTAGCAAACCTCAGAGCCCTGCCACCCCAAAGTGTGTCTGGGGCAGGCCTGGCCCCAGTACCACGTGCCCGGGGCTGCTCAGCACAGAGCAGTCATTTTCTCGGGAAGTATGCAGTCACTCATTCCGAAGTAGGAGAGCACCCCTTTCAGCCTGAAACCCATTTTCCCCCTCCCGTCTCCCCTCTGTGAGTGTTTTAGAGACGTAAAAGTTCATAAAAGGCCACATACACTAGCAAAAATACGTAGGCTATCTAAATATAATTAGCTTAGAACAATTTTCATGGGGGGGAGTGTGTGTGTGTCAGAGTTTATGTTCACATGTGGCTGTATCTGGGAGCGGAAATATTCAACGAGCTCTTTCTTGTCCTCGGAACTGGGTGTGTACGTTTTCCAGGGCCTGAGTCCATCACAGTTCCATCAGCCTCTGTGTGAGCTGCTGACGGTCCAACTTCATTCCTTCCTGCAGCTCTTTCCTTCTGCTCGTCCCCTTCTGGTTTTTCCATGGTAACTTCTGGCCTTGAAAATGCAGACCAGAAACAACAGAGCAGTCATCCACAGGCTGTGACGCCAGGGTCTCGGGCTTTTAACCGTGGTACTTAGTGCATCCTTCTGGTTTATAGCCCTTAGCCCCGAGTCTGAGCTTAGCTTCTCACCTGCTCTCCATCATCCACGGGAATCTCCCGAATTGCTTCCGCACTCTGCTGCTCTGTGCAAAGCCCAGGGGTATTGCAGAGATCAGCCAGAGAGCAGGCAGCTCTGTGGAACCAAGATGTTGTCTCGTTCGTTCATTCAATAAGCCTGTATTGAGCATCTCCTATATGCCAGGCACTCTTCTTGAGGCTAGAGACACAGAGGTGAACAGGTCAGACCAGACTCCCCCCCGCTGCTCACAGAGCTTGTGTCCAGTGGACAGTCAAGTGATGTGCCCGTAAATAAAGCCAGAAAAACCCAGTTCCAGGTGACTGTAAGTGTTGTGATGGGAATCAAGGAGGCTAAGTGGAAGGCAGTTGGACATGGTTAGGGCACTCACCCTGGCTCCCCCACCTGCCGCCCCAGCTGGTGGCCATTGACGGTGAGCTTTGCCCGGGTGCTTCTGGGCCAAGGCTGCCTGCCTGCGCTGTCTTTTCCGTTGGTCTGGATCCAGGGTGCAGAGGTGGGGAGATGGGAGCAGGGCCCCGGGAGCTCCTTCCCGATGATCTGTCAGAGACGCTAAGTCGTGTGGGGTTTCTTGGAGACAAAGCAGGGTTGTGTACATCGGACAAGCAGAACCTGGGGTCGGGGAGCTGAAGAAGAGTCCGTGTGATAATCTGAGAAATCACTTCCTACAGAACATGCACAAACTTTTAGTCTGTTCAGGGGGAAGCTGATACAGCATTAGCATGTGTTTAACCTAACTTTTACATGAAAAACGTCAGAAGTACGTACAACAGATTTAGAAATGATATCATCTTGCTTGTGCTTTCTGGATATGATGGGACTACACCGCGTAGTTAACTCAAATGATTGTAAGTACAGACTTCTGTAACTTCTGTAATTACATTCCTTTCACATTTGCCCCTAGAAATCAGGCCACATGCGAGTCTCTTATACTCTCTTTCTCTCAGTTCACAGTACCAGACTGAACGTATGACTTGAAACAGGGTAGGTGTTATTTTTTTCACATCTTTTCAAAAGGTCATGTCTTGGGGATACTAAGGGGTGAACTTTGGGGGGTGCATGAAGGTGGCCCAGGGCTCAACTGGTGACGAGCCTCCCAGACATCACAGTGAACCCCCTCCTCGGGGTCGGCCTGAGATAGCTGTGTTGTGACTCTGGTTGTGAGCAGTGTTACATTGTGGGTCACGGAAAAGCACGCACACGCCCTCCAGAAAACGTATATGCTTTCACCAAGACTCCACCTAAGACATTCACTCGGAGGGCGAGGAAGCCAGGTGGGTCTGTTGAGGCAGAACCTCTGCAGCCAGCCAGGCCACCAGCCCTCAGCTGTCCCTGAGGCAGGGCTTCCCCATCACTCTGAGGCAGGTTTTTGTGGTCCCTCCCCAACATAACCTCAGGATGCCGGGGGGCTGCATGGGCAGCCCTGGCCAGATGCCCCCAGGATCACCGTGTGAAGGGGTGGGAGCACCCCTCCGGGGAGTGCTGGCCAGACTGCAATGCCTACACCTGCCTGGGGAGGATACAAAGCACCTCTCTTTTTCCCTTTCCTCTGCTCAGCTCACTCCCCAAATCATGGAAATGGCAAAGGCCCAAAGAAAGGGCTGAAATGGACAGCTGGTTTGTATCTTCAGTCGAGGTGGGGGACAACAGAGGCCTCCCCAGAGAGACCGTGGCCCCTATGACCCTCACCAAGTTCAACAGAGCAAGGCCAGATGGCCAAACTGCCTACCTTCAGGGGCTGGTGACACTTCAAAGCCTTGGAATAGACAGTTCACCAAGAAGCAGATCTCCTGAGTGGGCCCAGCTCACAGATCTTAGCACGGTACAGTGCAGGAACGCACGGGGCTTCTCGGCCCCGCCCACACTCAGCGCCCGTGTGCAGCCGCAGGGCCTCAGCAAAGGAGGCCCCCAACGGGCAGAGCTCACATGTCCCTGGGAGTCCCTGCTGACCTGTAAGAGCTCCCCCACCATTCTCCTTCTCCTGGACCCCTGTTCCTGAACTTGGCCAGCTGCCACATAGAAAGTGTGCCCCACACACGTTGTGCCTACCTGCTCTTTGGAGCAGCCTCTTGAACCAGAGGCAGACTGAAAGAAGGAGGCAAAAAGCAATCTTGATCTGTGAGCTCCTGTAGTCACTTTTATTTTTTGATACAATGTCAAAGTAACCTGGAAGATGAAAGGGTAAGCTTGAGAATCCAAAGTGGGGAAAAGCATGGTGGCAAGGGCCATATGTACAGGATTGCCCTGGGAGACTGTCGGGGTTCAGCGGGAGAATCAGTGTCCCCTGCTAATTATGTGCATTCATTAACGTGGCATCCATCCTTTGTCAGAGGCCTTTGGTAGCGGTCTCTCTCCAGTGAAGCACACAGCTCACGTGGCCCACACTTGGTGGCCACCGCCTACCTCTGCGAGGGAGATCCCGCCAATAACACCTTGTTAAAGGCAGAGCTTGTTGGGTTCTTATTGTTTCGGGGTTTTTTTTTAAATCTCAGATGCTGATGCAGAGGCCCAAAATGTTTGTTAAAATTTTACAGACACTGCTAACAAAGGCTCCACTCAGGAAGGAAAATGAAACGTTACCCACTTCATGGATGAGGCTGGTGGGGCAGGGGCTGCAGAGGATTGGGAAGGAGAGGGGAAGTGTCATTTTGTTTCTTTAGGAAAGAAAAATATGGGCAAGCCATAAACATAGCCCCGTTCCCAAGCCGGTAATTCTTACCCTTAATGTGTTTTGTCAGGCGAGTCTTCAATACAGATTAAAATGAAATGCCAAGTAATTCCCACCTCTCAGCCGCTCGTGTCTGTGAACAATGGAGAGTGTTTTGATGAATGTCATTTAATGGCACTTGCATGCTTGTAGACTCAGTCCTAGCAGCAAAGACTAAGGAGAGGGGGACGGTGGGGCAGGGGGGTGGGGGTGGTATCTGTGAGTGAAGAGGAGGGAGTGGGAGGGCAGATCAGTCCATAATAACCCCAGTGGAAAGCCAACCAACAACAAAACCAGGATGGCAAGATAAGATGACCCTAGGTTGTTAATTAGGCTGAAAGCATAAAACATGATCTGTGAGGGCTGAGTCCACTGGGAGGATTTCTTTGCATTTCGGATGCTTTGTCAGGTGGATTCTATTTCCACGGAAGGAAAGGGGGCAGCTGGGTGGCTGGGATGTTCACAGCAAGTAGGGACGGTGCAGTCTGCCCCTCCCGCCCCTCTTCCGTTCTGAGAGAAAGCCCACGCTGTGAACCCCACGTGACCTCAGCCCCCACATCACCGCCTTTGCAACTTCGAATTCCAGACTCCCCGGGTGGGGTCACGGAGAAGTAGGATGAAAATGCGAGTGCCCACAGAATTCTGTCGCCCAGGGATTTAAACCCTCAGCTTCTCGTGGCTGGCACGTGCCGTGTCCTCATTCGCTCACCCTGTTCTTAAGCTTGGCTGGGAGCATGTGGTTTTCACTTGTTCTCTTATTGTTTAAAGGAGCTTTTACTGGAAGTGGCTGGCTAATTTTACAGTAGAGTGGGCGACAGCGAACACTTCTGTGCTGCAGTCTTGTGCAGGAAGTCTCCACGGTTCAAGTCTAGTCAGTTCAGTTGGTCTTCCCTTCAGGGTAGCAACGACCAGACCCGCCTGTTACCTTGACTTTGGTGCTTACGTGTTTCCTTTGTGATTTTTTATCACGAGTGCCCAGACTTTGTCGTGTCCAACCCAGTGTTCTCAGAGGTTGAATCAGACAGAAATACTGCAGGAATGCCTCGGACATGGGAAAAGTCTCTTCCTGTGACTAGAATGAGAGTGTCAAGGGCAAAAAGAAGAAAACTGAGGCGTATCAAGCTCAGCTGTCCTCACTGTTAGTGAACAGCATCTGCGCCCATGTGCATCTGGTTTCAGCCCCACAGGGACCCTCTGAGGGGGGTACCATCCCCGTTTTACCATGAGGAGCCTGAGCTCATGTGCCTTTCCCAAGACCCGCAGAGTCAGGAATCAACGGTAGGGTCTTTCTAAGCCCACATCCCAGCTCTCAGCGAAGCCTCATCTTTCTAACTCAGGAATTTAGCTTACTTGCTACAACGTGCTTGGGAAAAGAAGTAGTTCTCATCACAGGGTACCCTGGTGTTTAACATTTTTTGACTTTGCACACTTTGGGTCAGTGATCGGCCTCAAAGCCCCAGCCATGGCTTCTGCGAGCTGAGTCTAGCCAGCGGAGGGAGGCTTCGCGTTTCAGAAGCAGCGTAGCTGTTTGCAATCTTATGTAATCTGAAACGTCCATTTTGCTGCCGGTTCCAGGTGTTTTAAAACTAACGTGTAAGGAGGTGCTTCTAAGGCAGGAGTAACATGGAACGGCTTGGGCTGGCCTCCCCGCTGCGTCCAGGGAACCTGGAAGAGCAACAACGAGCAGGCAGCCTGCCTACCTGTGAGGAAAGGAGGTGTGAGGCTTCCTGATGACACCTGGGGGCTGGAGGACCTTGGCCAGAGCCCACGTCATGTCCCCATGGCTGACCTAGAAGGCCACTCTCCATCCTCACTGCCCCCTGTGACCCAGAGGCAGCTTTATCTCCTCTTTGGGGAAAAGCCAAACCAACCTCCCTGTCTTGACATCTCTCCCACTGGGGGCACATAGGTGAGGCCGAGTCTCCATTTCCTCAGCCGTAAAGGGGGCAGTGATACCCGCCTCCCCGTGGGGCTTGGAGAGAAGGTGTAGGGGTCACCTGCATCGCCTGCACAGTCAGGCTTGGTGAAAGGTGGTTCCTGCCACAGAGGCATTCCAGAAGCTGCCAGCTCGTCCAGACATCTCTGTCCCTTCTCAGCAGGCCCGGTTCACAACCTGTCTTTGATAACAATTCGCGATCTTGCGGCATTTGGAGGGAGTGTAAAGGTGGGGGCCCACAGTACAGGGCAGGTGACCACACCCCTGCCTGCAGCGAAGAAAAGCAGCACTGTCTGACTCCAGGGCGTGGCCTTGGGCTCGTTCCACTGGGACCCCTTCAGGACCAGGATGCTTCTATTTCAAAATCAAAGTTAAATCTCTGGCAAAACCCCACAATAGAGCTAAGCATCTCTGTCAGCAGTTTTTTGCTTCCCAAAGAATTGTTTCCCCCCGGTGGAATCACTGGCCATAACTAGGGGAGCCGAGATTGGGGAGCCCAGAAGCCCTGCCTCAGCCCAGACTCCGCCCCCTGGGCGCACAGGGTGGCAGCCAGTCCTCAGGGCACAGAGTAGGGAGAGGCTAGGAAGGGCATTTCTCCCAAAGGATTGGAATGTTCTGCTAACCTGTGAATGTGTTGGTGAAAACCTGAGGGATGCATGTAAGAGTGGACTCTAAGGATACTCGCTGACGAGGACAAAAGACATTCTTAATTTAACAGGTTAGCTCGAGCAGCTGGAAGGGACTCCAAGAGATTGCTTTGCTGGTTGGCTGGAAGTTGGGCTCAATGATTCTACATTCATTAGGTTCTAGGATTTCCCTGGCCTGATGGAGAAGGAAGAAATCAAAGGCTTAGGAAGGCTGGGATGCTGGAGTGAACTTATCACATACGCCCTGCACACCCATTTCCTCACCGTGTCTCCAGAGCAGGCGTAGAGAACACTCCTTGCTAAGGCCCTGAGATGTGTGTTAGGGAGGGGCCCCAGCCGTGAAGATGGGCTCTCAGATTTCAGTGGGGAGGGTGGGCTCACTGCAGGGCAGAGCCCAGGGACAAGGTGGGGACAGCTACCTACTGGGCACCACACGTTTCCTCAGTCCTACTGTGCGGCTCTCCTGCCAGCGCGAGTTGTGCCGTGCTTCCTTGCCTCCACTCTGCGTGCCTAACCACTGTGTAGTCTGCCTCGGCTGTGAATCAACACTCCTCTACTTGGATCTTTTTCACTTTTCTTCCTGATCTCTGATATTAGAGAAAATCACTTCGAAGAGCATGATGGGTTCTACCAACACGCCACCCCTTGGCAAAATGAAGTCTGAGCCCAGAGATGCTATTTAGAAGGAAGGTTCCGAGTGTGTAGCACTCCTCCAGGTCTCCCCAAGACAGAGCCAGACGTAGGGACCCCCCACTGGGGTGTTAGGGGCACCTACTGGTGAGCCACCAAGCATGACAGTGATGGCTGCAGGTGTGTATTAAGCCCAAGGATTACCTCTTGTATTCCCAGTAATGCCAAGGAGGATAAGTGTCCCCATTTTGTCCCCATTTTACGGATGAGGAAACTGACAGCTAATCATTGGCAGTCTGTCTCACTGACCTTTACCCTTCCACCCCAGGTACCCGGTTGTCTCTGCGGGAGTCCTCTCAGACCTTCTTCACACAGAACTTCCTGCCAGCTCACTCTGATGAGTACCACATGCTCAGATACGCAGAAGCAGCCACGAGCGGTGAGCAGTGTTTTACAGTTGCATGTGCTTGGCAGGGGGTGGGGAGGACATTTCGCAAGTGGCAAAGCCCTACATGGACACATTGTCTTGGCCACTGATGACAACCCACTTCCCTGTTCTGTGAGATGCAGCTGAAGGTTGGGAGAGACGGGTGAGTGGCCCAGGGTCACACAGGGCTGAGTCTCTCCTACCTGACTCCAGGGCTCCCCAAGAAGCAGCCAGGTTGTGATCTCGCGTGCTTCCATAAGCCGCGCTCGTCCTGTTGACAGGGGGCTCGATCTGAAAAAGGCAGTACAGGTGGGGTTTGGAAATGTCTTTGGGCACCCCGGGCACTGCCGTGACGAACCCTCCCTCCAGGCCCTCCTGGATTGCAGCCTGCTCACCTGAACTTCCCGCCCACTCACCTGAATGAACGCTGTGGGCCAGCTGCCTCGTCCTCTATCACCTCTTCCTCGCTCTGCTGGTCTGAACCCATTACAGGAGTAAAGAAAATGAAAAGTGTTAACTATGAAACAAACATTTGAAACGTTAAAGACCTTTACAAAATATATAAGGCCCCTGCCAACCTGTGACCTATAAAGGTTAATAGGCTGCCCCCAGGAAAGTTTGCTTTAAGCCCCAGTGCCTCAGTTTCCCCTATCTGCAAAATGGTGACGAACCTTACCCCATCTGCTCACATCCCATTTTAGTGCCTGTCAGGAACAAGGGGACAGGACTCAGGTGTATCCTCAGCTGAGAAGACAAGCTTGGCAAAGGGTCTTCTCCTTTTACCCCTTTCCCTTCAGCTTCCCCCAAAAGTCCCCCCTTAACCTGAGCCCCCTGGGTCGGGAGTGAGGGGACAAAGTAACGCCGTCAGCTCGGTACTTTGTCCTACCCGTTTTCTTCTCTCTAAGGCTGTGGAATGGGGGTAGGGAGAGAGGGTGAGAGCGCCCAGCCCTAGGACAGGAAACTCCCCATCCTGTAGCACCTGTGCTCAAGGCCCAGCAAAGCATGTCACTAGGAGCACTGTGCCGAACGAGAGCTAAGAGGCACTTAAGGGGGCTGTGACAGTGTTAGCTGGGCCCTGTCACTTTGTCTTTAAAAAATACACATGTGCAAGAGAGAATCCAGTGGTGAGCCTAGGCTGGCGGAATTCCCCACCCCACCTGCCCACCCTCCCCCACCCAAAAGATTTTCAGCCCAGAGTTAAGAGAGCAGGTCACTGATAAGGTGGACTTTCTTTGGGTCAGAAATTCACCTGAATCCCAAGGTTGCCTTTGCTGAGTCTGAAGTTAGAGTAACTATGAGTGTGACTGTTTTCTGGAAATTTCTTGCAGAATGAAGAATGAGGCTGGACGTCAGGGATGGAGAGGCTCAGCAGGACCCACAGGTCAGTGGGTTTTTTCTGTGCAACGTGACGGGGTTCTGAGTGGGCTACAGCCACAGGCCGGGCACGCGACGTGTGGTTTTGAGACCCGGGGTGGTGGTACTGCCATTTTTGCAGTAAGGAAACTGAGGCATAGAGTGAGCTGCAGCAGGTGGACAGGACTGCGAGGTCAGATGGGTGTGAGCCCTGGGGGTGGAGCTTGTCTGCACATCCATGCTGATTTCTGCCCTCCCGTGGCATCTATGTCTACCTGGGGAAGGTGTCCTTGACCTTTTCTGTTATGGACCTCCTCTCACCATTTAAATACATTAAAACAGCCCTGGCTGGTGTGGCTCAGTGGATTGAGTGCCGACCTGCAAACCAAAGGGTTGCCAGTTGGATTCCCAGTCAGGGCACATGCCTGGGTTGCAGGCCAGGTCCCCAGTGCGGGGCACCCAAGAGGCAACCACACATTGATGTTTCTCTTCCTCTCTTTCTCCTTCCCTTCCCCTCTGAAAATAAATAAAATATTTTTTAAAAATACATTAAAACACCTAGGGCTTTAAAAGTGCTTTACCAAAGCAAGTCTTCAGGGTATTTGTCTAAGTATTCCTCATTCAATTTTTCCAATAACTAACTACAGAAAGAACTGTTCTTAGTGTTTTCAAGGTAGCTGCTAGACCCCTGAATTCTACCCTCTGCTGTGGGCCGTCCCACCATCCTGTCCCTCCACCCACACTGCTGAAGACCCCCTGCCCCAGGCACGCAGCCCCCAGGACTCAGGTGCTCTGAGGTGTACACAGAGCCAGGGGAATTCACTTGCTCCAGCTGGCCTGGGCTTCCTGGCAGGTAAACAGAAAGTGGGAGGGGGGTGCTCGAGCTGCCCCACAATGACGAGACATAAAAGTCATGTCAGCTGTGGGCCTACATCTAGAGTCTGGGGAGAGGACCCTCCTTGAGATGACTGGTTCATAACCACAGAAAGGTTCAGCTTGTGATCTGTCTCAATCACGGCTGGGCAATAGACCATGACCGTGAAACCGCAGCCGGTCGTGGCAGGAGTGTCAACCCAGGTGTGAGCGCGCCAGTGTCTCCCCAGCTCAGAGCTTCGCGACTGCGAGGAGTGGTGATTCCTCTGTTCTTGGAAGCCTATTCCCCACTAGCTTTTCCTGGGGGGTTTGTGGTATAGTAATCCTGTTCAGAGCAGAACCTCCCCTTGCCAACATGTGAAGCCACGTTTCTTTAAAAGGTTTTCTTCCTCCAAGAGTACATTCGTGACTGTATTTTTAAAAGATAATTTCTTGGGAGAAATCCTGGAAAGAGGAGAGTGCAGCCCTGTTGTGACAGAGGCCTCAGAACCTTGCAGGGGAAACAGCCCTGGGCTCCACGCCAGGAATTGTGGGAGGGAGCAGGACTTTCAAAAAAAAAAAAAAACAAAAAAAAAAAACATAGGGCTCTGCTGAGAACATGGAATGCCCAGCCGGGCCTCGGTTATTTTCAAACAACAACTTCTTTTCCTCCCTGAGAAAAACTGCTTGGTCAAACTTCCCAAATGTATGTCTAACAAGAAAGCATTTTGTCCTCTGGCAACAGAAATGCTAAGAACCAACGCAAGAGCAGCATGCCAGGAGGAAGGGCGAGCCCCTCACCTGTCCTGCTGGTGGAGCCCAGGCCCCCTGCATGGCCACCTGGGTCTGGGCTGAGAGTCAGGCTTGTCCAGGAGGTCCCTTCCCGGGTCCTGGGCAGGCCACAGTACAGAAGAGGTCAGTTACCTCATGGACACCTCCGCTCCGATCCATGGGCGGTGGGGCTTCGTGTTTGGGAGAAAAATGGAGACAGGATGTGTGGTTCATTTATTAATAGCCATTTGCCACACACCAGGTTAGGCAGTAATCCTTCTGTGGTCAATATGTTGTCTGCGCTTGCGTGGCGGAGAGGGGCCTTTTCGAAAGAAACCCCTTTTTGGGGGGAAATGCAGAAGTGCCTCGCTGTGCAATGGGCCCGTGCCTGAAACCAGGTGCATCTCGTGATAGTCAAGGCGGCAAGCAAACTTGCTTTTTAACAGGGTCCTAGATCTCTTGAAGAAGTCACTCCTTAGCGCGTATAAATAGAAGCTGCCAAGTATTGAG